>NC_041377.1:322500-650000 GCF_900634415.1 Cottoperca gobio | reverse complement strand
CCCACTTGGCGCCTTCTGTTGGCCAAAGACAAGCGGCTTTAAATAGCAAACTAAAGCAACACTCCTCTTTTCTCAAGTCAGAAATCTGTCAGAAAAGACACATTTAGGTTTTATGTGGCTCCTAATCCGGATATACAAGCAGATTGTTGCGCAGAAACAACAACAGCAGAAAACAGTTTGCCCGTTCCGACAACAGGAAGTTGACTTTCAGATACGATCTTTGATTCTGGTTCGTAACAGTCAGAATGGCAGCCCTGATAATAATAAAGGCTGGCAGTAATTTGTAGCAGTAGTTTTGTCAGGGAAAGAAATTGGATTGATTGCGTCGTGTTTTTGTTGGCTGCTCAGCTGGGAATTTATGGGTTCGCTTATTGTTGTTAATGGATATTTTTGAGGGAAATAATATCCATGTTTGTTGGCAAAGGCGAGAAAGTGAGGCTGTGGAAAAGAAGACATTTCAATCGAGTCTTTTTCAGAAGTATTTACATCATAATGGAGCGTCAAACATCCACTAACCCTGTGCTCGCTGGTTTAGTGCTTTACTGACATGACATAGTTCTTACTGGTGTCACTTATATTCAAAGATACATCAACATGTTCATGCATCTCTCCAACAACAGACGAACATTTATACATTTTTAATAGATCATAACTGAACAAAGGCAAACACAGCTTCCTTTATTATTTGAAATATAAATTCTTTATTAATAATATCTCCGATTAAAGCCCATGTTTGTTCTGGCCCTGCTGCACAGTCTGAGCAGAGTTCCTCCTGGAGGCCGCAGGTAAGTCAACACGACTCACTGACCAGGGCTTGTACTGCTCCCTCCTTTAATCTGCGTCTTAATGCGGTTAATAGCTAACGTACACATACGCACATGTTTGCACAAACATCTGCGTACACATTTCGATATTCCCACAAGGAAGCCGAAGCCGCCTCAGAGGTGACTGTTGGAGACTCAACCTCCATGTTTGTCCGGTTTCTGTGTTCAAATATTATTTGGTATATGGCAACATTTTATATACCTGCATTCTCCTCACTAACCATAAGTCTTCATGTCTCCTCTTTTTCAAATGTGTTGTCATCAAGTCGTCTCTCTCGTCCCCTAAATTCAATTTATCAAGAAGGTGTCCTCGAAGCAAAACCTCTGCTGCTAACCCTAACCTTAAACCCTAAACCCTAACCCTAACCCTAATCCTAACCCTAAACCCTTTATTCTACAAAATGTCAAAGCATTAAATAACGTTAAGAAATCATCTTCAGATCGCTTTTTAAAACCAAAATATATTCAATTTGCATTAATAGACAGAGGAGAAAAGAAGCAAATCAAATGTGCGTACCTGCAAACAGCTAATGTTTTGCTTCCTAATAAATGAATAAAAATTTTAGTCGATTAAATAACAGTTGTTTCAGCACTAATTAAAAATATAAGGACAAAAATGTACAATAATATATATCGGTATAATATCGGACAATATAACGGATTACAAACACTAAGTGGCTTACAGTTACAGCGTGTCATCAAGCACATGTTCCCCAAATCCAGTCGGAGTTCCGTCATTTCACAGCTCGTTCAGTCGGACATTGTTTGCTTGGCCTAAAGTCAACGTTTGGAACTTTAACAATGGTGCTGGAGATGCAGTTAAGCTCCTGGACTTCTTTAAAAAACCTACATTTGAGTTGTTTCACAATGCAGAGGAGACCTGTACACACTCCACTGCGTCTCAAAGCAAAGAGGACCAACTGTGAGTATCAGGAGCCGAACGCAGACGAGAGCTTTTAGAAATGGACTGCTTGTAAATTGGACGTTTTTTGTGCGTCTTCCTATTGACTCCATCCTGACTGAAGGCTGGCGTGTTCATATATTAAAGAGTGAACTCTGTTGCGTGCGGTCGTACTGTGAAATTCAATCCGAAGAATTATATTTGCAAAAAAAGAAATCGCAAAAACTTAGAGGCTTGGACTGCTTCTGTGTGTGTGTGTGTGTGTGTGTGTGTGTGGCCATATTTTCCTCTCTGCGGTCTGCTCATATTCTAATCAGTATGTTTCCTGCTTGCATTGATCATGGCCTGATAACCAGCAGTCATACAGTACATGGTGTCTCCTCAGAAGATGCAAGAAACAGATAGGAGGCCCGAAAGAAAGAAACTAAATGAGAAAGTACAAGGCTGCACAGGATGGAAAAAATGTCCGTGTGAAATGCACGGTGCTGTTGTACAAATGCTTTTCACATGTCAGATTATCAGTTTTCGTCAGAAATGTTGTAATAGCTGGACTGCACGTCTCAGATCGACAATCTGTTCATCAGTTTGTACGTGCATCAGAGTGATACTCATACGTGCATTAGTGTGTGTTTCAATGGAACATTTGTGAGTTTAGAAATGAGTTCAATTCGTGGAGAAATAAATCACTTTTAAAAACACTTCTGTGAAAAAAACAAAGTGCATTAGTCTGTGATTTTATTTGTTCAGAATCATCCAAATGCTTCTTCATTTTCTAAACGTTTGGTTCTGGAAATTATCAAATTTAAAAATACTAACACAAAATATTAGATCCCTTTTACAAAATATTTTCAGAGAGTAAAATCCTACAAGAGTTAAAAACCTAAATCTCACATGTGAACGTGATCTTAATAACGCACGACCTCAGAAACTTGGGACGAACGTCTAAAATCAAGAAAAACAATATTCTGACGTCGGGAACGAGAAGAAAGCTGCAGTCTGGGCCGGGTTTGTGAGAAGGAAATGGAAAGTCAAAGAGCTTTAGCCCTTATCTGTTGGGAGCTGGTTGCTGTGGGGCTTCATATGTATGTATGCTCATGTGAAGCCATTACATGGGGAGCAAGCACGCTAACATCTCTGCTGTACCAGAACGACCGACTGTGTAATGCTCTACACCTCTTCCTGTTTCCTATCAATATCAATCACTTTAGGCTAACATGCATCCCGCATCTCCACAATCGCATCTGCACTGTGTAAATACGCTTAACATACATTTTATTTCAATGCATATTGGTTCCACACAGAAGCTCCATCAGCAGCGAGTGCCGGTTATAATGTAATGAATCCAATATGAAGTCGACGCTTTCTTATTGTAATGCTTTGTTCACACGTTTTTAAAAAGGTGCTTATGAATGGTGATTTAACTTTCAAAGGAGCGGACACAAAACCAACACACCTTGAGCGAGCGTCCGCCCGACGTGTTTGCACCGTGTATTTTCACGCCGCCTTCCAAATGAATGAAATTCGGTACCCGGTCCGACTGATTACTGTGTAAGCCAAGGTTTGCATTTCCACGCCACCTTGTGTGACTTATCGAGAAAACGCTAAAAAGATATTCCACACTTTTTATGTCTCACTTTACAGTTTGAATAAAATAAATGTAAAGTGCGTCAACATTTGCATTTCGCACTTTTTTTTCGACGCGCCTTCAACATTTCGATTTCTTTTCAAGCGTAGTCACCTATTTCCTATCTCGGTAATACATTTTCCACATCTGTAAAGTTTATTTTTGTAACTTTATTGGTTTCCCCCGGTGAGTCAGGTAGAGGAAGGGAAGTCATTACAGCTTAGTCCTCCAGCCTTGCCTGCCTCCATCGACACAGCCAGGAGAAAAGTACAGAATGTCGACAGCTATCTCTCACATTTCATCAGGACGCTGTCTTCTCTGGAGACTCCATTTGTGTAGTAAACATCTTAAAAGGTTCCCTTGGCTCCCCTCTCCCTTTCTTCTCCCGCTCTTTATTTATTCTTTCTCTCTGTCTCCTTTTTTTTTTTAGATTCAGTTCGTCTTATTTTTTAAACTGCTTGACTCCTAAAATACAGATATCACAGTTGGGCCCCGTGAGTTTTTTGAAAAATGAGCATATTACTTCCTACATCTCCCTTTCCTTATTTTTTGTCACAATAAATATTTCCATTTATATGCAAATTATTATCTACTGACCAAGAATGGATAAAAACTCGTCTTGTTTTCATTGTGATGTGCAGAGCATGTGAGTGTGAAGGCGGGAAGTGTCGGGGAGAGCTGGGAGAGCAGAGAGAGCAGCTCCTCATTTAAAGAGTAAATAATCTCCCATTGCATTCTATTATTTATACCCCTGGCTTGAAAGGGACTGTATTAACTTATAAGTTATAAGTAGTTAGAAGTTACTTACTTTAAACTGGCGGGGGGGGGGAGTAGAGAGCCGACGCTCTGCTTAGCTGACTTCCCCCCAAATTGCTGACATAATTACATGAATGTAATTTTTTATGACTCACAGAAAATCTTGGCATTTTCACTGAAGCAGATAATTAGACTTGGAATAAAGCAGGGGCGGAATAATTAATACATCAAAACTAGATGAACTTTTTCTAATTATTTTTATTTAATCTCCATTCTAATTATTGTTCTAGTCGGCTGAGCGAGATTGCCTTTCTCATTCAGGGTGTGAAATGCACCCGTAGCGCTCAATCCTCACCCAGTGAAATATCAACTAAGCGTGGAGACGGGAAATCACAGGGTGCTCACCACTCTCTTCCCCCCTCTCTCCTCCTCTCTGATTGAACTGTAATTTAAATTCCTCCATTGCCAACAAACAATTTACATACACCTGCCACACTCTTATTTATTTATTTCCCCCCCCTTTACTTCCTCCTCCCCCTCGCCGCCGACACCTCCATCCTCGACGTCTCCAAATGTATGGCAATCAATATTTCCCCGGCTTTAAATGAGTTTGTTAATTAGCCTAATGTGGTTTGTATAGAGGTTGTGTTTCCCTCCCTATCTCTGCATTCAGGAGGAACATTTGCTTAAAATAACCAGAGGAAATAAAGTGTGTGTATCTGTGGAAAGAGTTGCTGACCACAGAGTAAATTTCCCACTTATCTCTGGTGTCACTCTACCAAGAAGCTGCCCCTGAGAAGGAATAGTACATCTGATAAGAGTGCAGGTTAATGCTGATGCAAACATAATTAACACTCTGACACACACACACACACATGTGCGTGTTCTCTGAGCACACACACACACACACACTCCTCGGTAGATGCACAAACAGAACTACAGGTTGAGGAAACAAAAAAGTAGAAAATCTAAGCGCTTGCATGTGAACAAGCTTCCATTCTTTGCGCTCTTTGGGGGAAATAAATGAAATATTAACCTTCACACATCACTATTAATTTAAAAAAGCCTTTCCATAGAAGAGTTCTGCACATAATAACTCACCAGAAGTTATTAAGACACCTCAGTGAGCGTGGGCCTATTCATGCAAGCCGTTTCACATTCTCTTTATACGTGTGCAGACATTTAGCACTGCATGAATCTGATGCTCAGATTGCATAAAGAGACACAGAGGGAGGGGGAGGCGAGCGGGAAGCGGGCGGGGGGGGGGGGGGGGGGGGAGATTAGGAACTAATGCAAGTCAGCTAAATAAAAAAAATTACAAAAAAAAAAAAAAACATTCATCACAAGCATGAAATTAAAATAATTCTTGCTCTCCCTCTATATCCACATTTCTTATTACAGTCTGTGTATTCACTAGATTAAAATTGCCGCTTGATTAATACACAAAACAAGATCAGATTTAATTAACATCAGATTTAATTGAGGCCCTACAATTCTTTTTGCACACTCGCAGTTCAGATAGAGACGATCGCAAGCTTCCATAATTAAACAAATGTAAATCTACCAGTTCCTTTCAAACAGCAGATTGATGTGCATCCCATGCAGGCAAATCTCCCCATTTAAAACAAATATATTAAAGTTATTATTATTCCTTTATATAGATTACAATTTTAACAGAGAAATAATTTGGGAATGATTTAATTAAAGAGATAATAATGTTTGAATAAAAGGCAGAGATTCCTCTATATTTTGACCCTGTTTGAATGGATTTGATGACTGGGGTGTATTTAATTTGCCCGATTCTTCCAACATCTATTTGTGAATACCCAGACAAACCTTAATCTAGATTAACAGCCATCAGAAAAGAGCTCATATCCTGTTTAATGAAATCATATTTGCTCACACGCAGCACTGAAAGCCTCTTAAAACTGCTCTATTTACATGGCTTCACATAGAGAAGCTGCAACACCACTTTTACACTTGAGAATTCACTGTAATTTCCATCAGGCGCATCAAGTCGGAAGCTTTTTTGAGCTACTGGGTTTCACTTGTGTCACATGGAGGGTGTCGGTCTTGTTTTATTTTGTCATTTCAGTGATGTGAGGCCCAGTTTCTTATTTTTTGTTTGCGAGAGTTGATATTCTGCTTGCGTTTAGCTGTGCTATCATGATCAAACCAGATAGCATTCTGTTATCGCTGTGTTGTATTATTTCTATGGGGCCAATATTTTTGGTATTATCAATGTAATCTGGAGTATCTGCTAGGTGTGTGTGTGTGTGTGTGTGTGTGTGTAGATGTGTGTGTGTTTACCCCTGCTCTGCTCGGTGGGACTGTGTTCAAGGCAGGTCGGAGGGAAGCCGAGCTGCAGGTCTCCACTAAGTACGTAGTGCCACCATGTGTCCGCTGGAGGAGCTGCAGCTGTTTTGTGCAGAAAAAGAGGAACCTGCATGTTTGGATTCATTTTTTTTGCAGAGCTAGTTTGTTTGCGTGTTTATTGCTGACAGTACGTGTCGTGCTGTGTGTGTGTGTGTGTGTGTGTTTCCTCACGAGCGGGACGGGTCAGATGAAGGAATGTGAGATGTTGCACTTGGCAGACAAAACAAGTTTCTTATCCCCTTGATGTGCACGAGGATGCGGGCCGAGATCCTCTGCTCAGATGAAACACGGTGCGCAGACAGACTGAGTGCAACTAAACGGGGTTTTAAAAGCTCGCTGAAATATAGAAATGAACACGATTACACAGTGTTGAACATTTCATGTTGAGATGTGGACATATTAAGGTTCATATTGTTTTATAGTTTGTCTCTCAACTGTGTGTGTGTGTGTGTGTGTGTGTGTGTGTATGTGTGTGTGTGTGTGTGCGTCCTGGCGGGGCGAGCTGCCTCCTGGCGCCATAAGGATGAAGGCTTCACGCTTGGGCTGAGATTACCTGTGCGGGCGCCCTGTGTGGCTTGTTTATGAATCAGCTTTTTTGTTCTGATTTTCCCTCCACTTGTGTCTTTTTTAGGACAGGTCTGTACACCCGGGGAGGGAGGGAGGGCGGGCGTCAGCCAGCCACACCTCACCGTGAACCCCTCACCTGGACGTGACCCGCAGGGTGTTTATAACCCTGGTTTATCTCCATGGTGATAAAGCCTCATGCTACTGCTGTGGAATGAAAACAAGGTTGGCGGGCCAGACAGACAGGAGTCAAGGATGTAACGTAACACACACACACACACACACACACACACACACACACACACACACACACACACACACACACACACACACACACACACACGAGTGGCTGAGCCAGTGACCTGCATGATCGCCTCCAAACAATCTGAATAAAACGATAAAGATTCCCGTGTAGGTTCCTCTCACACTGTTACATATCATTCACATGTGAGTTTATTTCTTTATGAGCCCACGAGCATCAACTTTATTTAGTGCTTCTGTGTATTTTGCTAAATGATCTTCCACTCGGAAGGAGCCGGAGCATTGATTGGTCAAACTTTGACAGAAAATACAATAGTTGTTGCAACAGTGAAGTTAAACTGGAGATGTAAACAAACAGCAACAGGTTTTGGATTACGGTTTATGACTGTGGGCCTTCAAGGATCATTGCGTTACAAATAGTATGTTATTGGATTATTAGTTCTGGTGCTGACGTGTTATATTGACAGCTTTTTACACCGTTAAGTGGTTAAAACTAAAAGTCCACCAACAAGTCGATCAACAGTAAAATTAGAATCTTTTTGATGACCGAGCGCTTTAGGCAGAAAATGCTGTTTTCAGCGTCTCAAATCTGGAGATTTCCTGCTTTTCTCCATTTTATATCATATTAAAGTGAATATATTTGGGTTTTGTACTGACAAAACAAAACATTTAATGACTATTTTATAGACCAAACGATTAATCGAGATAATAATAATAATAATCAGCAGGTTGATCGAATATTTGCATCATATTTTATCAGATGTGAAAGGTACAATGTGTTCTGGAGTAGAGACAATACGTCCAGTACAAGTACAACCTGAACACAGTAGATGACTATCTTCAGTAATATTCAAAATGCACAGTTGAACAACTAAACAGACACACCGGGTACATCAACAACTTTGCCTCACCTGTGCTAACCAACCACACCCTGGTGTCAGACACACATCTCAGGACAGCGCGTCACCGTGAAGCCGCAGTGTGTTTACACAGGAGTCCCACTGAGCTGGAACACTCAACTATTCCAAGCATGTGTTACATTCAAGTGTTGGGCCATTGTGCAGTGGAGAGCGGCTGTTGTTCGAGTGACTAATGTAAGAATGACACGAGCCAAGTGGGCTTAACTTGAAGTATACGAAGTTCGCTTAACGCTCGCACATTTGGCAGACGGAGCGCGGAATTCATCACGTTTAAATCGAGCGGGAGGAAGATGGAATTGGAGCGAGTGGAGCGCGGGCCTTCCGCCGCCGTCTTGCCCTCTTGTCTCTGCTATATCACCCGTAGACCAGATCCCAGCCGCCCCAAACCGCCGGTTCAATTACCCATCGTGCCCTTGACCTTGCAGGTCAGCTTGCTTTGGAGGATGAAGCCTTAGATGTCCGGAGAGAGAAATAGAAAGTGAAAGAGGGGTGGGGGGGGGGGGGGGGGGGAGCACAGAGAGTTAGAAGGGGTGAGGTGGAGAGATGGATTGTGGGGAAGGGTGAGGGAGAGAGATGTGTGTGAGTGAGCGAGGGAGGAGAGAGAGAGGCCTCAGCCCTGCTCTCTCTTATCTCTCCAGCTTGGTGGAGTTTTAAATTATTCATTCCCTGCTGCTCCCGCCGACTTACACATCTCCATCACACGGCTGCCCGCATCCGCCCGGGGAACAGGCGGTCGCCACGGCAACCTTATCGCAGATCGCAGATTTCGGCTCCAGAAATGAAATAAAAGAGGAAATTGGCTGTATTAGCATAAGAGGAGTCAGCCCGGAGTTGAATACACACATCACCCCCCCCCCTCCCCTCCCCTCCCCTCCATCCTCCCGCCGCCACCCCCCCCCCCAAAAGCTCACAGCAACACCCCGCCCCCGCCTCCTCTCCTTATCAGCGCTGTCTGATCGCTGCTCTCCCTTTCTATATTTTTTTTTCTTCTAATTCCACTCCCCCTCATCCACCACCACCACCACCTTCACCGCTGCCGCCACCAACTCGCCCTCCAACCACACAACCCATCCCTCTCCCTCCGCCGCCCTCGCCGTCGCTCTTTGTTCCTCCTTGTGCTCGGAGAAGAATGGACCGAGTGGGTGGGAGAGAAAAATAGATGTGGTCCCCGTGACCTCTAACCTTTTCAGAGGGGAGTAAACAATAAGCAATAACCTGGGAGATGTGACTCTGGCAGCACTGCGGCTGCTGACTGACAGCACACTTTATTTCCTGTCCAATAGGACCTTTTTTCCGTCCTCATCATTTTATTATTTTTTTCCTTTCTCTATCTGTCCGTCTTTCATTCTTGGTCCAGTCCCTCGGGATCTACCATCTCAATTTTTAGAGTATTGGGCAGCGGTTTTCTGACAATGACCTTAAAAGAAGAAAGGTCTGAGATATTTGTTTGGCTTTCAGGTGAATGGATGTAACTTCCAGGCAGTGTGAGGCCTCGCCAGTGTAATCACTCTTTGCAAAAAAAAGGTCCTGGTCCACATTAACATCCTCCGTCAATACATAATCTGCTATAGCTATCAGCAGTCCTCCATCAATGTGAAGCCACAAAGGCCGGGGCACAATGCAAACTCTTTAGAAGACACCCATAAATGTGTTTCCCCCCCTTAGCGCCTATTCTGCCGCCAATTAACCATTCAGTAACAAGTCCTCTCCATGGCTCCCTTTTCCCCCCTCTTCCCTCTGCTTCTTCCTTCTCCACCCTTCCTTCCCTAATTGAAGTTAAACAGCTGAGAAATAGCGACCATGTCCCCCCCAGATGGTTATAAATGTCAACATACTCTCCCACTTAGACTGACACTTCCCTGGGGAAGAGTGCGTCTGCAAGTGTGTGTTTGTTATGGTAATCATCTTCCTCCCTCTGACATCTTTTGTGCAAATCAAAGCAGTAGGGGGGCCAGTAAGGCTAAATAACGCCCACCGCGCTCACTGGTGGCATTCACCATTATCATCACCATCATCATGGCAACTTAGTTAAATGTTATTTTAAAGATGGCTGGGTTTTCTGCGGGTCCCCAATGCACATAGATGTAAGAAAAGCGTGACTGAATCGATGAGGGATTAACAGCAGCCTTTACTTTGTTCCCTCACTCGGCCTCCCCCTCACTTTCCAACTGTCTTCTCTTTTGTTGATCCGAGTGTGCTGCTTCAAAACTCCCAGCTTCATCAGAGGTTTTTGGCGGCGATCCGATCCGACCCCGTTTCGACCCTTTCTGTCAAATCCCGTGATGGTGCGGTCTGTCTGAGAGCCGGAGTCAAAAGTTTGTGGTGCAACTCAACTGGGTTTATGAAAAGGGTGGTGCACTTTTGTTTTTGGACTGAAGCCAGAAGTTTGTGCCACTACTTTAATCCCAAAATGTTACTTTTTAAACTATAATTTAGACCATAGATCTTTAAAATATTAAACCTATGGAAGTAATAAGCAAGTTCTTTTCATTTCACTACTTGAATGTTTCCATTAAAAAGGATTTCCTTCAATGTAAAAGCACTAATGTATATATATATATATATATATATATATATATATATATATATATATATATAGTAACATATACTACTGTTTATATAATGTTATGATTATGTACTATTTGAACTTTATTTTTCCATCCGTTTGGTATAGAACGGTTATAATTACTAGAACACAGGGCCGTCAATCGCCATGTTTATGTCCCTTGGAGTTTTTGTCAAAAAAGAAACAGTTGCTCACCTTCTGCAAAGCCCGTGCGACCCGACCCCGGATAAGCGGTAGACGATGGATGGATGGATGGATGGATGGATGGATGGATGGATGGATGGATGGACCGACCTTCTGCAAAGCTACTGGGAGACTTCCATGACTCCACATGACAGTCACCGTACATACAACTCCATGTGCTTGTAGTAGGTGGCCAAGGTATCATAATGCAATCTGAGGTGTCCTGATGAAGACAATAATGGACATTATATCAGAAGAATACAGCACTGATGGGCTTATATCTGGACTAATAACAAACAAACCATTACATCACTCTGTCTCACTGGAACTAATCACATGCATAGGATTCTAATCTGATGCATTTCTCCCACTCGAAGCAGTATGTCCCAGCTGACATCACTGGAGAGGAAAATGTGGAGGAAGAGGATGGGGACATGACAGCAAAGCTTCATCACACTCAGACCATCTCCAGAACAAGCCAAAGGGAACAGAAACAGGCTGACCATATCGTCCGAGGCCTTTGTTTGGATGGAGAACTTTAGATCAAATATACAGTGAAGAGATGCTAATGTACAACAACCAAAACAAGAACTACAGTGGACACCATCTAACAATCTTATCTATTCATTTGAGTCGAAAAATTTGCTTTTGAAGATCTCAAATTACAAAACGTAGCTCCTTTCCCATGAAGCCATCCAAATGTCTTTCTTCTACCACCCTTTTGTTCATCCATTCATCTGTTTCATCACAAGCGCCTTAATATTGGAACAATCCTGATTGCTTCTCGAGGCGTTATCTCCCGAAAGGCTTCTTTCCCTTTCGTCCTGCTCTCTAATTCCCGAAACCCTCCTCTTGTGTTTCCCCACTTCGTAGCATCGGGCCTGTTTATTCCCCAAGCTCTTAATCTGTTTTAAGTGGTGAATACTTTGGAACAGTGAAGAAAAAGGCCTTAACATGAAGACAGCCCAGGCATCCTGTGCCATGCAGCTATCATTGGTGGTCTTCTAAAGCTCCTTCTCCCTCTGTTTCTCCATGTGATTGTGCCTGGTATGGTTGGAGGCTCATCGCAGCCTACATGTGATTTCACATGGGCTATAGAGACACTTAGCGCCTGTGGCTCTGTCCCTCCCACACACAGTCTGCTAGGAAGAGCTGTACCACTCACAATCCGATGTGTAGGTTTGCTGAGAAGCGCCTGTAGTGGTGACACCGTTTCTGTGTATGTAGAGTGTGTATTTGTAAGAGAGAGTGCGTGCTCACTTGTAAAGTGCGCGTGTGCGACTTGGATGCCAAGACCACACATCCAGTACTGTTTTTGTGGAATCACACGCATAGAAATACACAGGATGTCAGCCAGTGGTTTGGTAATAGTAAGTGACAGGGTGAGACGGGAGACAATGATGATCCCTCACAGTCCTAAAATGGATCTGTGCTGCCATCCCCCCCACCCCACCTCAGTCCAAACCCTCAGTCCCACGCTTGTCCCTGCTCCCTGGCCCTGAGCAGATAACTGCGGCGGGACAGGGAACGAATCCCAGAGGTGCGTCCCGTAACAGCGATGCTCCGCTCCGGCCGAGGGAGTGTGGGCGCAGTGGGGCTGATACCCCACTGGTTTGTGGGTAGCAGCATAGCACTCGGTTCCAGCCCTCAGGGGGTTGAGGCATAAGGGGACGCTGTCTGTTCTTGTCCACTCGGACAGAGTTGGTCACAGTGGATTTCCAGAGCAGGCTGAGGAGCGGTGCACGGTCCCACACCATGTTAAAGAGTGCGGGACGGCAGCCATTTGTAGTCCTGTTTGGACTGGCGTCAGTGTGCGGTGGGCGGGTGATATGGACATTGGAACAAAGGGGATTGAGACAAGTGTCAACAACAACTACAGCGCAGCCCATGTTTGATTTGATGTAGTTTGCTTCAGGCAAAGCAAGTGGTTTTATTTGTACAGCATCAAGGAACAAAGCCCAAACAAGATGACAGAAGTAAAGTTTTACTGCTGAAACCTTGAGACACGAAGAGTTGCTGACTGCAGAAAGGTATCGACATCTTTAAACGTGACCATTGTTATCCCAAAATGTATAATAACTAATCTCCCCCTTACCATTATATCATTTTGGTAAGGGAGAGCAGATCAGAACTTTGGATGCACTTATGACCATATCAAGAATCTGTAAGGTGTATTAAGTCAAGGGTTCATAGGAGGTACTTTAGTGTTCAACATAAATGGTGTATCAATGCATATGAAGGGAAAAAAAGCTATGTAATGTATTTTTAAGGGGTTTCTCTTGAGTTGAGGGCTATTAGAAAACAAACGTTACATTTCATGCACTCATTTTTAGTTGCAAAAGAATAAAAACCAAATAAACTTCCGTCAGGAAAAAGAGCTTAGAGATCTAAAAGGGCAAACTTACAAGAACGGGAGCATATCGGAGGTTTATGAGTCCATGTACTGATTACAATAAAAATCAAGAGAGTATCATCACGTATCATGCTTGGTAATATACAAGCGTCTGTGTGTGTGCGTTTGTTGTTTTGTGTGAGTGCCCGGGTGTTGTTGCAAACACGCGAGCAGGGCCCATAAATCGTGGCGCTATCAGTGGTCCGGTCTTGGCCACCCTTGTGTTCTTTTATTGAATGTTATTGTAGCTGGACGGCCCCGTGGTAGATATTTCCTGGTAAGAAATCAAGATCAAAGCCGAGGAGGGCGTGAGGCGAGGAAGGAGAGGAGAGGAGAGGAGGAGGATGGGAAGGGAACAATGACTGATGGACATTGGAGGAGAGGGGAAGAAGAGGGGATAAGAGTTGGAGTGGGTGGTCACTGGCACTGCTTTAAAGCTCCGACAAAGAATGAGTGGTGATATTCAACTTAAAGTGAAAAGTGGGGGTGTGAAGAGAGATGTGATGTGGATTTAGGATCATCCTACGATGAAGGATGGAGACAATCTCACTATCACTCTGCGATTGGTCAGATGAGGGTGTTATTTTGTTTTTCCTTCTGGACAGTGTGGGCGTAAGAAAACACAGCAAAACGATCACAACTTCTGAGTTTCATCCAACAGCGGAAAAAGAAACAAACTTATTATGGTAATGATGTAATTGTGTCTGTGACGAAGTGAGAATTCAGTGGGTGCTATACTCTCCTGTGATCCTTTATCAAAAAAGTTTTGGCTTCTGTGCATTTGTTTTTCGTCAGTTTTCTTCTCATGAGATGTGGATGTGAATGTTTCCATGAGATGAAAAAAGCAGAACCAGATTTAAAGATTTACAAGTACCCCCGTGTGTGTACTGTACATGTGTAGAGCGTGAGAAAGCTTCAGAAAAAGACTGACTTTCTTCTCTTGAAAGACCCTTTTACAAGTCAATTTGTTTTTAGGTATTCTACTACATTACACCAACGTACACCTGGTGACCATTGAACACACAATCTGCTGTTTATATGCATCTAATACTATCCTACTCTGCAGCATTAAATGGGGACATCCCATAAGGTTTAGGGTCTAAAGATTCAAATAAGACTAAAGCGGCAGCGGCAGAAATATTCCCATTTTCAGTCACTTTTCTAAACTTCCCATAATGCCACCAATAGCTTTTTGTTAGACCCTCGCTGCCTCTCAAGTTCAACATCCTGTCTTACTTCAAATGTCAAAGTAGCATTTCTAATACTTAGAAAGGATAATCCAGATGTATTGTGTACCATGCTAACAGTCGAAACCAGTGAGAAGAAGGAAAGAGTTTAGAAAGTTCTCAAGTATGGTAATAAAAGTGAAATCAAACGATTCTTCATTTTGCTGAGAACCCTCAGAATCCCTTCTCATCCACTGTTACAGGGATTCTGTGAATAAATCTCACTTAGTACCCCCTCACTGTCTTTTCCTCGGTACCTTGCCATATGTACAGAATGTAATACATTTGTTAGTAAGCCGCCTCGTGGGCGTGATTTGTTGGACTTCCCTGTGGCCTGTCTCTCCTTCCCTTTAATTGCTGTGGGGATCGCAGGGTAGCAGGGACAGAATGGACTCCAGAGATTGTGGTTCCACCGCTGCTTCCCAAACTGGCTTTTCTCCCCATGCGCCCGCTCGCCAAGCACTCCCAAATTCCCCCATTTGCCACCCTCTCACCCCACACCTCGCCTGGGTAATGGAATCAAAAACAAGCGCTTCTCTCCAAAAGATAGAGGCTCATTTCCAAGAGGAGGCTGGATTGACTCTGTCGCTCTTTAGTGGAGAGTTATGAAGCGTGGGGTAGTTCAGTACACTCATCGTCTAGCTATTCTCCTCAATTCTCCCCTTGTATCCTCACCTCTCCTTTCAGACATCTTCCCCTCTCATCTTCCTGTCCTTCTCTTTGCTCTGGCATCCTTTCCTTCTCTTTGCTCTAGCTTCCTTTCCTTCTCTTTGCTCTGGCTTCCTTTCCTTCTCTTTGCTCTGGCTTCCTTTCCTTCTCTTTGCTCTGGCTTCCTTTCCTTCTCTTTGCTCTGGCTTCCTTTCCTTCTCTTTCCACTGGCTTCCTTTCCTTCTCTTTCCACTGGCTTCCTTTCCTTCTCTTTCCACTGGCTTCATTTCCTTTCTATTCCACAGAGCAACTGTACACTCTTGGCCTCCTTTCCCCTGGTTTAATTTAATTTCCTTAAGTTTCCTTTCCTCTTCATTTATTTATTTTGCTACACTTTCCTTTCCTTTCCTTACCGATGGCCTCCTTGCCTTTGCTTCCATTTTGTTTCTTTTCTGGCGACCTCTTTCTTTTTTCTGGCTTCCCTTCCTTTGCTTTACTTTCTACTGGCTTTCTTGCTTTTCTTAACCGCTTCCTCTCCTTTCCTTTCTGTTGGCTTCCTTGCTTCACTTTCACTTTCCCTTTCCGCTGGCTTCCTTTACTCCTCTCCTAATCTCAGCCAAGCACTGGGAGCAGATAAGGCTTATTTAGTGTTTGGAGTTTCCCCTCCGTCCTACTGGCACTCGAACATCTCCTACGAGGCCAAGGTAGATGAGCACAGCAGATACATAGCGGGGAGCTTTTTGTGTATGGAGGATTTGATCTCATCCTGATCCCAAACACAGAAACACACACTCTTACTCCGAGTCACATAAACTCTGATCAGACACACTACTTTTGGTCGATGGGGAAGGCAGTGAGAAGTGTTGGAGGAGTTTTACTGCATATTTAATACAGAGTTGATCAATATGACAGTGGTTGTCTTTGGGTCTTTGTCCTTTTGTATTTTGTTATGTAGCTAGCAAGCAATGCATTCAAGAATAACCTGCATCTTGTTCATACTTAGGAAAACCAGCTGTTGGTAGTCAGTAAAATGTTCTAATTTGTGAGCTAGTTGCTTGTTTAACCACCATTTTTGAAGTCTAGACATTAAAGAGACAAGAAACAATTGAGATTGCTAAAATAGCAGTTGTAATCTCTGCAGGAAGCTCTTTTTAATCTTCTGCTCCAACTCTTAGTAGAAAACGTGTACAAGTAGTAGTGTATTTAATATTAGCAAAACAACATATTAGCAGATTTTATCATACATATCTATGGGCTGTTATCAGCAGCACAAACCTGTAACCCTATGTTGACCACATAAAGGTTTAAGATGCACTCAGAGGCAGAAAGCAGAAGCTGCTGTGGTTATTGTGATTAGAGCAGTGCTTTAGTGATTTGGCAAGATGCTCTGGTGATAAACAAGCGATTATGTACATGATCCACTCCAGCCACCCCAACCTCCATCACGCCCCTTCTCTGCCAAAAGCCAACATGTCGGATCTGCGTGTCTGAGTCTCCGATTTGACGGCGTGATTCTACGGAGGTTTTGGAGACAGACTACCTTGGGGAGGTCTTCAAAAACACTAATCTCACAATCACTAACACTCACAGATAACCGTCTGCTTGGGCAGTGATCAGCGTGGAGATTATGATGTGATCTGGATCTGATCGCTCCTGGTGATATCAGATGGGTTTGAAATAGATTTGGGGAGTTCTGCTCCAAAACGGAAATTATCCAGCTTGTGAAATTTTTTTTTTAATTCTCATCCAAACTCACTAACATGCTCCCAATACAACTTATGTTCCCAACTCGGAAACCTGCAGGAAGTTCTACTTTCTCCAAGATTAGATTCCCACAGAGAAGTGACTCGACCGCGTTAACACCTCTGTTGTAAACGTAAGTATTTTAGTTGTTTTTTTATGTTTGAAATCAATTATTTTGTGATTTTTTTCTTCTTTATTATCGTTATACGTCTTGCATTACATAACCTTTATAATTGTTTTGTCTCTATAATGTCCATGTTTCTACATTTAAAGCTCCTCTTGCAAAGAAATGTCACCACCTTTTTTCAGCCCTAGGTCCGTAATGCACTTGTTAATAATCCCCTTAATAATGCGTTTGAACTGTATTTGTGGAAGAGTCACTGTATCCAGGTTCCATCACCTTATTATGTACATGGCTGCACCACCAACTCACACACACACACACACACACACACACACACACACACACACACACACAAACACACACAAGGTTGCTGTACTCACTTTCCCCTGATGGTCTACTTCAGACATACAGACACTTTTCCAGAGTTAAATATTAGAGTTTTACAAACTGTACAAGGAAACCAGAGCACCTGGAGGAACTTGGTGCTGTGAGGACTAACCACTAACCACTGAGCCGACATGCTGCCCCATTACATGCTGCCCATTACATGCTCCTGTGTTCTGTAGATCATATGTCCTCTACTTAACATTTGTTGTCATTTATAATTCATGTCAAAGGAGACTGCCCTCTATTTGAACACTAATAGCAGTAACTTAAAGGGACTGTGAAATATAGAAGAAGAAATAACAACAAATCCATGTTTTAAAAAATGTCAGTGAAAAGTGACATCAGTGTTGATGTAATTATGTTTGGTGTATTCTATAACTTATGCCATAAAGGTGTATGTCGGGTGGAGAAATTGATTTTAGGTGTTGTTATTTTAACTACATGCTTGATTCTGTCAGTTTTTCAGCCCGTCTCTCTGCCATTAGGTCATGCTGTGCCGCAGCTCTGATGCGTACAGTGGATACAGGCTCCTTGTTTTGGTTGGGCCTCAGGTAAGAACCAACCAAGCAAAGGCTTCCAAAAGGCCTTTCTCATCTTTCTACCAGAGCGTGGCGTAACCGCGGTACAGACAAAACACCAAATCCAAAGCTGATCAACATCAAAGCCGCCATTCCTCTATCTCCTCTCTGTTCTCCGCCATCACTCCTTTCACACAAACCCAACTTCAACCAACTGTTCCCTCGTCCTTTCCCCGACCTTGTATCGCTCTTTTTATCCGCTGATTATCAACGGCCGTCGCCGTTTTACCCCCCTCATCTTCTTTCTCTTTGCTCATCCCTCTTTTACTCCAGTGTGTGGGCTGCCGCTCAACAGGAGGTCGTCCACAGGTAACTCAGTGGTGCAGCCTGCAATGCTAATGCGCAGGGAAGAAGACGAAGAAGAAAGAGGAAAAAGTGGGAGAGGAAATAGGATTAGAGTGGGGTGTGGGGGGTCTAAACACACCATCATCACCATCGCAGCCTTAATCAAGCCCAGTTACATCTCAAACCAGCCTTGAATGTTTGCCGCTCGTAATAATGTGCACCTTCTGTCTAATTTGGCCATTATTCAGGCCTGTCAGACCGCAATTATTCAGAGCTTATCTCTCTCGCACACGAAATGACGTGTTTGTCACGCTTTTGCTCCGCGCAGAAACACACTCACACACACACACACACAGAGCTTTAGAAATTCCATTGATGCCTGCCTGTGATAGGACCTGCTGCCCCCATTTCACCCTCCGCCCCCCCCCCCCCCCCTCATCATTACTGCATTGATTACCTTGGTTGGCTTATCATCTACACATATTCAATCTCATCAACAGAAGCCACACACATGCACGCTGCACATTGTTTACGCGTAGATGGAGATTGCATTGTTGTTTATCCCCCGAGTTTGTTTATTCTATTGGCTGATTTGTGTTTAGTAATGTCATCTATCCCCCTCTGGACTCCAAGCCAAGCAGTGGAAAAGAAAAGAAACACAATCTCTCCATTCAGATTGGCTGAGAATAGGATGCATGATATTGGGTTTCTATGATCTTTTGTGAGCTGTAATTTGATGCCACGCAAAGTGTTTAGTGGAACAAATATAGAAACGTTGTTAAATTATATCATAAATTAGTGATCAGGAGGAAGCGGCTGAGGGAGGGAGACGCAGATATGTATGTATTAACTGCAGTGATTGGGTTACATTTGCCATAACAAGACCAATGTTCCACCGTTTTTTCTGACATCCCAATTTAGTTAGTGTTATTTGGAGAACAAACTAGCCATGTAATACACAATAAAAGTTGGAGTAATGATGTTTTTAGGCAATAAAGCCAATGGATGCGGCTGTTATTAAAGCATCTTTACAATTGCAAAACAATTCTTATCGTCTGGGAAATGCTACATTTTCCGAGGACGAGGAAATGAGGCGGTGAACAAAACTAGCCATCAGATAACGCGCCTCCTTAATTCTCTCATCCCCTGTTAAATAATATCATTATCATTGCCTAATGACGATGGTGCTGCAGTGCTTATGGAATAAGCCGATTAGGACAGAGACAAACAGCATGGGGCCAGGAAGCACGGCGAGGCCATTTACTACTTCATACAGGACAAATGAGAGTGTTCCCACCATCTTTCCTTCTCTCGTTCCCTTTTTCAATCTCACATCCACACACACACACACACACACACACACACACACACACACACACACACACACACACACACACACACACACACACACACACACACACACACACACACACACACACACACACACACACACACACACACACACCTCTTCCATCCATTTCATTTCTTCTTCTTTTTTTCTTTTTTTTTTACACCAAGTCATCATGAAGTATTTGATTTCCTCTCCTCCCTCCTCTGCCTCCTTCCCTCTCTCCATTCCACCTCCTCCTTCCTCCTCCCCCCCCCCCTCTCTCCTTTGTGCGGTGGTAATCGTAGATGCAAAGGGAAGGGGGCCGCGGGGCTCTTATCAGCCCATAACATCTGTTGGCGTGTCAGGTGATGAGATGGAGCGCTTGCGGCCTGCCGGCGGCCTGGACGGCTCCTTTAATGCAGAGAGGGGAGTGTGCAAACAAACAGCGGCTGATAGGGTCTATGCTTGTCACAATCGCTCAGGACCGTGATCTATCTTCCCCCTGCCTTTTCGCTCTCTCTTTCTTTCCCCCGCTCTCCCTCTCTGTCTCCATCTTCCCCTCTCTTACTCGAGTGCCCATGTTCTTCTTCACTTTCTCCCCAAAGAGCTCTCACTCTCCCATGCACCCGTGTTTTTATTTTTCAATCAAACCCCCTCCTTCCTTCTCCTTTCCTCATTATGTTGCTATAATTTAACCTCTTATGTTTGTTTCATGATTATGGGTGCATGCACGCCGTTGATCAGGTTGTTCTAATGGTTTTCGGGGGGGGGGGGCCTGCAAACAGAGAGGAAAGGGAAGTGGATGTCTGACAGTGAGATGTAGAAGATAAGATGGTCAGTGGGACTATCAGTGTAGCCTTACAGTACTGTTATCAGGAGCCATGCATGCTCAAAGAAAATGTTTCAGGCCTTATCAACATGCTCATTTCCACAATCATCGGCAGCATCAACAGGGCCAGCACCATCACTGGGAGCACCATCATTATCATCATCGCATCCATCATCATCACTGTCATTATTAACAGTATTGGCATTGTGACGGAGAAAACCATCAGGATAATTATCATCATTATCAAGGTCATACATTTCCCCGTCATTTACACTCAATCTAATAGTTTCAAACTCCAGACTGTCTCTGAAACATGAGGAGGTTCAGCTGCATTAAAAAAGGACCTTTGGTTTGTTTAAAATCGACAACCTTCTAATATTTAAGGCATTTAATCAAATAAATAAACTGTATTTATTAAGGATCAAACACATCAGGCAGTCGTCTGTAACCACATATAAAGTACACTATCTAAAGATTTTCAAATTAAGACATTGTTTAAGTTGTATTCATCTATTTCATGTGGTAAAATTAAGCACTTTTAAGACACCTAGTGTCTCACAATTACTTCATGATAGTGTATTTTTCACTTTTATGTATTTGATGGTTTGCTTCAAGCCATTTCAAATGCACTACAGTCAACACATCACTGGATTTACTGAAGTCACAACTGGCTCCCCGCCTCTCAAGATCTATCCGTTTCATCCCTCCGTCCAATTTCTAAAGCGGTTATCTTGTTCAGGATCGCAGGGATCTGGAGCCTTTCCCAGCATGCAATGGGTGGGAAGCGGGGTACGACCCAGACAGGTCGCAGATATATCCAACACACAGGAACAAACATTGTTGATGTTCTCAAAATGGCCACCTGATCAAGTTGTGTCATCTTGAAGAACACACACACATACACAGACACATTTATTACAGCTGGTTTGCGCGAACCATAAAAATCGAGTGAAATTAAAATGTGTTACATGATTAGCTGCAAAGCATCCGTCCATAGTTGAAAACTACAATTCTTACACTGAGCCAAAGTGCATTTCAAAACAAAATGATAAAAACTGAATCAAATTGGAACTTTAACCCGCAGCCAGCAGAAACCCTTTGCTCTCCATCCCATCCCAAATGAAATAGGATTTCATCCCCATGTCTAAGTGCTTTGCAGGGACTACATCAGCCCTGTGCTGAACTGTACTGCTCCTTCTGAAGCTACACAACTATAATGTCATTGTCAGATGGCTTGTGGCAGCAAGATCAATAGTTAGTAATTCCTTGGCTGGGGGTCTGAGAGTCCTCGCCCTCTCTCTCTGTCTGTCCCCCCCCGAGCTAGAATGTCCTCTAATGGAGCAGGCCAGATCTAATCACTGCAGTAATTGAAGTTTACTTTGAAGCTTTCAATCTAGGAGAATATTTAAAGACAAAGCCACCATGAAACACTATCTACTGTCCCAGGCCTGATGTGATCTGGATCTAGTGGCTTCTTCAATAATAGATGAGAGTCTCAAACATACTTTTATCCCTCCATTCGTCACAATTGTGCAATAGATTTGACTTAATTCAAGAGTCTGACCGTCAAGGCCAACACCAGTGCCGATATTACAGTTTGCATGATTAATGCTTCTATAAACCATTAGTCTGTTTGCACATTGAGAACAGAATGTGGAAAGAATCAAGGTACATGTTCAGGGTTTGTGAAGAGGTTTGCTGTGGCTCAGAACAATGTTTCTGAGAAAACAGGGGAAACATTACCAAAAGAAATCACAGTTTGTTTTTATCTAGACTCCATTTAGAAATGTAGATATTGTCCGAATCAAGTTAAATACAATCAGTGCGTCTTTGCAATTACCTGACAAATAACTGATTATATCCCCCCCCAAAAGAAGATTCAGAGCCCACAGGTGCATGCTGGGCGGAGCTTATGAAATGCAACATGAACAGCAGCAGCACGAGTTTGCAAAGAACCAACAACCATCAGAGCAAAAGGTAACAACCAGCAGCAAAACCATTCAGACATTCAGTGTTTATACCACTGTGACCACCATGTAAATTAAGAAAGCTTACACTACACTACACACGCAACAATCCAAGCAACATTAGGCCAGCCACAACAAGAAAGTACACTTCATATAACAATGCAATATAATTATCAGCAGCATAACAGCAATTATCAGCCAATAAATGCCAAAACATCAATCACAAGCAGATCTGAGAGACAGACATGAAGCCGCCAGAAGCACCTGCAGCGTACAAAGATTATTAAAACACACAAACAACAGCTTCAATCTGCTACAACACAGCCCATAACATTCAGGTTTCAACACAAGGTGAACCAACACTATTGTAACACACAAGATACACAACAACCAACAAGAGAAATAGCCTCAAGTGCCATATTTCATTATTATCACAATTAACAGCAACCACATGCAGCAGAAATTAGCAGCATCAGAAGCAAACGCAAAGCAAAGCCAGCACTTACCTTGCTGAAGTGAAGCGGTCATCTCCAATTGCATATCACAGCAGAATAATTGTATGAATGGACAGTGTGCAACTGACAACACACTGCTGCACAACCAATTCAGCTCATTACAGTCAATATACTCAAACATGATGTGTTTCATGTTTCACTACCAAGTAAAATCAATGGCTTTGAAGGCCTCCTAATGCACGCAAGAAGACATGCATTCAGTTAATGGTAATGCAAATACGGCACACAGCAAGATGAAAGCACTATAAAAGCAGATATTAGCACGCCAAGATATCCACAACAATCAGATATGTGAGACAAAGCAGACAGCCGCTTCAGCAGCCACGCACACCAACAGCAACTTAAGATACAAGACATGAACTCAACACAATACCTCGCTGAAGTGAAGCTTTGCTCTGTAGCATCCAAACATGACAGGTGTGAAGAACAGGCAGCGCCACGTTTACTCTTCGAAGAAGTGCTGAAGCAACATATTGAGACTGTTGGTGACTGGTTGGCTAGCTAGATTGCTAACATGCTAAAATGGACATTTGCATCCTCAGCACAAACAACAACAGACGAGACAAGATAACTGTTAGCATGTGTTAGCAAAAGCAGCTCCTACATTGCTGAAGTGAAGCTTTCATCTCTAGCATCCAAACAGGACAATAAACTCTGGTGTGAAGAGTTCCTAGCTAGCTAAAATATTAAATGGACATTTGCATCCTCAGCACCAACAATAACTTAACAGACACAACTCAAGATAACTGTTAGCATGTGTTAGCAAAAGCAGCTTCTACCTTGCTTATGTGAAGCCTAAAATCACCTTAAATGCTACATCAATATTAGCATCTCTAGCATTAAGTTTTTCCATCAAAAAGCTGCTAGCTTAGCATTGTTCATGGACAGGTGTGTTTTGATGGCAGCCAGGCTGAGCGGGCTGGACGTTGAACCGCCCTTATGCACTTTGGGTGTGTTTGATATGTTGCAGCCAGACAGAGTTTGTCATGTGACTGAGGCAGCAATATCCATCCAGATGTATCTCCATTCAGTTTAGAATAATAATAATAATAATAATAGTCTGTGATCACATCCAAAATCTTTATTTCACCTTTTTATGACAACGAAATGCAGTTATATTTCCATTTTGCTACATAAGAAAAACTAAAACACTAACTTTGCAAGCGACCCATAAAGTAATTAAAACGAGCTCCACCTTTTCCAGCTGCAACATTACAGTACTAATTATAATTCATTAGAATGATAAATACTATTCTGAAATGAGTACTTTTTGGTACTTAAAGTATATTTTGATGCTAATACTTTTGTACTTTTACTAAAGTAAGATTTTTGAAGGCAGGACTTTTAAGATACTTCTTCCTCTGCCAGTCCAACAAATCATTATCTTCCAAATTCTGCTCTTTAAATATGAAATGCCAAACATCTGTGTGCACTTTGACTGAATGACTCCTGCTTGGTGTGTTAGCTCCATTGCTACGTTGTGCGAGATGCGAGATGCAAGTTGCGTCGGTGGTTGTGTCGGTGGCTTCTTTTCCCGGCAGTGGCTCTCTGATTGATAGGCCTGAGCACAGAGGGGCAGTGGGAGATGAAGAGAGGTCTGATAGCAGGCCGCGAGATACTCCCTGATTCACTGTGTGTCAGATACTGATAACACCGAAGGCTCAGAGAGAGAGAAAGGCAGAGAGGGAAGTAAGACGAGAAATAAGGGCCTACATGAATACTTGGAAGGGACGAGGAGGAAGAGAGAGGAGGAAGAGATGCTTTAGATGTCACGTCAGAGGAGAGTGTGGAGTATGGGATTGTGGCCGGTAGCTTATTTCATCACAATGACAAATCGAGGTGTGAGTCCCATTGCTCTCGACTTCACGTCGTCAGGCGGACAAACCTCCTCACAACATGATCTTCCTCCTCCGTCTCTCCTTTTTTTGACTCTCCATCGCTCTTTCTCATCTATTTATTTGTCTCTGCGTGTGTGTCCGTGTCCCGCTTTTTATTAATAACTATCTGTGGGAGATGAAATAAAGGTGGTGTTTTTTTATTTTTATGTGGTTGGCGTGGTCACAGTGCTGCCAATGTAATGTATGTCTTCCGATAGCACTTTGAGGAGGAAAAAATGGAGTGCACCTTCCTCTCCTCTTTCTGCAGCTTCAGTGTATCAATAGCATCACCCCCCCCCCCCCCATTTCTTCTTTCTCTCTCTCTTCTGTCGCAATCTATCCACTTTCCCATTTTTTTTTCTCAGATGCCCCGACCTTATCTATCCATTTTATCTCCCTCCAGTTTTCGGCGCCATTTCTCCTCTTCTTCGCCTGTCGCTCACCCTGGTGTCACCAGGTTTTCTGTCGCCGGGGGAAGAAAGCAAAAAGGTTTCACGAGGAAGCCAACTGAGTCAGGAGGTCACTGATGACCCGCATGCACAGTGCACCTGATGGTCACGAGTCATTTAGTTTTCAAAACAGATGAACATTTTTGAGGTGTACCCGTCCGTCACTCTGGTAATCTCACTCAGACGTCTGATCGATGCCGTGAATGCGTGAGGCAGCGTTCTACAAAGGACAGCCATTCCTGAGCGTGTCACATGCTCCTCTCCACACCGGCAAGGTAGAACAGCGAGCTCGCCATGACGCCACGTGGTTTTAACCTCATGACATCGTATGTGTCGCCGGCTCAAACTCTGTGTGACCCTCACTGAACAAGGTGTCTGCAGTAGTGTGTGTCTGCTGTAGTGTGTGTCTGCTGTAGTGTGTGTCTGCAGTAGTGTGTGTCTGCAGTAGTGTGTGTCTGCTGTAGTGTGTGTCTGCTGTAGTGTGTGTCTGCTGTAGTGTGTGTCTGCAGAAGTGTGTGTCTGCTGTAGTGTGTGTCTGCGCACGTCCTCCTGCAACAGTACAGCACATGAAGGTTATTGAAAAGTCTTGAATCTTGAATTTTCCATAGATTCATTCATGGAAAATAAAAGTGCATCGAGACCTTTTGAGGTTACATTTAGTTTCAGGGTCACATTACATGAAAGTTATTGGAAAAACATGAAGTATTGAATCTTGAATCTTTAATTTGACATAAATATATTGAGCTGAGACTCCTGTAACACACAATGTGCACACATCTGTACTCAGACTGCTTTGTTTTTATGCACAACGAAAGATAAACCAGTGAAATCAACACAGAAAATTGAATTGAATCTGATTTTGGGGGGAAATCTGGTTATTTGATTGAGCCATAAAGGGATAAACCACCGTTTCACAAACACCTCAGCGTCTCACAGTTTGTAGCAAAGGGAGATGCTGAAAGAATCCAACAAGCCTTCACTTTTAACCTGCCAGAGAGGAGCACAAGAGATATTAATAACAACGTCCCTGCATCTTATATGACACATGTGCTTCCAGTCGCAGTGGCTGGTCTCAGCTGCAGAAATGTGTTCTAGTTACATTGATGTTCAGAAAGGAAACTTTCCTTTCATCTGGACTCTGCAGAAGGAACATTAGTTTAAAGTAGAAAACGTGGATGAACATATTTTCAGGATTTGGTTTCAGGTTGGAAAGAGGATTCCATTAAACCAGTGAAACTCACACATGTGGAGAAATTGTCCACAAGATCCTTTTTTTCTTTATGTCAACCATTGAGCGTGAACGCCTCACAAAGCTCCTGTTATCTATCAGCAGAAAGAAGAAGCAGCTCTGTACCCAAGATTCTGTTGAAATTACATCTAATGACCAACCGGCTCAGATTATGATTTTTTATTTATCATTCAGGGACCATTGTGTGCGGCTTAAACGCTGCGTGGACTTAAAATATGATATCAAATTTTGCCTTCTTAAAGATTCTACTTTGGTAATCATTATATATGGATTGAGTTACACACAGGGGATTTCAGGATGTGCATTCAACTCCTGCTTTAAACCACTTAATATCCGCTCCATTTAAAGTGTAGCGCAGGTCCACTGTTGAATATCCCTTTGCCAATATACTGGGAGAGTGTTTGTACGCTGCATGTGGTTTTATGAATATGATCCAGCTTGTTTTATTACATCGTTATTGATCAAGTGATTCTGTGGTAGGCCTTTATCTTTACATCTACGTTCAACTAGTTTGAAATGTGACTTTTTTAGACATCTTCAGTGCATGTTATTGATGTTTCAATGGCTATTCTTCTGCTTTTCGTTGAAATATAGTCATTTATAAGTTATTGGAAAGACAGTAATATATAGACTTTCACTTCCAGACGTCTTATGACCAGCATCTAAATACCTTCAGACCTGTAATTATTTGGAATTTCAATGAGAAAAATATCCCAAAGTAGATTTAGTAGTTGGTAATTGACATCTGCCATCCATGATGCATTGGTACCAGCTTTCAGAAACTCATTTAGATTGAATCCTGCCAACAGATATTGGTTATAAAGTCCATACGGGGGGTGAGCTCCCAGTACAAGACCAGTGCAGTCCAGTGTGGCGGCTGCAGCCCGGAGGATGTGCTCTGTGTTTAGCATCGATCAGCAGGAGACGCAGGTCTGACTCCCGGCCCGGTGTTGTGTTGGCCTGCCCTAATTGTTGTAATGAATGTGATTAGGTGCTATCTGAGGGATCGCAGTGCCTGGCCCTCTGCCCTCCTTTCCTTATCTCCCAATGCTTCCTGGGCCCTCTGCAGAGTGGACCAATAATGCATCAGAATGGGGGGGAGATGGACTGACAGGCCTAAAGATGGAGAGGTTACCAGACTCTCACATACACCAGCAGCAGAATACACATGCTGCTTATTTATAGAGGTGGAAACATTTCACTCATTTATATCCGTATTTGAGAAATTGAGAATTTGGACGTGCTGTTTCTAAGTTACTAATTCAGAGGTACGTCCAGCAGTTATATCTGCGACTTGACTTGTGCAGGTCACATGTTGGTTGTTGGAGGCCTGAAGAGACGAGCACATGGAAGAATTCAGCAGCGCAACACTGCCATCGTGTGGAGGGAGAGAGTCTTACAGGGAGACGCAGCAGAGGCTTCAGTGGGTTAGGGTTAGGGTTAGGGTTAGGGTTAGGGTTAACCTGAGGGTTCGACGTCTGCACATCTGATTTGACGAGGATTTCAGCGGCTTCATCTATGAATATATATATATATATATATATATATATATAGGGTGAACCTGCACTTCCTCTCCAGTCAGAGACATCTTTCATCTTTTCTCACGTATTTCTTCACATATTTAATCAAATTTTTTGGGGCCAAACATCAATTTATAAAGAAAACAATGAAGGAAAAGAGAAACATACTCGGACATACTAATAAACTGGCCGTTGCACAAAGTAATGGCCAATATCACTCGGTGAAGGGCGACAAAGACAGAAAAAGAAGTCTTAAACACTTTCACGTCTGGTTTTAAACTATACATCCAGACGTCTTTTCACCTGCAGATCACCACACTGAACAGCATCTAAATACCTGTCTGTACTTTACTTGGAGTTACATTCAGGAAGGTGTGCAGTTTAACTCTAATGTAATCCTGTGAAATACAAAGTGATCCTGGTATATAACTTTATGAACGTCTGAGCGGCATGATATACAATATCTGGGCTGCATTTCTGTGACTCAGTTTGGTAATACTGCTCCTATGATACATGTGTTTTACATATATTTCACATCTGGAACATGTTGGGCCTGAATATGCATGAGAAGAGATGGATAACTCTGACGTATCTGTATTCTCCATGCGGCGCTGCACAATCTAACAGCCTAAAGGCCTCATTAATAAAAATGGCTTCATTTAAACTTCATTTTCAATTCCTTCTCAAAATAAGTTTTCTAATTATGAGAGGACACCTGGTCCGTGCAGTCGCACCGTTTCTGTCAATGAATTAAACATCCATCAGGAATGTGAGCGTTTGTCCGTCAGCTCTGTCACACGTTGAATCACCAGCTGATCAAGCCGTTCTCTCTTCTAACTCCACGCCGTGTGCTGCACGCGCTGGCTTTATCATCGCTGCTGGATAACTTTAATTACTGCTTCTTTTGTATTATTAATGATGAATGTGTGGCTAGTGAAATATATAGGATTATAGGTTAGGTTGTTGTGGTAGGATTTTATAGAGAACATATGAATACAGAAGTGCCTTAAAAGCACATTTACAGCAGCACTATATGAGTTTTAGTCACAGGAGTTACTAATACATGCATTTCCAGTTCACTTCAGTCACTAACATGAAGCACATGAAACATCAGAAATGCACACCCTCTGTGTTTCACATATTAAGTTTATTCTCAACATAATTATTCCCTGCACACATCATTTTATATTTCCTCCCTCAAGTATTCCCCCAAACACTTCCCACTGCTTCAAATGTCAAAAAGCATCTTATGGTATTAATAACTCAATACATGCAAAATAAATAAATAATAAAAATAAACAAACAAACAACAACAATAAACAATAAATAAATAAATAAATAAATAAATAAATAAATAATAAATAAATAAATAAATAAATAAATAATAATAATATATGTAGGAGGAGAGTCTTAAATGTAAAACAGAGAGTCTTAAATGTAACATAATATTAAATGATCTGACCCCAAACGGATTTGAATTTCTGCAACGAAAACTTTATTTTCTATAATATTTTTAAAAAAAAAACATAATCATCCACATCCATCACATAGAAGAATGTTCTGATCCAGAAACACACACTCCTAACTAACAGGCTCCTCTGTGGCCTCCTGCCGCCTCCTTCCATCTCCTCCATCATACACACGTTTATCCTAAAGAGGGCAGTGTGACACAACAAATACCCTGCAGTCCTCCCTCGTCTCACGTCGAGCAGGTGCATTACTGCGTGTGTTTAGACTTCTTTATTAAATAAAGACAGAAAGCTGTGAACGTGCTGCACAGATGTTCAGTATGTCACATCCTGAGATCCATGATCACATGTGTTCCTGCGAGTCTATCGACAGTTACAGTGATGCTGCTGATTACAGCTTCAACACATTGATCATAAGCCCCCGCCCCTCCGCCTTGGGGTGATGCTATTAATTACAGCAAATGCTGCAGAGCTTTCATATCATCAGAGGCCGCTGCCAATCGTTGGGATAACAGCGTGCAATGTAAATGAGTGTAATGGTGAAGGTCAGTGTGTCTCGCTCACTGGATCTGATAAACAACGTGGCAGAGTTTCAGTTTTATGAAGCTAAAAGTTGAAACAGTTGGAGAAGCTGCACCAGTTCCACTTATTTCATATTAGCCAATATGAAAGGCATCATTAAATGTTGATTTGCAGTGTAAACAGGTGAGTGTTCAGTCTGCAGAAGGTGTGCAGACTTCCTGCTGACCGGACATCAACGTGGAGCTCGTTCCACCGTTCTAGAAACAGTTTTATTTGAGGCGTATCTGGGTTCCACTCGCAGCGAGCCGATTGGCCGACGCAGAGCCTTTTTATTAAATGTTAATATTCCATGATGACAGCCTTGCTCATTGGTAAGCAGACCCATCATCCTGCACTGTGCTGAATCACGCAGTGTCAAATTAAAGGAGGTCGTTTGTGAGAGACGACACATCACGCGGCCTTCACTGCACATAAAAGCAGTTATGGGAGGTTATACAGCGTTATGAGCCTGTGATGTCTTCATGTTCCTTCTTCAGTCCTCTTCTGACGGGCTGTAATCCTTCTGCACCTCCTCTGATCTGCCGTCCCTCACCTGAGACACCGCTGAGTCTCCACATCCTGTTTGTCTTTGCAGCTGCACAATAAGACGGGACTCGGGAAGTTTAAGGGGAAGTGAGTTTTAACAGGACGTTGTTGAGGCTCAAAGCGACTCAATACCTCCATCGTGTGGCGGAGATATGAAGTTGAAGCTCTTGTTTTAGAGAATAAAAGTATTCTTTCTGATATTCTGTGTTTGTCAAGCCTCCTTTATGAAGGGGGGGGGGGGGGGGGGGGGCTATTCTGGGCTAATGGTGCGATGAACTGATGCACAAAGCAGTCAGGTAGGTCAGAGAGGCGTCTGCCATCTCTCATGTGTTTCTGGTTGCGTGTGAAACGGCGAGATTTGATATTTTCTAAAGGTTTCTCCTTCCTGGGAAAGATTATCACGACTCAACTAAAATAATGACCTGTAATGATCCATAATGATAATAGAGGCAGCCATCTTCTCTCTGCTTCTGCTCCTCGTCTGCAGCGTGAGGCTCAGAAGTATTATTATTATTATGAATGTTGGATTTGATCCCTGAGTTTAACTTGCACTACATTGTGTTTAGATTCTCTTCCTCTTCTTTATTTAATTAGCATTGTTGTAATTTACCGTAAGATGTTCATTGCCAACGACTGCGCCTCTGTTATTGTTGAGTGTATGATAAAGAACTTGAATTGTCTCCGATGCAGAATGTAGAATTATAGAAATGAAAACATTGATTGTTCTTTTCATCATAATCTCTAACAGTTCCCTGATTGCACCGACACGCACAGACCTTGATACGACACAAAGACATTAAGTTTTAAGTTTTAAGGTTTACTTTAGTTTCATTTCTATTTTTTCATTTTGGCACCTTCAAAAGTTGGATGTACTGCTGCTGGGGAGTAACAGATCATCAGATCTGATGGACACATGCTTGATTATGTCTTTAAATATAGTCATTTTCAATTTAGGAAACAATTTTCTATCATGATGACCGATAATATTGTCAGGATGGAAAGTTCATTTTATTTACAGTTCAAATATTATAGAGAAAGAATTATAGATGAGCAACTCCGTTTGTTTGTGGCTGCTTCCATTTTATTTTGTGTGTGTCAGTGTGTGTGTGTTAGTGTGTGTCTGTGTCAGTGTGTGTCTGTGTGTGTCTGTGTGTCTGTGTGTGTGTGTCAGTGTGTGTCTGTGTGTGTCAGTGTGTGTGTGTTAGTGTGTGTGTGTTAGTGTGTGTCAGTGTCTGTGTGTGTGTCAGTGTCTGTGTGTGTCATTGTGTGTGTGTCTGTCTGTGTCAGTGTGTGTCAGTGTCTGTGTGTGTCAATGTGTGTGTGTTAGTGTGTGTGTGTCAGTGTGTGTGTGTGTGTGTCAGTGTCTGTGTGTGTCATTGTGTGTGTGTCAGTATCTGTGTGTGTCATTGTGTGTGTGTTAGTGTGTGTCAGTGTCTGTGTGTGTCTGTCTGTGTCAGTGTGTGTCTGTCTGTGTCTGTGTGTGTCATTGTGTGTGTGTGTCTGTCTGTCTGTGTTAGTGTGTGTGTGTCTGTCTGTGTTAGTGTGTGTGTGTATATGTGTGTCATTGTGTGTGTGTGTGTGTGTGTCTGTCTGTGTGTGTTAGTGTGTGTGTCATTGTGTGTGTGTGTGTGTGTCTGTCTGTCTGTGTTAGTGTGTGTGTGTGTGTGTGTGTGTGTGTGTGTCTGTCTGTCTGTGTTAGTGTGTGTGTGTGTATATGTGTGTCATTGTGTGTTAGTGTGTGTGTGTATGTGTATGTGTGTCTGTTTCAGTGTGTGTGTGTATATGTGTGTCATTGTGTGTTAGTGTGTGTGTGTATGTGTATGTGTGTCTGTTTCAGTGTGTGTGTGTATATGTGTGTCATTGTGTGTTAGTGTGTGTGTGTATGTGTATGTGTGTCTGTTTCAGTGTGTGTGTGTATATGTGTGTCATTGTGTGTTAGTGTGTGTGTGTATGTGTATGTGTGTCTGTTTCAGTGTGTGTGTCAGTGTCTGTATGTGTCATTGTGTGTATGTGTGTGTTAGTGTGTGTCTGTGTCTGTCATTGTGTGTGTGTCTGTTTCAGTGTGTATGTGTATGTGTGTGTGTCATTGTGTGTATGTGTCATTGTGTGTCTGTGTCAGTGTGTGTCTGTGTGTGTGTGTGTGTGTGTGTCATTGTGTGTGTGTGTGTGTGTGTATGTGTCAGTGTGTGTCTGTGTCAGTGTGTGTCTGTGTGTATGTGTCAGTGTGCGTCTGTGTCAGTGTGTGTCTGTGTGTGTGTGTGTGTCATTGTGTGTGTGTGTGTGTCTGTGTCAGTGTGTGTCTGTGTGTGTTTGTGTCAGTGTGTGTCTGTGTCAGTGTGTGTCTGTGTCAGTGTGTGTCTGTGTGTGTCTGTGTGTGTCTGTGTCAGTGTGTGTCTGTGTCAGTGTGTGTCTGTGTGTGTCTGTGTGTGTCTGTGTCAGTGTGTGTCTGTGTCAGTGTGTGTCTGTGTGTGTCTGTGTCAGTGTGTGTCTGTCAGTGTGTGTCTGTGTGTGTCTGTGTCGGTGTGTGTCTGTGTCAGTGTGTGTCTGTGTGTGTCTGTGTGTGTCTGTGTCAGTGTGTGTCTGTGTCAGTGTGTGTCTGTGTCAGTGTGTGTCTGTGTCGATGTGTGTCTGTGTCAGTGTGTGTCTGTGTGTGTTTGTGTCAGTGTGTGTCAGTGTGTGTCTGTGTCGGTGTGTGTCTGTGTCGGTGTGTGTCTGTGTCGGTGTGTGTCTGTGTCAGTGTGTGTCTGTGTCAGTGTGTGTCTGTGTGTGTTTGTGTCAGTGTGTGTCTGTGTCAGTGTGTGTCTGTGTCGGTATGTGTCTGTGTGTGTCTGTGTGTGTCTGTGTCAGTGTGTGTCTGTGTCAGTGTGTGTGTGTGTGTGTCTGTGTGTGTCTGTGTGTGTTTGTGTCAGTGTGTGTCTGTGTCAGTGTGTGTCTGTGTCGGTGTGTGTCTGTGTCAGTGTGTGTCTGTGTGTGTCTGTGTCAGTGTGTGTCTGTGTCAGTGTGTGTCTGTGTCGATGTGTGTCTGTGTCAGTGTGTGTCTGTGTGTGTTTGTGTCAGTGTGTGTCTGTGTCGGTGTGTGTCTGTGTCGGTGTGTGTCTGTGTCAGTGTGTGTCTGTGTCAGTGTGTGTCTGTGTGTGTTTGTGTCAGTGTGTGTCTGTGTCAGTGTGTGTCTGTGTCAGTGTGTGTCTGTGTCGGTGTGTGTGTGTGTGTGTGTGTCTGTGTCAGTGTGTGTGTGTCTGTGTCGGTGTGTGTCTGTGTGTGTCTGTGTGTGTTTGTGTGTGTCTGTGTGTGTCTGTGTCAGTGTGTGTCTGTGTCAGTGTGTGTGTCTGTGTCAGTGTGTGTCTGTGTCAGTGTGTGTCTGTGTCTGTCAGTGTGTGTCTGTGTGTGTCTGTGTGTGTCTGTGTGTGTCTGTGTCAGTGTGTGTCTGTGTCAGTGTGTGTGTGTGTGTGTGTCAGTGTGTGTGTGTCTGTGTCGGTGTGTGTCTGTGTGTGTCTGTGTGTGTTTGTGTCAGTGTGTGTCTGTGTCAGTGTGTGTCTGTGTCTGTGTGTGTCTGTGTGTGTCTGTGTGTGTCTGTGTGTGTTTGTGTCAGTGTGTGTCTGTGTCAGTGTGTGTGTCTGTGTCAGTGTGTGTCTGTGTCAGTGTGTGTCTGTGTGTGTCGGTGTGTGTCTGTGTGTGTCTGTGTGTGTCTGTGTGTGTCTGTGTCAGTGTGTGTCTGTGTCAGTGTGTGTGTGTGTGTGTGTGTCTGTGTCAGTGTGTGTGTGTCTGTGTCGGTGTGTGTCTGTGTGTGTCTGTGTGTGTTTGTGTCAGTGTGTGTCTGTGTCAGTGTGTGTGTCTGTGTCTGTGTGTGTCTGTGTGTGTCTGTGTGTGTCTGTGTGTGTTTGTGTCAGTGTGTGTCTGTGTCAGTGTGTGTCTGTGTCATTGTGTGTCTGTGTCTGTCAGTGTGTGTCTGTGTGTGTCTGTGTCAGTTTGTGTGTGTCTGTGTCAGTGTGTGTCTGTGTCGGTGTGTGTCTGTGTCAGTGTGTGTCTGTGTGGGTCTGTGTGTGTCTGTGTGTGTTTGTGTCAGTGTGTGTCTGTGTCAGTGTGTGTCTCTGTCAGTGTGTGTGTCTGTGTCAGTGTGTGTCTGTGTCAGTGTGTGTCTGTGTGTGTCTGTGTGTGTTTGTGTCAGTGTGTGTCTGTGTCAGTGTGTGTCTCTGTCAGTGTGTGTGTCTGTGTCAGTGTGTGTGTGTCTGTGTCGGTGTGTGTCTGTGTGTGTCTGTGTGTGTTTGTGTCAGTGTGTGTCTGTGTCAGTGTGTGTGTCTGTGTCAGTGTGTGTCTGTGTGTGTCTGTGTGTGTCTGTGTGTGTCTGTGTGTGTTTGTGTCAGTGTGTGTCTGTGTCAGTGTGTGTGTCTGTGTCAGTGTGTGTCTGTGTCTGTCAGTGTGTGTCTGTGTGTGTCTGTGTCAGTTTGTGTGTGTCTGTGTCAGTGTGTGTCTGTGTCGGTGTGTGTCTGTGTCAGTGTGTGTCTGTGTGGGTCTGTGTGTGTCTGTGTGTGTTTGTGTCAGTGTGTGTCTGTGTCAGTGTGTGTCTCTGTCAGTGTGTGTGTCTGTGTCAGTGTGTGTCTGTGTCTGTGTGTGTCTGTGTGTGTCTGTGTGTGTTTGTGTCAGTGTGTGTCTGTGTCAGTGTGTGTCTCTGTCAGTGTGTTTGTCTGTGTCAGTGTGTGTCTGTGTCAGTGTGTGTCTGTGTGTGTTTGTGTCAGTGTGTGTCTGTGTCAGTGTGTGTCTCTGTCAGTGTGTGTGTCAGTGTGTGTCTGTGTCAGTGTGTGTGTCTGTGTCAGTGTCTGTGTCAGTGTGTGTCTGTGTCAGTGTGTGTCTGTGTCAGTGTGTGTCTGTGTCAGTGTGTGTGTGATAGAACACATTTCTATAATCCAATGTATACGTCACTGATTACAAACACTGCCACGTCGTCAGTATTCAGACTGTGTGTGTGTGTGTGTGTGTGTGTGTGTGTGTGTGTGTGTGTGTGTGTGTGTGTGTGTGTGTGTGTGTCGGCTCATTTCTTAATTAAACACTGGAACTTGAAACTGATGAGAGTCGGTCAGAAAGCAGAACACAAAATGTTCTGACCACATTTCATCACCTTGAACTCACAACGTCTGTACGAGCTGTGCAACACAAAGATGGTTCACAAGTTAAACAGCAGCGATGGAATACAGTTACTGCCAAAATGCAGCAAAGTGCAATTGAAGTATAACGCTGGGATTCCTCCTGTGCATTGGACACAATGTGACCCTCTGACAGGTCTTGTGTGGCAGCAGGAGAAACGACACAAAAGAAGTCCCATTAATGAGGCAGGGTGAGGCATGGGATGAGCCCGCAACACATTCTGTGGAGGGAAAGTGTCAATGAGCTGGATGGAGAGCGCAGATGCATGCTGGACTGTGAGCTGTCGATAGACACCTCGACAAGCAGTTGTCTTGTCTCTGTGCATAACAAGCTGTGGAGCCTCACCTCTTCCCCCCCTTTCCAGCTCCCCTTGGCCCCTGGCTGGGCCTGCTGTCTGGGGCCTCGGTGCCTGAAATCCCAGTAATAACGGTCACATTGATCTCTGAGCCTGGGATGCCCAATTACAGAGTCCATAGAATCTAATGAGGAGAAATCGCTCCGGTGGCAATTACTGGAGCTGTATAGCGCCACGGAACTGAGATGGAGAGCTGCGAACACAGGGAAGTGCAAGGGAGACAAATAAAGAGTGCTGCTATTACTACTGCACACACACGTAAACACATGTAGGTCATTCAAATGTGGAATTAGTGCAATCGATACGAGAATAAAATATATATATAGTTTAACTCTATAAAATTAATACCTCTGGAGTATTTGTTGGTACTGTAAGTGTGCAAGTGTGTGAAGTCCAATTTAATTCCATCTCTTATAGAGTACAGATGCTGTATAAGCAGGGCCGTACACCATGGAGGACGCCAAGGTTTTATTTCTTATTTAGGCGTCCTGAGATGAAGTTTTTACATTCAATGTCACAAATATTAATATAAATATAAATAAATGTTTTTCCAAGGCTGATTATGACAAAAGTGCATTATGTGATATTTACTTTGTCTATGTACCCCTGGTATACACAGTCATGTGTGTCTTTAATGTATGTTATGTGATGCATTTTATGCATCACATAATTATGTTTTCTTGAGTATAAAAATAAGAAATAAAAATGCACGTGCAACACGCGACCACCAGGGGGCGCCACACATCCTGTTTACAGTGTAGTTCATGATGTGTTATTTACAGTGGAAAAAGCCATGTTGTGTTTAAAATAAATATTAAATATTATTATTAAATCATTATATTAAATAATAAAGTAAAAAACTTTTAAAAAACAAAACAAAAAACTGCAGGGCGGTGCTACAGTCACGTGACAGAAGACACTCCCTCCAACAAATGAAACGCACCCTTGGAGCGAGGCGAGCAAATTAATTACTTAAAAAAAAAAAAAGTTCCTTTGTGTTGTGCTGTTTTTATTTTGCATTCATTTTAACTCTACCAAAAAAATACTTGGTGCTAGCAATGCTGTCGTGTTAGCATTCAGCTAGCTAACCTGCAGCCAACATGTTGCTCCATCTCTCCACCTGTGTCACCTCAAACTACAGGCCTCGCGCTGGAGGTTCTTACTCCTGGGGACCAACTCCTGAAACTCCCCCAAAGGATTCCCTCCCAGTTCTTCACTTCACCAAGGTACCAGCTGCTGACATGTGCGTCCATATTGATTCAGCTGCTGTTTTGTGCTAATGGCTAATTTCTTGTAGCGTTATTTACAAGAGTCCATTTATTGTTGAGGTTTCTCCTTTTGCTGATGGTTGCTGTATTGCACGTTTGTATTAATGCATTTCAAACTGTTTACTTATTTAGTGGTGAAATATGAATTCTCATGGTTGAGTGCAAACTCTGCTTACTGCTGAAGTAGATGGTGATGTGCTTTTTGGATGTATAATAAGTCTGTTTTGCACACATGCATGTCAAGTATCTTTTATTACTGGTTCCATGCAAAACATACATATGTAGTCATATTCACATGTGCTTTACACAAGAACATTCATTCCTGCCATGACTCCATTTAGCTACTCCAGCCATGAGTTGTTGTGATATTAATATGCACAAGTAAAGATGTATATCATCAGAGCTGCTGCAGGTGCTCACTAGATACTATATTCCTCATAACTCTGTGCTTTTAGGGAGCGATGCTTATTATTGTCATTCCTCTATTTCTGCTGTGTTGGGTTTGATGCATACTGGAGGTCAAGAATCAACATGCAGTGTATTCACTGAGGTAAATGTCCCACGTGTGAGATGCTGGACTAAATGGAGAGAGTTTTACCTTTGCCACAGGCAGCTCCTCTCTGTCAATCTCCTGCGCTGTTGCAGAAGGTTAGAGGACAGTGGGTGGGTGCCTTTAAAGTCAAACAATTAAAGCAAAGGATGTGGATTTGTACGTCACCTTGCACACCTGCTGAACACTTCTCATATGAGGTTGTGAAATTATCTTTTGGGTTATTTTATACCAACTGTACAAGATCTCCCTGTTCATGTCACGGCTTCTCTGAAAGATATCACTCGGAGAGAAGACCTTGAAGTCGACATGCTGTAGTACAAATCTCTGTATGGAATAAAAGCACTGAATGTACAGTTCATGAACAGTGAAACACAGACGCACACACACAGACACACAGACACACAGAGACAGACAGAGACACACAGAGACACACAGAGACACAGACACACACAGACACACAGACACACAAAGACACACAGAGACACACAGACACACAGAGACAGACACACAGAGACACACAGAGACACACAGAGACACACAGAGACACAGACACACACAGACACACAGACACACAAAGACACACAGAGACACACAGAGACATACAGACACACACAGAGACACAAAGACACACAGACACACACAGACACACACAGACACACACATAGACACACAGAGACGCAGACACACACAGACACACACAGAGACGTAGGCACACATAGACACACACAGACACAGACGCAGACACACACAGACAGAGATGTACGCACACACAGACACACACAGAGACGCAGACACACACAGACACACACAGAGACACACAGACACACACACAGAGACACACACAGACACACACAGAGACACAGACACACACAGACACACACACACACTTACAGAGACAGACGCAGACACACACAGACACACACAGAGACGTACAGACACACAGACACACACAGAAACGCAGACACACACACAGACACAGACACACACAGACACACACAGAGACACACAGTGACACATACACGGACACACAAACAGACACAGACACACACACACACACACACAGTGAAACCCACACACACACACACACACAGACATACACAAAGACACACACACACACACAGACACACACACACAAAGTGAAACACACACACACACACACAGACATACACACACACACACACACACACACAGACAGACACACACACACACAGAGACACACACAGACACACACACAGAGACACACACAGAGACACACACACACACAGACAGACACACACACACAGAGACACACACAGAGACACAGAGACACACACACACACACACACACACACACACACACACACACAGAGACACACACAGAGACACACACAGAGACACACACACCTGTCTGTCTGGTTGGAACACGTCTCTTCTCACCCTTCTGTATCAGAACATCACTTCCTGCAGAGCCGCTAACTTCTGCAGGATTGTTTATTACCGGCCAATCAAACCTCAAGCTCGTAGAGTCTAGTCTTAAAATGTGGCCTCATGTCGGATCAGACTAAACTACATTTATGGCCACTGTCGGATTAGACTCTCTCTCTGATGTCTTTCATTCTTGCAGTTACTAAACGCATGTTGAACATCCACCAGTTAGAGCCTCCAGTCTCCCGCCTCCTGCCTGAGGATGCTGGTCAGCACGGAGGCCTTCGCAACCGCCTCGTCCTCCACTGTGACACGCGCAGCACGCGGGATGAAAAGGAATCGTTGTGTCTGATCCTTATTTTCATTCCCAACACCCCGTATGTATTACATCACAGCGTTAGTGTGCGGATATCATGTCGTCTGATCCCAGCGTATGTGTAACACTGGAGTGTAGGCCGGCTGTATCCCTTTCAGGTTGTGCGTTTAAAGACTGCAGTCCAGTAAAGCAGCACACACTGAAGCGAGTGTTGACGGTGCGGTTGTAATGCGATACATTGCAGGGTGTAGTTGTGTTGTGTACACACGCATTACAGCAGGCGCTGGTAGTAATAGACTGTGTCATCCTTTACAACCCGCTCATTCATTTTCTATTAGCATCTCTGTCTGGTGGAGCGAGCTGTCTGCACATCTAACCAGGACTCTATTCCACAAACTATTCCCTTTTACTCTCCCACACCCTGCTTTATTTCTTATAGATCTTCTATAATCTTTCCTCTTTTCACTCGCTGCATCTTGGCTGCTGTGTAACTTTAATATCTGGGTTTAGAACAAGGACAGAGGCAGCAGCTCGGTGACAGTCAGACATCGGGGAGCAACACAAACACCCTTCAAAGCTCTTTTTATGTGTAAGCGAGGGATGAGAGAGAACCAGCGCATAGACACAGCCATGAGAGGGTCTGGTTTAGGCTTTGGCGAACAGAGGCTGTAGCTTTCATTAGACTAAACTCACACACACACACACACACACACGCATCAATGTTGTTAGCTAAGAGGTAGCGAGGTGTGGAGAGAAGGGTGGAGAGGTTACAAGATAATCAACACTCCCTCTCCACCGTAAACCCACACAATAAAGACTTGACATCAATATGCCAGTGCAGTCATCACCACAATAGCGCCTGGCACCGAAGGGGGAAAGGGCCTGCACAGTACATCCGCACTGATTAAACCATGATGAGTGTGTGTGTGTCTGTGTGTGCATGGATGTTCTCTGAAATGCAGCATAGAGTTTGACTACTTTTAATTAGCAGAGAAGAGTTTGGCTGTCCTTTTTTGTTTTGTGCTTCTGTGCAAGTGCATGACGTGTCTCAACGTAAGAGACGAATGCACTGAGCCGAGTCCAGATGCATGATGCTGTTAACATCACGTCTCTGTTGGACTCACACACTGTTGGTGCGGTGTTTAAAGGGTATCGGCACTAATACTGAAACCTGAGCACTAATGTGAGCGTGGATTGTTAAAGTGAATCACAATTCTAAAATGATTTATATAATTAAAAGTGATGTGTGGCAAAATAATACACCATGTATACATGTAGCTCACATGTTATAAAATGATTTGTTTCACATATTCATTCATGTATTCACATCATATACATTCAATTCAACAGCTTTTATTTTATTGTAATATCTGTAAACTGTGTGTTACCATTTTTATTTTTTAAACTAGGTGGGTAAGAGACACACGCACACAGAGAGAGAGAGAGACACACGCACACGCACACAGAGAGAGAGAGAGACACACACACACGCACACAGAGAGAGAGACACACGCACACGCACACAGAGAGAGAGAGAGACACACACACACGCACACAGAGAGAGAGACACACACACACGCACACAGAGAGAGAGAGAGACACACGCACACAGAGAGAGAGAGAGAGACACACGCACACAGAGAGAGAGAGAGACACACGCACACAGAGAGAGAGAGAGACACACACACACGCACACAGAGAGAGAGACACACACACACGCACACAGAGAGAGAGAGAGACACACACACACGCACACAGAGAGAGAGAGACACGCACACGCACACAGAGAGAGAGAGAGACACACGCACACAGAGAGAGAGAGAGAGACACACGCACACAGAGAGAGAGAGACACATGCACACGCACACAGAGAGAGAGAGAGACACACGCACACAGAGAGAGAGAGAGACACACGCACACAGAGAGAGAGAGAGAGACACACGCACACGCACACAGAGAGAGAGAGAGACACACGCACACAGAGAGAGAGATAGAGACACACGCACACGCACACAGAGAGAGACACACACACACGCACACAGAGAGAGAGAGAGACACACGCACACAGAGAGAGAGAGAGAGAGACACACGCACACAGAGAGAGAGAGACACATGCACACGCACACAGAGAGAGAGAGAGAGAGAGAGACACACGCACACAGAGAGAGAGAGAGACACACGCACACAGAGAGAGAGAGAGAGACACATGCACACGCACACAGAGAGAGAGAGAGACACACGCACACGCACAGAGAGAGAGAGAGAGACACACGCACACGCACACAGAGAGAGAGAGAGAGACACACGCACACAGAGAGAGAGAGAGAGAGACACATGCACACGCACAGAGAGAGAGAGAGAGACACACGCACACGCACACAGAGAGAGAGAGAGAGAGAGACACATGCACACGCACACAGAGAGAGAGAGAGACACACGCACACGCACACAGAGAGAGAGAGAGACGCACAAGCACACAGAGAGAGAGAGAGAGACACACGCACACGCACACAGAGAGAGAGAGAGACACACGCACACGCACACAGAGAGAGAGAGAGACACATGCACCACGCACACAGAGAGAGAGAGAGAGAGACACACGCACACAGAGAGAGAGAGAGAGAGAGACACACGCACACAGAGAGAGAGAGAGAGAGAGAGACACACGCACACAGAGAGAGAGAGAGAGACACATGCACACGCACACACAGAGAGAGAGAGAGAGAGAGACACACGCACACGCACACAGAGAGAGAGAGACACACGCACACGCACACAGAGAGAGAGAGACACACGCACACGCACACAGAGAGAGAGAGACACACGCACACAGAGAGAGAGAGAGACACACGCACACGCACACAGAGAGAGAGAGAGAGAGAGACACACGCACACAGAGAGAGAGAGACACACGCACACAGAGAGAGAGAGAGACACATGCACACGCACACAGAGAGAGAGAGAGAGAGAGACACACGCACACGCACACAGAGAGAGAGAGACACACGCACACACACACAGAGAGAGAGAGACACACGCACACGCACACAGAGAGAGAGAGACACACGCACACAGAGAGAGAGAGAGACACACGCACACGCACACAGAGAGAGAGAGAGAGAGAGACACACGCACACGCACACAGAGAGAGAGAGAGAGACACACGCACACGCACACAGAGAGAGAGAGAGAGAGAGAGAGAGACACACGCACACAGAGAGAGAGAGAGAGAGAGACACACGCACACGCACACAGAGAGAGAGAGACACACAGAGAGAGAGAGAGAGAGAGGGACACACACACACAGAGAGACACACACAAGAGAGAGAGAGAGTGTGTTTGGAGATGTGTGTTCTGTGCCGATGACGCCAGAAAGCGTAAAATCCCAGAACTGCGTCGTGTGTGTGTGTGTGTGTGTGTGTGTGTGTGTGTGTGCGTCTAATGTCTCACAATTCTACATTGACCACTTCGTCAGAGATTGATCTTATGTTATGTTGCATTTGTATTTCATATATGTTTTTAGGCCAGGTTTGTATTCCGTCCTGCGATCGTTCCTGATCACTTTAGTCCGTCCCCGGGACGACTGGACCTAACCCTAACCCCCGGCAGGATCACATGACTGCATATATACCACCTGACAGCGCTCCAAACATAAGCTTTCAGTCTTACAGTGTATTAGATGAATTCCAACCTTCTTGGAACCTTCATTGTTAACTTTGGAACAAACTTTACTTCAACAAGCGGGAAGAGTTGTTTCCTAGTAACAGTTGAAAAGTCAACGCTGAGCAGTTATCTAAAAATAAATCCTCCCCTCAGCCAATCAGATGTGTGGTTGGACACGTTTGGACACCTAAAGGGTAAAAGTATTGTTGCTATGGTATAATGCACGGTAAAGGATGATGAAGATATGAGAAGATTCTGTCTGAACAAAGAATGTATCCAACATAACGTGTGTTGTTGTGGGTGCAAAGTATTTCCCAACATGTATACAGAAAGCCTTAGGAGCTCAGTATATTGTTTGTACCAGGCCAGAGCTTACGAGGGATTACAGTGATCTCTCTGTGTGTTCCCGTCTGTACGTCGGACACAGCAGCATTATGTGTCTAATTAAATCCCTCACATTTGTCCTTCTGGACCTTTCACCTCCCACAGCCAATCAGCTGTACACCCTTAGTGATAAGTGGCACTGTGAAGCCATTAGTTGGTCATTTTATATTTTACACAGGTTAAGTATTTAGCTTAGACTGAGGACAGATGTGTTGAAGCTGTAATGAAGTGTTCCACAGTTGTGTCACACGCACGGCGTCGAGCGGAGCCTCGAGTCGTCTTGCACCTTTAGATGGCAGCAGCATGCCACTCCATCACACGGAGACGCTGAGACACAATCTGATGTCTGCGGCACAAAACAAAGAGGGACACTTAGAGCTCATTATTCCTGTTTGATTCTTTAATCTTCCTCATGTCTTCATCCAAACCGTTATTATTGGTAATAGGCAGTCATGCAGTGAGGTAGACAAAACCTTTTTAATAATGATAAAAGAAAGTGTAAAAACTCTCTCTGAAAGTGACGCCGCTCCGCTCGCCTTGTTGTCTAAGTTTGATGTCTCTTCCGTGTAATTGAACTCGATGAATGGGCCGTTGTTTTCACACGCTTTGTCCTCTCAACCCCACATGACACATCTGGGCCGGACGGCTATTTCCAGAACACAATTCTGCACCTGTCCGTGTGGTGAAGAGCTACGCTTTGACTTGTCAATTATATGACGCGTGTGTGAGTGCTGCTACACGTTCTGCACGCAGTTTCAGGGAAATCTGAAGGAGCCGGTTACGTCTGCGATGCCGGTGAACGACTCACAGATGATACTTGACAACCAACGTTTCAGCAGATTGGACGTGTCGACAGTTTCTCATTTGACACTTGAGTAAAATATTGTAATAAAACATTTTCAGGAAGTTCCTGGGTTGGATTGGGTGCAGAGTTGGTCAACTCACTTTTTCATTTCATGGCTTTGGGCAGGATTTTGGAAACACCAAATGAAAGCAGAACATCCCAAAGAGACAATAAAACAGTCTGTTTATTCATATTAACTAAAGGTACAATTATTAATCGGACAAAACGAACAATTTGAAGACTTGGAGGTTTATTCTAAGGACAAAACGATGCATTTGTTCAAAGGAGAAACAGTTGGGAGATGAATCAATATTGAAAGTGATTGTTCATTGCAAGTCTGCGACCACGTTTTCATTTATCTGTTCAGTTATATTCTCTGCTCATTTCATCCCCTATGTGACTTCAGTTTCAAAGAATTCTCCACACTGCCAGGGAGATAATGATGTTGGAGTAAAACTGAATCCAGTCACATTTAAAGATAGCGAGGAACTTCAGAATAAGCTAGTAAAACCCTACTGTGTTCCTCCACGTTCCCAAATTCCCAGAAACAATAATGAATCCATGCCATCAGTGTGTGCACCGGCAGCACCGGCCCTGATGAGACGTCAGCGTAGTTTATGTAACGTTGGGTCATCTGAGGCGCTCGCGTGGACTGGTTACTCTGTCCTGGTGCTTGTCTCGCTGTAATGCAATGACAAGTTTGGAAGACTAAACTCTGGACACTCCACCTACACCTCCCAGGAAGAAAGTGAAGCGAGAGAGCCGGAGAAACACCTATGAACTTAATTACCCAATGAATAATTAATGTTTGATTGCTGCGTTCCCCCAGGCTGTCAACACAAGATAATTTATCATAAGATTATAATTTATCACTAATTGCTTTGGCAAGAGGTTTATGATTAGAATAATTTGCTTATTAAATGCACAAATTTTATTAAGCGGCAAACTTTTTGTGTAAAGTACGTATCGATTTGCGCCCACACCGTCAGAGAGAGTGCCATTTAAATCGTGTTTAATCGAGTTACACCTTCGGGATTAAAAATAGTTGTTTGCTCAATCATAATGGAGTCCCACTTTCCATAATTTAGTTAAACAAAACAGGTGATTATTCTAATGCAGGGAGATGCATACGACCCAGGGAGCGATTCCGAGCGCAGAGAGGTGCCTCCATATCCTCAAAGCCAAGAAAAGCACAACAGCATCCTAAAGACTTAAGCTCCTCTGTGAATCCTGTTTACTCCTCTAAGCTGTAATGCCTATTTAGATGAGGAGAATTTGAATTGTTTGTCCCCAGCATTAGGAATGTTTGTTGTCTGGCGTGGGAATCTTCATGCTGCATCGTCACAGTATCGTAGCTGTGGGCAGGACAAGTGGAGGGTCCATGCGTGAGCGCTGAGTGCGCCACTTTACCTTTAGTCATTTCTCCTTTATCCTGCTGACTGCAATATACAAACTGTGCAAGTCCAACCTCCCCAGTAGGGGAAGATGGACCCTCGACGGCAGCAGATGCCAAAGAGTCCAAATCAAACCCACTGTGACGGTTTCAATGAAACTTTATGTTGCGAGTGTCACAGAAATCTTATTTTTGGTAAGTTTGCGACTGTTGGAATTTTTGTAGAAGCCACTTGTATCCAAGGACACAACAATGTATAACCTGGTGTTAGGAGCAGTGTTGCCAACTCCTCAGTAAGGAAAGCAGCTATTGGCTGTCCCAGAAGTGGCTAAATGATGTCATCGCCTCATTTGCATAATCGTCAACTTGCATGTAATTGTAATGAACGGAACGGTAGGAATACATATAATATAACAATATATATATAAAGATATATAATATAAGGAATATATTTAACAAACTGTTGAATTCCCATCCATCGTCTACCGCTTATCCGGGGTCGGGTCGCAGGGGCAGCAGCTCCAGTAAGGAACCCCAATCTTCCCTTCTCCGGGCCACATCCTCCAGCTCCGACTGGGGGATCCTGAGGCGTTCCCAGTGAGGAGATATAATCTCTCCACCGAGTCCTGGGTCTTCCCCGGGGTCTCCTCCTAGCTGGACGTGCCTGGAACACCTCCCTAGGGAGGCGGCCAGGCGGCTCCTTACTAGATGAACTACCTCAACTGGCTCCTTTCAACGTAAAGGAGCAGCGGCTCTACTCCGAGTCTCTCCTGATGGCTGAGCTTCTCACCCTATCTCTAAGGAAGACGCCACCCGTCTGAGAAAACCCATTTCGGCCGCTTGTACCCGCAATCTCGTTCTTTCGATCATGACCCAGCCCTCATAGGTGAGGGGAGGAACGAAGATCAGCCGGTAGATCGAGAGCTTTGCCTTCTGGCTCAGCTCTCTTTTCGTCACAACGGTAAAGCAACCGCAGTACCGCCCCCGCTGCTCCGATTCTCCGGCCAATCTCTCGCTCCATCGTCCCCTCAATCGCGAACAAGACCCGAACTGTTGAATTGAGTGTATATATAGGAATAACATCGTGGGAAAGACGAAGTGTGTTTTATTTTGCCATTGAAATCAGAATTAGACTGATTATATGTTCAAGCATCAAATCATTATTGTAACCAACAGTCAGCTGTTAAGCATAGTGGACGAACTGTTGTGTAATGGTGTCTAATGGGAGCCGTTGGGTATTTAAAAATGGCTTTGCATTGTTCTAGAACATCCAAAGAATAAGAGGCTATAAAGCCCCCCAGTGTGCAGTCACAGTTACAGGGGCTTTTTGTGTCGCAGCTCTCTGAGCATTTCCCAATGTCTGTGTTTAGCTTTAAGACCATCATGTCCACAACACGGATGTGAAGAGCTAAATATGCAGATGTTGAATGTGTATACATCAACACTCACATCAAACTTAGATGGGGGTTTCCACCAGCGTACTGCAAACCCCCCGACGGGCCGACGCATCGGGGGGGGGGGATTGACTTTGATTGCATTTTGTAGACGGTTACAGTTCTGCGGCTCGGCTGGAAACGTAGATACAATGGTTGGAAAGCTCACGATCTGTTAGTTGACACATGAACTCACTATAGGAACGGCAGGTCTGAGATCAGCCCTATGGAATCTGTGTTATTGGTTTGATTTCGTCCGTTAGAAACTATAAGGCCCCAACATAATGCTGCTGTCAGTCTGCCAACTCACCTGTCAGAAAGCCTGTGGATCTAACGATAAACAAGGTGCACGTACCCACGTCAACACACAACAGGACCTTATCTTTACACTTGCAGGGATCTGCTCTGTTCTTCGGCTAAAGTATGTTTTATGAAACCATTCATCCTTCAATCTTTGTGTGTTAATAAAGTTACTTCACTTTGAACTACAAACGAAGGATAAAAAACTCATCATTCCATCATGTTAAACAATACGTACGGTAGTTTTCGATGAGTACCTTGCATAAGCATTCTCCCAGACAAAATGAACAGTGACTCACACGTGGACACGCATACTGTGTCTTGGCATTTAGAGCAAGGAGAGGAGTTGAGTGGGCTGCTGGAAGCGATGTGTGTTCCTCGTCCTGCTGTCCAATCAATGTGAGAGGACAGAGAAGGAAGGGCTGAGGGCCAGTATAACACTTTGTAACACTCTCACCTCACAGTGTGCACACGTCACTAAACGTTACTCTCAACACACACACACATGCACATGCACACGCAGACCTTTTGTCTCACTGGCTGGCATGGAAAAAAAGACAGTCTATGTGTGTGTGTGTGTGTGTGTGTGTGTGTGTGTGTGTGTTATCAGTGCAGGTGCTCTTATCAGCCTCCTGAGAAAGTTGGACAGATATCAGTTCTGGTGGCAAAGACATATGGCACAGATAGTACTCATTTTGACTCACACAAACACACCCTCACACACGCAGCAGGAGACACCCCGTATTAAAGGGTTTGGCAGCCGTGTTGAAACCTTCAGACAGCCAATCAGGGGATCGATGGCAGCCGTGACTCGCCCAATGACCCACACTGTTATCTCCGCTGGCCATCCTCCCACCCTCTCCCCCTCTTCTTCCCCTCCTGGCACTTTCCTCTTGCTTCTTTGCCTTTCCCTGCCTCCCTTCTAACACTTCTTCACTTCATCACTTGGTAAAAACTTTCCCTTCTTCCTCTGTCTTCCTTCAGCGTGGTCCCACCCCTCCCTTCTTCCCCTTCCTTTACAGGCAGTCTGGTTTTTCTGCTCTAATGAACCTGGGGGGTCTCAGGGCAGCCTCCGCTGGGTTGATAAGGATCCTCATTAAAGAGAGGACCAGACCAGACTCCTCTCCCCCATCTCCGTCCATCTCCCTTCCTTCCTCCTCCCCCCCCCCCCCTTGCCCTGTCACACAGAGTGGCATTTTTAATTACCGCTGCTCGTCATAAAAGGAAGACCCATTATACATATCAGTGCAAGTGTGTGTGTGTGTGTGTGTGTGTTTTTTGTCCATCCTTTCCTTTTTCTTTCTCCACTGATCTATTGTAATGAACTCAGTGTGTGGTGTAAACTCAATGGGAAGGCTCAACATGAAAAAAGACATTGCTGGCCAACTAGTTGGCATTTTGAACACAGTGAATAAACACCACAGTCTTTAATGTCTGTTTTAGACTCACTTGTATGCTTCCAGAAGGCAGTAATGAGCGAAAAAATTACTTGTTTAGAAAAAAAGGTATGGAGATAGGCAGACGCAGCGAGAAGACTACAGAGCACGGCAATAAATGAGGTTGTTTAATAAAGTTTAAGGGTAAAGAAGAAGAATAAAGTGTGGAGGGAGCAGCAGAGTAAGATGGAGGGCAGGGTTAAGTCTGAGGTTTTTGCTGTTGTGCTCAATGACGGGATCAGATCAGATCAGCGCTGCTCCAGAGGATGCTCGGGGGCCAAAAACGAAATCTGATTATGTCGCCTGAGAAGACTAATCTCTCTTGAATCTGTCTTCGTCTAATTCCAAAAACAATACTGTAATCTCTGTGTGTGTGTGTGTGTGTGTCTGTGTGTCTGTGTGCTGCTAACTAGGGTCATACACTTGGATCGACTGACGCTGGATTTTCAGATATTGTCTATGGGTGATGATTTCATGGGTGACATGAAAGGTGAACAAATATCTAAAATGACGACCTACAATCCCCAAATGATGAAGTAGTGTCCAGACAATCAGACTTCTATATTCAGTGAGACTTTGTGTTTGGCCCTCACAGAGGCTGCTGTCTGTGCAGCGGTGGTTGTCAGGAAAAGTTAACTCCACTCACGATGGGTTTATCTTCTTGTTACGTTACTTGTATTTTGACCTTCACGTTGCAGAATGATGAATGCACTGTGTGAGTTTGATAATAGAGTTTTAGAACTGCTTGAGGGGGATAGTTTCTGAGTTTAAGATGTGCACTGTACGACCGTTATTTTGTCAAATCGAAACTGCTTTGGGATGCAAGTTGAAGTGTAAAGTAGGAGACATAGGAGTGTGTTTGCGTATTCATATATTCAAGATTTGTCAATGAGAGACGAGATGTAATTGGATTTTTAACTCTGATATAGTTTCACCTCAAAACTTTCACTTCTAAACGTATTTTCTTTTCCAAGCAGAGGATTTGCAACTAATTGCAAAGCTGCATCGTTCTCATAAATGCTTCATTGTTGTGGCCATTTTCTCCAACCTGCCTCCAAAGCTCTGATTGGCTGGGTTGTTTTTCTTAGCAGGAAAACGTTCGTCAATGAGCGCAAGACTACACATTACTGAGAAAAATCTCAGGTGTTTGGTTTATCAGTCGAACAACAAAAAATGTAGTTAATCTATGTAAAAGATATTGTTAGTTTGCATCCCAAATTAAGTATAACATTCTTGTTCTAATATGTCGCCGATGTAATACTGTGTATATCTGACCCAGCAACCTTTTTTTAGAGAGTTCTGTTCTGTGATGCTTGTTCTCATAGACATGCATGAATGCACACACACACATTCTGTCACAATACGTTAGGTATCCGAACTGTTCAGTGAGAAATCTGATAAGGAGCACACACACACACACACACACACGCATATACATGAGTGCTTGTTCTGCTCACTGACTTTCTGTTAGCACACCCGTCCACTAATTAGATTCCATTAAAGGTGGCGTTCAGGAATCCGGAGGTTTCTCTGGCTGACACACCACTCCATGTTAAAAATACCGCCAATTAGACACAGCTTCAACACACCATCACATCCGACCACCCAGAAAGATGAGACCTCGCTCTGCCTCGACAGGCGTTCGACTTCCAACCACCAGCCAAAAAGTTTTTCTCCTGTTTGTAATGGTCTGGCAACTCCTGGAAATTGAGGGTAAAGATAGAAATCATCCTCATAGGGGGGCGAGGAAGAGGGAGCAGAGGGTTTATCAACAAAAGCAGCGCTTGGGGATTTAGTGGACAAATGTTGGACTCAGGCTAGACTCCCCAGGTGCAGACGGAAAGGCAGAGCAGGGGCTTTTTTCCTGGCTAAATATCAGTGTTTGGTCTTCTTCTGGTGCCATCTTTACCTGTCGCTCTCTTTATCAACGACCGAAGCATCTGCTATTAGCTTATCCTGCTAACTCCTGATAAAAGCCTTGTGACAACATCTCCATCCTCTCGCCACCTTCACCTTCGTTTCATTTTGATGAGGAAGAAGAAAGAGTTGATGCACTGGTATTTTGGGTATCGCCCCCACGTCTCTGCAGCTCCGTCTGTCAGCACGCCAGCAGCATCTAAGCTAACCCGGGCCGCCGTCGGAAATGTCACTCGGTGCATTAGCATTTAGCCACCACGCTCTGCTGTCAATCTGGGTTTATCTTTGACACCCCCTATGGTCTCTCACCTTAGCTCCCAGCCCCCCCTCCCAGTTAGTCATTGTACTAATAAGGCAGGGGGACAGTAGAATTTATCAGGGCTAGACACTCCCGCCCCGCCAGCCATTACTCATCCACAGACCAGGACATGCCAACAGTGGCTAATTGCTTTCTTTAACATTGGCACATGTGACATTCAGGAGGGTCTTCTGGAGGAAGATGGGCTTTTCTTTACATCAACTGCAGTGCTGAGCCCATAAAGAGACAGACAATGGTTTTTGTGCACCTCGTGTCTAAACATATGCCGCATATTTAATTGAAAAGTATTTTGATTGCACTTCATAACCAGTTCAGAGAGTGCTTTACATACAAAGAAAACAAACACAGCAGAAATGTGCAAATAAACAAAGACATCCATACACGTAAAAATACATAAACACACATACAAACAAGCATACTGTACAAATACGGTGTGTTTAAATAAGGCAATGCTGGTGTAAAAAGGAAGGTCTTTAGCTGGGTCTTAACAGAACACGGTGTCAGAGCAAGTCTAAGATCAGCAGGCAAACTGTTCCAATCCTTTGGTGCATAAATACTGAATGAATCACCGGACTTAAACAGTGCAGTGGGCACATGGAGGAGTTTTCCACCTTGTGACCGGAAAGATCTGCTGGGGTTATAAACTGACAGCATGTCTGAGATGTACCGTGGAGCCAGACCAGCAAGTGCTTTGTAAACCAAAAGGAGGATTTTGAATTGTGCGGATAACCAAGGAAGGTTTCAGGGGACTGGAGACATGGTTCGTACTTCTACTAAACGTCTGGATAAGTTGTTATATATATTATTACACACACAGACAAAAACTGTTGGTGCAAACCAATACAAAAACATAACCTGAAGAGTCTGCTCCTAAACAACCTAAGTTACCCTGAACAAGGTGGTTTTTCAGGCCTTTAAAAGATCGCTAACCACATGCCCATCCTCACCAGATGAGCATTGTGCATTTTTAAATGATTGAAAAGACCCACGTTTCCTTTGTGCTGACAAGCAACCTTTTGTTTTCTGTTCTGCACAAATGGCGCAAAAAGGATCTATGAAATACTGCTGAGGCGACCATGTGGTACATTTTAAAAATGATTTATGTTTAAATTTAGTTTGATAAATTGTAGATGTTGTGAAAACGTATGAACCTTCATTATGGCCACCACGCATGGTCCCTGGAAACGTCTCGCAAGGCGTGTTCCCGATACCTCCTAATGTAAAAGTAAAGGTAGGCTCAGAGGAATCTGATTTAAGATGGCAAAATTGTACAATAAGCAATTTCCATTTTGTTGTGAGCAAAGGAGGATTATTCATCAAAGCGATGGTGGATGGTCCAATATCTAACAAAGCTCTTTGTTTTGTTTGGTGACAAAAGATTAATGAACAGACTGGACTGACATTTCCAGCAGGAAGGACATTGATCTGGAGGCCTTCTGAAGATCCTCATTGTCCTGTTTACCCTGCAAACAATAGATGACAGTGAGGAAATATGTATGCTATCTACACACCATACGCACACATGGACACGTTCACTAATCCAAAGGGCAAACTCAGAATTTCATAAGCTACTATATTTGTTGTTAATCAGCAGTTCCTTCATAACATCTAAAGAGATTTTCTTTTGCTGTTTTGTGTGTGTTTTATTTAAGAAACTGACAAACTGGCGCCTGCTGATAAGGATTTTCTGGCATCAGTCGAAAGTCAACAGGGACCTAAACTATTTATTTTGGAAATCAAACGCATTCAAGCCATTTGGTTTGCTGACCTACAGGAAGGGTAGAAACAAGTTACAGAACTTTCTGTTGGGAGAATTGAAATGAGCCAACTGTCTCGAATCCCCGTTGACTTGATCTAGTATTGCTAACAAATGCTGAATGGAGGCTGATGCCAATTTCTGGCAAACAAACTTTTGTTTTTAATGTCCCTTGGTTTTGGCAAGCTGATAAAAGGGTAGAGCTCACTCTGCCATGATGCACTCTCTTTTACTTATTTAATGTGGGCGTCAATGTGCCAAGTTGGGGCATTGAATGTGTTTTTTATCCAGATTCATCTTGATTTCTTTGCACAAAGAGTAAAGACAAACCATACAGACAGAGTTTAACGCAGGATATATGTGTCCTAATGGGACGTTTCTTTAATGGCCTAATGTCAAACCAACCTAATTGTACCAACCCAAGAGACCCAAGACAACCAGGCTGATCACCTCCACACCTGTACCCTGTGCAGCAATGTACTGTGTAAATCCACGTGGTTATATGGAGTGGTTCAAAGATATAAAAGATCCAATACTTTCTTCTTCACAAATATTCCCTCCCCACCATTTGCTTTTTATTGTTTAGGGAGGTGTTATCTCTGCTAACTTTAAATGGGTGAAATAATAATAATACTGTGCGATCCTGTGAAATATATAGTAAATGTTAAAAAGACAGGCAGTTTGGAGGTTTTGGTGGTAAATCATATTAGATGACACACCACAGGGTTTAGTGAATTGAAGCCAGCTGTTCCTGAGAATAATTGTTTGTCCATATTGGCTTCTCACAAGTGGATTTCTGGCCAGTAACATCAGTGAATGGATTCTGTGCTGAAGGAGACCAACATACTGCAACTGTCTGAAGAGCAGAGCCAGAAACTGCAGAGGCCATCTGACCCCCAGGCCGGGTTAATGGCTCTTTGCCCCGTGCCACTCATATTAACATAACCCAGTGCTGTCTGATTACCATGCCTAATGCAGGCAGATGAAGTCCCACTGTTGCGCCGCCAATCAAAAATAATGTCATTATAGTAGAATAATGGCCGTGGTTGCCAGTAAAGCCAAAGAGGAGGGGGAGATGAAGGGAAGACGGGGTGTTTTTATTGTCCCCGAGAGGCCAGTAAGATCCAATCGGCAGGGTGTGACTTACAGTCTGGGAGCCCGGAGCCCATCCACAGCACCTCCCTTACTATCGCCTACACAGACAGTCTGGGGAGCGGGGGGAGCAGCCTCCATAACGAGCAGAAAGGAACTGTACATAAACACGCTGAGAGTACAATGGCCGCTTTTCTGTTTGATATTTGTGCAGTATGAATTAATGAATTAATAAGCGACAGTGGATGATATGCATTTGTGCTTGTGCAGGACTTTTTCACATTCAGCTAAGTGTGTGTGTGTGTGTGTGTGTGTGTGTGTGTGTGTGTGTGTGTGTGTGTGTGTGTGTGTGTGTGTGTGTGTGTGTGTGTGTGTGTGTGTGTGTGTGTGTGTGTGTGTGTGTGTGTGTGTGTGTTTGGCCAGCTCTCCAGTTATTGCTTTTGAAGTTGTTAATTAAACCCTCAACCATCTGGTAGCTCAATGAAATTACACTGAGCTTCTCAGCCATGAAAAAAACATGACTGACTGACTAAATGAATAAATAAATAGATTAATAATTTAATAAATGCTTCAAATATCTCTTGTCTAAGTGAGGGAAAAACAAGAAGTCTTATTAATGTAAATTCGATACTCTGTGCTGTCACCCCTGTTGTGAGCGTTTGTGTGTAAGTGTGTGTGTGTGTGTTTCTGGCATGAATTCCTGAGCGCGTGTGTGTGTGTGCTGACGAAGGCTTACAGGTGAATCAGAGACAGCTGTCAGTGTGTCAACCTTTGATCTCTCTCGACGTCTTCCTCTCTCCCTCACATGCAGCATGCCTCATGCATGGTAGAGAGTGCACGCCTTGCTTAGGTTCCCGCGTGGATGCGTCTCTTTGTAGAACATGAGAGTACCATTTCAGCAAATGAAAATGGTATAGTGTATTTAATCTTTAATAGCCTGCTGCTGTAATGTAATTCAACATAATGCACGCTACCTCCATGTTTTATAGCTTCTAATATTACACTGATGACGTTTCCCCATTTGGTTGCTTGCGAAATAATTGAATTTCTGCTAATATCCATGATGATTAAATCCCCCTGCAAGTAAAGTATTGGCCAAGACATGGTTCATCCCAGTGAGTGTCTTCAACCAATGATAGTACATTAAATGGAAGGGAAATCAGGTCAAGAGATTATAGCAAAGTGTACACAATAATTGAATTAGTGCGTCGATATGGAGATGGTCCTCTCGATGAGTGCAGTGATGTTGCGTGTGTGTACACTCGACTGTGTGGACCAGAGGGAGACTTAACTTTGACTTTCATACTGCAGCTGAGAGAAATAAGGGACCATGGTTCTAACTCCCAGATGGAGCTTTTGGAAACCTTTCAGTTGTGTTTCAGGGGAAACCCAGCCCATGTTAGTAGAAGCATTACGTTCGAATAGGTCACACATGTCGGGCCTCACACGGGAACCTTTGTTCCTATCCATGATTTGTTCTTATTTTGTAAGAACACATTGATTTCTGGGATTCTCACAAAGAAATCCATACCGTCGCAGCCCTAGCATCTCTCCAAGTGTTGGGCATGTGAGTATTTGCACACGGCACAACACCTGCCCGTGTATAACGTTTAGGGAGCGTCACTGCGAATAATCAATAAGCCACACGTCTCCAATTTATAAGTGGAATGCGTCATTCAACACACCTGTGAGAGCAGAAGAGGATGGTTAGGAACGTTTGGTGAATCTTGAGTTGAATTCTCTAGTTTTTTTTATTTATATATATATATATATATATATATATATATATATATATATATATATATATATATATAACAGGCGAAATACCTACAGACGACACCCAAAGTAAATTGAAAGCTGCTCTTCAACCATTTGCACCAGCTGCATGATTTTGGTCTCATTCAAAAGATAACTCTCTTATTGTTCTTGCAAAACAGTGAATAATCACTCAAAGTGCTTCTGGCACTGAGTAATAGTGGTCTGAATATACTGAATGTGAAGAAAATACACTCTGAATGCGAGCGGAAATACACAATAGAAACATAGAACCAAGTGTTATCAAGTTCACCACCAAGTTTCAGATAAAAAGGGATAAAAACTTAATTTATTAGACAGGTTTTTCTAAGAGTAACACCAGGCGTACACCAACTGTGCAATTTGGAGATATTATAATATTTATTGATAAGATATTATTTTTATTTATTTATAAATAACTATATACCCATATTCCCTGTTAGTCACACAGAGTAAGTGAAGTATAAACACATTTTTTTCTAATATTATTATATTTTTATTGTATTTTCTTCTGACTTGAATATAATACATATAATTTTGAAAATAAATACAATTTATAAAAGCTTTATTTATAAGGCTTTATAGGTAAGTGGGCTCAAAGTTATGATTGTACCGCTGTTTTGTTTTCATCTCAATATCCATTTTTCAGAATTAGAAAATATGTACAGGTGCAATAAAACTCCTGCTGGGCCCGCCGGTGGGCCCGCACACGCTAATTAAGAGAATGTTTCTACATAAGGTCCAATGATGGATGGATGAGAATTGTGCTGGACATTTTTGCTACTTCAATTTGGACATTAACTGCAATAATTGGGGTTAGGCGATGCATATCTTGAGACGATGGTAGCTACGGTTTCCCATTTTAATATCTTTGGTTGCATTAGTACATTGGGGGCAATGTTGCAAATCAATTAGCAATATGACATATAAAGTTATTGTCTTCATAGCAACTGAAACAGCGGACTTCAGTGTAAAGTCTGGCATCCACATGTATGTCTTTATTGGTCAAACTCCTACTATAATACCCAAAGTGATCCATTCATGGCAGCCCCTGGGTTATGCTTCTGATTTGAAGCTGTAGTGATGAGTGGAAAGACGCAGCTGGGTGCATGCTGTGACTGGGTGCATAGTACAGATGCTGCTGCTGACAGACTATTGTCTGGTAAAGTGATAATATGTCTTTTTGAAGCTGGTGTTTTCAATTCAGAACGAAAAAGGGAAAGAAGGTGTTTACACTAACTTGGAAATCATCAGACCTGTCATTGTGTTGATGCCGGCCACAGTTCTAGCAGATTCTTTCTGTACCTGACCACTGACTGAGGGCATTTTCCTTGCGGCAGAATGAATTTCTTGGAGCTTTGCATTCCCTACACTTTATTTGTAAGCTCGTCTAAAAGGCTTATGTGGCAGCAGACGATCCATTTTTGCTATACAAAGCGTCTTTGCCCTTTCTCTACTTTCTGCATGATGATGATGCTTTCTGGACTCTGCAGCCTCTTAAGACGGGTCACTTAGAGATCTACCTGGTGAGCAACAACTGTCTGGCTGTGTGCTCTCCTGCGTGTGCATTCGCTCTGCAAAAAAAAAAGCAGGCTGGCATTTAACCATGACCGCTGACACTGCAGCAACTTGTCATTTTTAACTGTACTGCAGAGACACATTTTAAGATGCAAGTGGGAGGCTTGAACCTGAACCAGCTGGGAGACAAAAAGGAGAGAGAAATATGAGCTGGCTGCAAAGGGAATAAAGGGATATCAGAGTGGTGTGAGGAAGAGAACATTCAAAGACCACTGAAAGTCCCTGTGAAACTGCTGGCAGTGTATTGATTCTGTGTATTTAAAGCAGTAACCGAAGGAGGGACTTGTTCTGTGGATATTGATTGTTGTTTACAGTAGCCAAAAGTGCTTAATGTGCCTTATGTTGTTTTATATTGTATGACACAGCAAAAAAAGTCCTACCCACAAAGCACGGTAAACAAGGCGGGGTCTACGGAGACAAACGGACGTCACGGACCCGCCGAGTTTAGAACAAAAATGCAGAGAAACGCACATATTTCTCCAGTAATCTGTTGGTGAATTAAATGCCAGTTGGTGATTATCATACGATGAACAATCTCCAACACCAACAATCAAAGAAGAATCATCTAATAATTCTCAGTGGTTATTGAAATGGTAGTTTTGCTTGAAATGCCCATCCCATTGAATGTAAATCAGCGTTAAAATGAGCGTGAACCTCCTAAATATACACACGTGTATGCATAGACGTATGCGGCAAATGTTTTATATAAAGCATCATTCAAACAGGTAATTGCATTCACAGAATTAAGGGCTAACTGCAGAGCAGAAAGTATGCAGACACATTAGTCGGTGCTCCCTCTTTTCGTCCTTTTCTCTCTGTTGTTCTGCGATGAGATTCCATTAGACGCCATTAAATCTCTGAGAGCCCTCTGAAGCTTCACAATTACAGAAATAAAAAAAAATCGCAATCCTCATTGAGCGCTCTCCTACATTAGGGGCTGCCTGGAGTCGCGTGGGAGCTGTTACACCGGGCCCCGGCACAGACCGAGTCAGAGGCTCTGCAGAGCTGCAAAGCACAGCTCATTAGAATGACTAAGAGCCCAAATGAAGGCCCTTATGTGAAAGCCATAATGGAGCAGGGCTCTTGTGCCGGAGCCGTAATGGAGGCTCTTGTGCGGTTGCGCTCGTCTCCCCACTGCACGGCGGAGGCTTGAGCTGAAACTGCGCGGCTGGAGAGGTGACCCCCGCCAAGTGGCCGCTGAGGTGCTCTCAACACAGTGTGGCTATTGTACTGGCTCTGGTCACAGAGCAGAAGGCTTTCACTGTGGTCTGTCACTCAATGAAGTGTGCGGAGGTGGTTCGTTAAAGGAATATTTCATCAAGTATAAGGCTGGACCTATATATACCATTTTATTGTGTTGTTATACTGCGACTGGGAGGTGCTAATGTTGGCTTTAAGGAAGGGGTTGATTGTTTTAGATCAAGATTGGGCAATGAATGTTTAAAAAATCGAAGTGTTCCAGCCGTTGTTTATTAAAACTAGATCCCAGTTGCGGACGATTTCCATTCTCCGGTTTCTTTTCAGGAAGCACAGTGCCTCCACGTCAGTGCTGTTCCAGAGTGAACGCAGTGGGACGGGATGCAGCGTTAATGCCATTCAACGAGAACTATGACTAAGTGTGTTCGTCAATGCCGCTTCTTCCAGGACTCAGGCGAGGCGATGACGAGACGGCACAGACGTCATCAAACACTAACTGATGTCAACGTGCAATATCGCTGACAGAAAAAGACGAGACTGAAGCGGATCAGAGGAGAATATCTTTGTTTGTTTATTGTCCACTATATCACAATCTCAGATACAAGCTTTTCTTTAATACCTGCAGAATGTCCTGCTTTGTTTTCTGATAAACGTAGACTTCAGCACCTGTTTGCAGACAAAGTATTTCACCTAATTTAGTTAGTTGAACAGCGTAGGAGGACGCTTGTTGTTTGTGTTAAAGGTGCAGTCTGTGCCTCAGATGCACCCAAGTTCTGTTGTATAGCTGCCACGTCTAAGGAGATGGATTGTCTTCATATTTGCTTTGATATTGTTTGACTTTGACGTGCATGGAGGTGTGTTATATTAGTTTTTTCGCTCTCATTATGTTATTGCTTCTGTTTCTATTGTAAATATAAGTAAAGATATTTAATTGTGTTTATTTTGACTGATATTGCGATGGAATGATAATTTATATGCATTATTATCATATATCATACAAATACAATAGAATATGATTCGTACACTCGGATTCTTAATGCTCAGCCTTACTGTATGACGTCTGAATGAGCATGTGAGGGGTCGTCTTTGACTTCCTTGCCTCTCCAAAGGGCTGCAAAGATGGTCTGCTGTATAAAGCCAGTTATATGTTGTATTGTTGGAAAGACTTTCCCTTCACTTCCACTGCAAATATCTGATTCCTCATGCATGATGGGAGTCAGTGCCCACAGATTGGACACCAGTTGGAATAATTGGGTCTAATATTTCGGTCGACAATCGACTATAAAGTGAAGCGGCAGTAATCTAGTATATACTTTCCTCCAGTCAAAGTTTAATTAAAATGCTTAAAACTTGCTTTTGTACGGGTGTTCAAATGTCTATTTTAATGAAGTACTTGTTGTTTTAATTGACTCTGACACTAAGAAGTGAAGAATCTTTGTGTATCTATGTCGAAACCTTTGGTGACATTCTTCCTCCCGAAGCAGTTAAATGACTTTGTATCTGCGACGGGTTTTAATTCAGTCAGGTTTTAGCTGTTGCCATAGATTTTATAAATAAATCCTCGGCTGTGAGGTTGACGAGCAGAGTGTTCTCTCTAATTTCTCTCCCTGTTAAATATCACTAGTCCTACTGCTGCTTAAATGTAACCATGTATTTGGCGGAGTGACATTTAAAAGAAACGCGAGACCTTTTGCAACACAGGCTCTGTGCAAGATGAAACTCCTGAAATCTCCTGCGTGAAACGTTAAAGCTCTGCTTTAATTATAGGAGAGTTAAAGTTAAAACTCATATTCATGTCAGTGGAGGTGGGGAAGATTAATTTGTGCAGTCTAAAAATGGATGAAACATTTAACTTGTGAGGGAGGGATGTGTGTATCATTCTCGCTCGCTCCTGTAATATGGACGAGATTGTTGGCAGTCGTGAATGCCAGGTCATCTCACTCTCTACTTTACTGTGTGTGTGTGTGTGTGTGTGTGTGTGTGTGTGTGTGTGTGTGTGTGTGTGTGTGTGTGTGTGTGTGTGTGTGTGTGTGTGTGTGTGTGTGTGTGTGTGTGTGTGTGTGTGTTCCCGTCTGCATCTCTATCTCGGTGTGTGGGCACAGGAGCTGCAAAGCTGTTGCATGGCCTCATCGATTTCATGCCCTCTTCTCACATCTATTCACATCTCCTCTCCGACTCACCTCCCTCCTCCCTCCTCCCTCCTCCCGCTCCTCCTCCTTCTCTTTTGGTCCGTTGCCCATGGCGATGGTTCACCTCGGTAACCAGCGGCTGTGCAGGAAGTGGGAGGCGGCCTGGAGAGAAGAGGACCTCCCGTGAGTGTTGTGTAAGGCGGTGACGCGGCGCGGAGGGGGGGGGGCCTCTGATCTGCACCAGCGGGAGCGGTTAGGGGTCGACGGTGAGGGCCTTGTTCGCTGCGGGCTTGAAAAAGCAAAGGGAGTATGTCAAAACATCCCATCGATCCTTCGAGGCCGGAAAAGAAAGAGCACACAATCAAAAACTCTCCTATCACATGAATACATGGAAGCAGAAAGAGCTGCACGAAGGGAGGGACTACAACACCACACTTTGAAATATAAAGCAAGGGTTCCTCTGAAGCACCTTACAGGGGTTCTATGTCTGCCAGATGTGAGTGCTTTGGGGAGTAGGCTAGACAGGCCATCCTGGTGGGAGGGTGGGTTATTTTCAGCCGGGGTATTGTACCAGAGGAAGTCATCAAATGGTGTTTGCGGGGGGCCGTCATAGTCCTCTTTAGAGAAACGCTAACTGTTCTTACAGGACAATCAAGGGTGCAGAGCTCATAGAAAGTGGCTTCTCTTAGGGAAGTGATACTCGGCTCATTGCAATGCTCTCGCGATATTATTGTGTTTAATAGCAGCCTGTCGAGCAGAGTTTCACTGCCTGCACCTGCAGCCACACCCAACAATGACAATGCTGGCTGCACCTTTGTCAGTCTGCATGCATGCCATGCGTTCCTGTGACCAAGCATGCCCCCCTTTTGTGTGCATGTGCGTGCGTGTTGCTAGCGGCTGCATGGGGCTCAGTGCTTACTCAGTAATACCCTGGTCCCAGGCTGTGTATTAGCGGCTGATCCAGCCGACTGGGCCAAGCATCCACATTCAGTCGGCTTGGGATCTGCAGCTCAGAGCAGGATGCTGCCCAGGCTCTCTGATGCCTCCCTAAGCTCTCCAGCACAGAGCAATTTACTGGCACCGGATTGGCACAATCAGTGTGTGTGTGTGTGTGTGTGTTTGTGCTCATTTCAGTTTACTCCTGCTTTTTGTCATCTTTCTATCCTGTTCACTACCTCGGTCATTGGCCTGTCACGGCCTGGCCTGGCTTGGTTTGCTAGTGCAGTGCCCATCACTCTTCTTTCATGCCAGGCCAAGCTGACAGTGACACTAACAACCAGACACATCATGATTTCTCAGCCCAAGGACAGCCTCTGTTTTCCAACATGCTCTTCTCCGTCTCTGTGATGGTCCGTATTGTTCTCTGTCAACTTCTTGATTTTCCTTCTTTCATTTTGAATATCTGGGAGACCATGACCTCCACTTTCGTAACTGCTGAATAAAGATATTGTTTTGCTTCTTTGCCACTTGGTAATTTGTTAACAGGGCCCACTGGACTGTTAGATTATGTACTCTGCTCTGTCATTTATTGTGAGTTTCTGTCAGTGTCCATCCGTGTCTGTGTGTGGTTAGAGCAGCCGGTCGCTCTGCCAGCCGGTCCAGTTCTCTGAAATGAAGCGAAATTGGCTTATTTATGTAAACATTCAGTCCAGGGCTGTCTTGCCCAACCTCGGCCTCAAACAACAAGTCTACAGGGGGAGCTTTGGAAGGCTCCATATTGCAAAAATACAGGCATTGTTAGAAACTAAAACAAAACAAACAGCAGTGTTTGTCAGACATATTGTTTTTAGGATAATGATGCAGTTGACAGAGATTTGTGATTGTGTCCCAGCATTGTTCTATGATGAGGTGAGCTGTAAGTCAGGGTGATGATGAGAAACGGAGCAGAACAGTCTGCTTGTATTTAAACATCGCCCGTGTTGCATCTGTGTTTTTGGTTTTAATTAACAAGCTACATAATGTTCACATTGGTGTGGAGGCTGGACCCGCAGGGACGACTTTGTTCTTTAAATGAAGCCTACCACACTGATGCCAAATTTAAATGATTTATTTAAAATGTAAAACCTGTTTCACCGGTACATTGGGAACAAACACAACAATACCAATAAGAGCCACTAGAGGGCAGCAGCTTGAGTATCTTCCTCTGCTATTAGCCACCAGTTGCGGATCTGTAGTTTTTCTGTCAACAACGCATTTGTTGTTTACTTAAATCACGGGGAAGGCCAAACATGTTCGGGGACGCAGGAGGATGTTCTAGTTCCGACTCCGGCGTTGGCAGCTGCAGGCTAGCGGTACGATACACCATGTCGTCATTTTGTTTCTCCATCTCTATGAACTAGGTTTTTTTTAGCCTAACCATACTTATCATCTTCACCATACTGTAGTTTGTACATATATATGTGTATATATATATATACATATATATATATATACATATATATGAGCTATCCAAGCTAACAGCAGCAGCTTCGGCAATGGAAGCCGTTCTTCTGAGTCCGTCAGACGGAGAATTCAAAATGTTTGAAACGAGGGTCACATTGTGAAAATACATACAGCCTGGGTTGTTGACATGTGTCACTTGAATCGCATTGACATGTGACGTCCCTTGGAGTCATTGTGAAGCTTACTGAAGATCATTGCTTATCGCCAGCTGGTTTGACTGAGAGTAGACAGCAGGACTGAAATCCAGTCAAATTTGTAGAGTTTAGTGGAATTGGTGGATCTTACTCTGGTTTTAATCCACTGGTCTTTACTCATAGCTCTTGAAAATAAACCTAATTTAGTGCATTTGACAAGTATTTATTAAATTCAAGAATTTAGTTAATGCCAGTGATTGAAGCTTTGCAAATGAGGACACAAGACATCTACCTTTTCATTGCACCAGATATTCCCTTCCTACCTGCTTCACCCTGTTTATGCACAACATCCTCAGAGGAGTTCTCCCTGCCGTTCATAGCACTGAGATTAATTTCCAAGCACAAGCCGGTATCATCGGAGCGTTGTCTTGTGAAGCCAAAACGGGGAAGGAAATGCTGCTGCGTTGTGTTCGAGCTGGTAATCTAAATTGTTTTCCACTCTGAATGTTCGGTGAGCGAGTCGTCGTAAACTGCAAACACAATCAACGATCCTGCGACGTTTCGTAATGGCATGACACACCTTGTGCATATGTACGCTGTGAATATAGGTTACTGCATATGATTTTGAGAGCGTGATTGGGAAGCGAGTCAAATGACATAATTCCTCTATCAGATAATAAGCCTAAAATCTGGCAAATGCATGTCCTCTGTGCATGTAAGTGCACATGAATGAACACAGAAAATGATCTCGTTTGTTTGCTTGTGCGATGATCAGACGGGGAAATGAAAGCTCTGGTAGTCGAGGAACAATAAACTAGTCAAATGTCAAATGCAGGAACTGATCCAGGATTTTTAATTAGATTGAGCTTTTAATTCACTTGTGATACGAGAAGAAAGGAGTGCGGCAGGTGATTAGTTTTAATACTGAAATGTCTGTATTTCCACATGATTAGTGATCTCAGCCGTCTGCAGCGACAGTCAGTCTGATGCTGAAAAGAATAATGGATGAGTCTTCTGACGGAAGATACATCCGTCATGTTTCATTAGAGCTGCAACAATTAGTTTACAAACTGAACTATTTTGAAAATCAATTAATCGTATAAGTCATTTTTCATGCAAGAATTGTATAAAATGGTTTTCAGCTCTCTATTCTCTATATCAGACTATATTGAAAATAATTTAGACAGCTGATAGTTTTAATCATTTATGAAGCAAACTTACAAAACATTTGTTGGTTTCAGCCTGTGCAATGTGAGGCTTTGCTGCTTTTCTCTGATTTACATCACTTTTTCTTACAAGATTGTTGAATATCTTTCATTTTTGTGGATATTTTCTAAACCAAATAATCCATTAATTAAAGCTGCTATTTTATCTCCACGTTTACTATTTTTATTCTGCTATTTAATACTATTTTTATTCTGCTATTTCATACTATTTTTATTCTGCTATTTAATACTATTTTTAATGCTATTTCTAATGCTATTTACTATTTTTATTCTGCTATTTAAAACTATTTTTATTCTGCTATTTAATACTATTTTTAATGCTATTTACTATTTTTATTCTGCTATTTAATACTATTTTTATTCTGCTATTTAATACTATTTTTAATGCTATTTACTATTTTTATTCTGCTATTTAATACTATTTTAATACTATTTTTAATGCTATTTACTATTTTTATTCTGTTATTTAATACTATTTTTAATTCTATTTTTAATGCTATTTACTATTTTTATTCTGCTATTTAAAACTATTTCTAATGCTATTTTTAATGCTATTTACTATTTTTATTAAGCTATTTAATACTATTTTTAATGCTATTTACTATTTTTATTCTGCTATTTAATACTATTTTAATACTATTTTTAATGCTATTTACTATTTTTATTCTGTTATTTAATACTATTTTTAATTCTATTTTTAATGCTATTTACTATTTTTATTCTGCTATTTAATACTATTTTTAATTCTATTTTTAATGCTATTAACTATTTTTATTCTGCTATTTAATACTATTTTAATACTATTTTTAATGCTATTTACTATTTTTATTCTGTTATTTAATACTATTTTTAATTCTATTTTTAATGCTATTTACTATTTTTATTCTGCTATTTAAAACTATTTCTAATGCTATTTTTAATGCTATTTACTATTTTTATTAAGCTATTTAATACTATTTTTAATGCTATTTACTATTTTTATTCTGCTATTTAATACTATTTTAATACTATTTTTAATGCTATTTACTATTTTTATTCTGTTATTTAATACTATTTTTAATTCTATTTTTAATGCTATTTACTATTTTTATTCTGCTATTTAATACTATTTTTAATTCTATTTTTAATGCTATTAACTATTTTTATTCTGCTATTTAATACTATTTTAATACTATTTTTAATACTATTTTTAATGCTATTTCTCATTTGCATCATCACTGTGATTATTGTACTGTAAATGCTCTTATTTAGTATAATTTTCTACTAATTGTTATGTTTTTGATGTGAAGCACTTTGGGCTGCAACTCTTGTATGAAAGGTGCTATACAAATAAAGTTATTATTATTATTATTTGAACGAATAATTGACAAATGAACACATAATGAGAAGTGACTCCCATCGTATCGTTCTTTGACTTGGACTCTTTGTTCCTGGCTCTTGGTTTGGCTCACAGTCTCTTCCAGCCTTCACACTCTCCCTGTGGTTAGAATAACAATCCTGGATATTATTTTCATTATGTTCCAGATTCATTTTCTTCTTCATCACAAGTGCCAGAAATCCCATCTCCCAGATTAGCTCACTTGACATTTGACAGATCAGAATATATTTGAATATATCTTGGCACGGGTCTGCACACGTGAAACACGGGATTGTTTGTGTGCGTTTGTGGCCCTGGCATTCGTTAGGACCCAGCTGTGTCGGTGTCGCCTCCATCACAGGAAAGTTAGCTCTTTGTGAGGTAATTAAAGTGGAAGCATCTGTTCCAACTCCACACATCTCACACCTGAGCTGCTCCTAACTCCACCAGCAGCCAGGCCGTGCTCTCTGTGACGCCGAGGACACGTGACATCAATGGATGTTCATCATTTGGGTTTTCAATATCAGACGGAGTCGCTGCCGGTTGGTAGCGGCCGTACAGAGGACGCTTTCTTATCTGAGGATTCAGGAATGACATTTTTTGCCTCCTGATCAAGTTGAAAAAGTCCCAATTATATGAGCTGTGTCTGCATAAAGCCCGTTTCACCAGGGGCAGGATCACCAGGGGACCTCGTGTGATTCAGAAGCTGTGATACGTCCGTATTCTACTGACATTATCCTGCAGATATGATGTCAAGACTCTGCGTAAAATGCTGTCGAAACTTTTATTTATTATTTCCCTGCAGCCTCCATAAGACGGGGAAAGATGCAAGAAAAAAAATAAACCCACGGAATTAAGATCACAGATCGCAATTATTACAAAATGACTGGAGGACCCTGATAATGCTGGTCCTGTGTGTAGATGATGTGAGCATGCACACACACGCACGCACACACACACGCACACACACACACACACACACACACACACACACACACACACACACATGGAAGAAGTGTTCAGACCCTTTTACTTCAGTATTAATACCACACTACAAGTTAAAGTCTATTCAAAACCTCACTTCAGTAAAAGTCTGTAAGTTTATCAGCAACATGTTCTTCAGTTATCGGTGATTTATAATTATACATGATCTGTGTCTGTATCACTATTACTGCTGCATCAACGCGTGTGTTGCATGTTTCTGAGCAGTGTACTACTTCAGTGCATCACAAGCACTCACACTCCAAATCCTCACATCTGCAGATTCATGCTTTTCACTGGACAGGAAGCGTAAACCCCCCCCCCCCCCAGTATTTAAATGAGACGTAGTGGAACGAGATGCATGTATTGCATTGCAAATAAACAGTGCATTACATTGTGTCTCATCAGCCACCATTCAACACAGCTCAGTGTTGTTTCTGTCGCTTCCAGCCTTTCATCTGATTGGCTGAAATGTTTTTCCTCTTTTTCATCTGTTTTCTGAATCGTATCTCGCTTTTGACTTTGATATTTCAACACAACAAATAAGCCTTCAGATGCACAATACAGTCTCATAACTTACCGTGTGCACCAGGTGCTGTAACCTTTTCAATGGTTGTTATTTTTAGTTAAACATTTGATATTCTTGTGCACAGAATAACAGACATTACACGAGATGCAGGAACATATAACAGAAGATCTGAACATCAGTCGCTTCTCTCCTTGCTGTAACTCGGGGTCAACATCGTAAGAAGCTCATTACAGCTCCAAACGAGCTTTTCGGTGGAGAGTTGCTCAAAAACAAATGTGTTGTTCTCACGTTGCTGTTGCGATCCAACCCGTCACCTTTTGTGTTGCGTGTCCAGACGAAGGTAAAGACGCAACATCCCTTTGTCACAATCTTCTTCCGAAAGCAGAGAAAACTATTACTAAAAATAGTAAATAGTATTAAAAATAGTATTAAATAGCAGAATAAAAATAGAAAATAGTATTAAAAATAGTATTAAATAGCAGAATAAAAATAGAAAATAGTATTAAAAATAGTATTAAATAGCAGAATAAAATAGTAAATAGTATTAAAAATAGTATTAAATAGCAGAATAAAAATAGTAAATAGTATAAAAATAGTATTAAATAGCAGAATAAAATAGTAATAGTATAAATAGTATTAAATAGATAAAAAATAGTATTAAATAGCAGAATGAAAATGGTATTAAATAGCAGAATGAAAGAGTATTAAAAATAGTATTAAATAGCAGAATAAAAATAGAAATAGTATTAAAAATAGCACTAAATAGCAGAATAAAAATAGTAAAAGTGGAGATAAAATAGAAAACGGCCCATTACACCTGCAGAGCAAGAATAACACACACATGTGCCGTTTCACGTGGTGAAGTTGGAGCTCGACCGTCTGCGGCTCCCAGGCCATAAACACCAAGACAAGTGTCAAAGCCACAGGTTGGCTGGAGCAAAGTGGGAGTGTGTGTTTGTGACAAAATGTAACAGTATGCTTCTTCATGTTTGAACAAGAACCCTGTCCTCCCCATCCTTTCCAATCTCACACACAGCAGTGGACCTATCACTGCGCAGGTTTACTCATCAACTCACCCGTGGAGCCCCTCCATTTGACGGGATGCTACATTAGTTCTAGTAGCTGCAAGTGTACGAGGAGCCGTGGGGGACGTGCTGTTGTGACAGCCTGCTATATGATGCAATTTGTAAGACATTGTTTTAGTCACTTCCTGCCGATTTGCTGCGAGATTCTTCTCAAATGAGCTTTGTTATTTGTGTTAATCAGACTGCGTGTGCGGTTTCTGTGGTCACTCTGTGTAAATGGTGAGAAGATGAACAAACCGATTTAGAAGCAGAAGGTTTTTTACAAACTGCTGAAGGCTGAAGAAGAAGAAGAGAAACCTTTACGGAGAGATCTGGTGAGCAGCGGCAGCAGGTCATATCAGCTGTCGCTAATTAATGTCACTTCTGGGAGGAAGTCGATAACGGGTCAAAATGAAACTTGTCTGGTGTCGCTGCTCTCTGCAGCTGGGGTCTGTGCACAAAGATCATGTGTGAGGGAAGAGGGAAGAAGCTTGTGAACAGATTAAGTACAGTACCCTATAGCTGTGGTTGCAATGAGTCAGATGCATATTTAATGAACTTTTAGGTACAAATTAGTGTTGATTTCGTTCTATTTTCTTAGTCCTGTGTCAAATGTTCTTAAGTTTTATCATATTTACTCAACCTTTTTTAAGTTTTAGTTGACTAAAAGGGCATTTTAGTCTCATCTTGGTCAAAGAACACTAAATATTTATGTTTAGTTCCAGTCAATGAAACATTTTAGTGTTTTTATTCATCAGATTATGTTGAACATATTACATATTAACTTTAATTTAAGTAAGTCACTCTGAGTCCTCCTGAGATTTTGGGAAAGTATTTATTAAGGACATTTGAGTTTCTTCAATATTCCACGTTGACGTTGTCGCAGTTGGTATTCAGTGACATCGGTGACGTCTCGTCTATAGCAGTGGTTTTCAAACGTTTTGTGGCCGAGGCACACCAAAGTCAAAATGTCAAAGCACACCTGAGTTCATATCCGGGCAGATTCCCCTCTGTAACACATCGTATCACTGTCATCACTGTGAACATTCATCTAGTCCTTGTAAGAAGCTATTCTCCTTCACACTAGCAGAGAGCCTTTGATGTGTCACACTCTAATATTTCCCACCATGCGCAAATGGCAAAAACGGGTTCTTTTTTTTTTAATGATTGTTTTATTTATATTTAGGCCAAAGCATATAAGACCTATTGTTTTTATATTGTGAAATAAGTGTGTAGGACAAAGTACCGATAAAGTACGGTGTTTCCCTGCGCTGCACCCCCCCCCCCCCAACGGAACCCCGCGTCTCCCCCTTAAATTCAAGAAGGTTTAATTTTTTGTATATATTCACAACTCACTTTTCACACTGAACAGGTGCTCTTTATTAAATAAATAAACTTAAACGCTTATGTTTATATAATTGATGTGCACGTTTCAGTGTCTGCTGCGTTGCTTTGCGTATTCACGAGTACGGACCACATCCGGCCCAGGCAGCACCCCGCAGACCAGTAAACCTAGAGGAAACACTGAAGTGAATTAAAAACCATTCATAACCTTGTGTACAGTTAAATGCAATAGGCCTAATTGTTTCAAAGTCCCACGGCACAGCGGGATTTGTCTCACGGCACACCAGTGTGGCGCGGCACACCGTTGGGGAACCACTGGTCTAAGGTAATTGACTAACATTTTTAGTTTTGTTTGCACAACGAACACTGGTACATGTCAGTACCTGATGGGACTCTGTATCAGCAGGTGGCCATTATTAAAGGACTCAGTAATTCCTTCATCGTTCTTTTCCCTCCCTTGCCGTGTGTCCAGAGCTCCTGAACTCGGCTGTACCTGTTGCACCTTCTGCTCCCGTCCAGCTTCTTTAGCTTTCATTAGACCGCCTGTCATCACGCTGTGAGACGCTTGATGCTTTTGCCCTTTTGATATCTGCTACCTGGGAAATTCAAAGGACGCCTGCAAACCCTCTCAGCCTTTCTCACTCGGCAGGGGTGGCATCGCCTGGCCACGCCGCGTTCAGGCTCCCTGACATCTGAGAAGACTTAATGTTCTCCATCCATCTGTCGTCTGATCGCAAATCAGAAGCAAACTATTCAAGCGGCTGCTCGTCCTTGGGACAGACAGACTCTTTTTTTAAATAATCGGGACGGGAAATAATTTTTTAGCAGAATTGGCGTAGCAGAGAAGTTCCATCAGCCATCATTACCAAAGTCCTCTGTGAATAAATGAAGTCCACGTGTTTGTGTGTGTGTGTGTGTGTGCGCGCACCTGTTTGTGTGCAGTTTCAGCACAAGTCACTGTACTCTCAAAAGGCTCATTAATTATAGTTGGAGTCATTATGGAGATAAGTGTGAGCCTGACTTGGTGCTGACGATAAGAAGAAGAATTACCGGTTTTGGTGCTTCTGCTTTCTAATCAGCTGCCCATTAGAGATATCAAGGGACTTCTATTATCGCGCCTGTGTTCTTCCCTGTCTCTCTTCTGCTTTTCTTTTTCTGTTTCGGCATTTCTCCCGTCATTCGGTGCATCCTCACCACCCAGTTGTCCGTCTGTGTCTCTGTGTCTGAGGGCTGTGATTGCGTGTTTCCCATTATAATCCAGTGCCCATCATAATAAGCCAATAATCATGCAATCTGGAGCACGATGTTCGTCATCCTGTCCTTGTGAGGATATACCTTCCACATAAGTATCTGAATACAAGAACGCTACAGCCTCAACTTGATGCACAAATGGCAAAAACCAATCTGTGGAACTTCGTTCTCAGCGTGTGCTGGGCGACTGGGAAGATGCATCGGGGCCAGTGGAAATTCCCTCGCCAATTTCTTGCTAAATCTCAATTATGTTGATCTTCGGGATATTTAAAACGCAGCCTAGTGAGAGAGACACAAGTGAGTAAGTAAATACAGTGGCACGAATAATACTCGGGTTCATTTGAAATGTATTTAGAGTCAAAACACAGCTGACATTTCCCGGAGCCTTCCTCGGGGTGTGCTGCTGCTGCTTCCTGCGGGGAATGAACTGTCACCACGTAGACTCGTAGTTTCTTTCTTGACTCTTAAAGCATTATATTTAATTTGTCTCTGTCCCTCTGTCCAATAGGAATCAATGACGTATGTGAGGATGTACAATATCTCCCGGCCATGTTTTCAACAAGTTGAGCAAATAAATTAGAATATCTAATTCCGCCTTCAGGGTGGACTTCGCCTTTCAGTGACTTCTGGAAAGTTTTGGAGAGAAATGCACCTCTGGACTGTTCTGCAAGTGAATGTAGGTCAGGCAATGTGTGCGGTGTGCGTCGCTGTGATTTTGATTCCCTCTCTGTGCTGATTTAAACGCTGATTGACTTGTTTCTGATGTCCCCAGCATATGGCTAATAAAGGTTTTAGCGTGGCAGAGCCGCAGGAGCCCCGAGCTGCCAGGATCAAAGTGACGGCCTCAAACAGGCCTTTGTGTTCTTCAGCCATTAGGGCATCGCAACGCCAGCACCTGGAGAGACCGTGTGAATATCATTACCTCTGTTTATTTCTCTTTGTGTGTGTGGGCGAATAAATCCATGCGAGCTGATACTTTTTGCTGATACACATCCTTTATGAGTAGCGTTTGTTTCTTCCTTTCATCTCGTTATGTTCCGATACATCGCTTAGATCTGGGAGTCGAACACATCCAGTGAGTAAAAGCAGTTTGAATAATATTTCTGCCCGTTTGACTCGGCTGAAGGTGACTGGACGAGTGTAATGTGTTTTAGAGATCAGTCATCAATTACTCAAAGAAACATGGTCGCTGATTAAAGGTGGAGTCTCTGATTATTTTCTAATTCACGCCAAATGTATAAATTGGTACAAAACTGAAAAATAGATACAATGAGTTTATTTTTGAGCTTTTGTAGCCAAGCTAACAGACTGTATTATAATAACCCTGTAACTCACCCAGAGAGTGTCAAACAACTGCTTTAAATCTTTAAATTAAATCTTTAAATTGTGCGTGTGCGTGTGTGTAAGACAGTCGGGAGTCCACAGCTGTAAACCTGGACCTTTGCGCCGCCGTTGCCTGGCACCACGGATATAATCGATTAACGTCGGCAGGACCTCGTCTGAAGACTCACCGCCGTCCTCTGATAGACACACAGCGAGGCCAACTTCACAAAAACACACTCAAATGTCAGGCGTTCAGGCTTTTGTGTGAGTGTGTGTAAAAATGATGTGTTGGAGGTAAAAAAAAAAAAAGCCGACCGATGGCGGAGTGTGAAGCAGGGCAGCGGCCTTAACGGTGCGACAAAACAAGTTATGACCGGCAGAGAATGATTGAAACGGACCTGAATAAGAAGTGTTGTTGTTAGATAGTGTACGTCTCCAGCGTGTGCTACCTGTCACTAATCCATCACACCTATTGATCCTCAGAGTGGAAGAGCAGTCGGACACAGGGAGAGGGAGAGAGACACTGAGTAACAGAGAGAGAGAAAGGGAGGGGGAGCACTATCTGACACACACACACACACACGCAGACACACACAGGTCTCTGTCCTGTTCAGAGGTGTCTTTGTATGCCATTCATCTGTCTACGCCCATCGATCCTCAGCGGAAATATACGACTGTTTATTCACATTCAGGCCACAACAGCAGCCTGCTGAAAGACGTATTGATTTTGCATGTGTGTGTGTGTGTGTGTGTGTGTGTGGGTGGGTGGTACTAGGAGGGGCAGGAAACTGTATTTTGGTAGGAACATAGATCTCGCTCTGTGTTGAGCAATACAAACAGAATGATGAGGATATTTCATTTAAAGATATTGAGTTATGTCCAGTTGCTGTTAGAATAAATCTTGCATGTTCAGTGGATTCATAAAGACCACATGCATTTCTCCACAGACACACACGTGGTGATGTCCCACGCTGATCTGCAGGTTTCGGGTCTAATCGTGTCTTAAAGTTTGTTTTTGGCTCTTTGAACCTTTATTGTCGTGCTTCAGGCGCAACACGACACATTGTGCTTCTTTAAGCAGGAGGAACTTGTGTTTCTCTTTCTCTGCACTCTATGGGAGGGAAGTTGTGCAGGTTGAGGATGACAGCCGGCTGAATTGCCGTTGGGTAACATTTTTATTTGTCCTTTTGTAGTATTTTGCTCACCCTTGGAAAATAGAGATTGGCCCAATACCGGGCAAACCTTCCTGCACTAACCGTCACTAACACTTCCCTCTCTCGAGATGTTAAAGTGCTGTCGTGCACTCAACGAGAAGGAAGTGATGTTATTGTTGTGTTCTCAACGTGTTGCACTTCCACAAGTAGTGAAACATGTCCATCAGTTTGCTAAAGTCCAAGGGGATGTCTTTAAATGTCTTGTTTTGTCCAGAACCCAAAGAGATTCACTTTACAATGATATAAAATTGAACAAATCTCAGTTTTTGTGAGGCTGAAATTGACTAATCGATTAATCGTTGCAGCTCTACCCCCCAAGTGGCCAAAAAACAACAAGTTATTGCAGGTTTCAAAGTATTTTTAAAGAAGTATATGACTTATATATCAATAATTCTTCCTGTGGGTTCCATATATTTGGTATTTACATATATAAATAATACATTTAGTCATTTTACAAATCTTTACTGCTTACTTTTTTGTTACGTATTGTCCGATATATCTGTGATAAATAAGACTTGATTGTGTTATATACCAAGCCCTGATCAGGACATCGTTAGTCCTGCACTCAGGACTCCGGCTCCTCAGGTAAAGATGGGGAAGTCTAAAGCGTTGACCACTGGATGTAAGGACATGCAGGTGGAGGTGAAGCCCGGTCAGAGGTCAGTAGGGCGACGGACGCCTGCTGTGTTGGAGTTAGACACCCATCATCTCCTCACCTCCCCCTCTCTCTTTCTCTCCCCTGTGGGTCTTTTGTAAGGTTATTTCCGGCCTGGCGGAGCCCCTTGTTTCAGCACGTTGACCTTTTAAGAGTGAGCGATGGCGGTTCTTATTGTCTGTAAGGCAATAACTGTCTGGACTCCAGTAATCTTCACTATCCTCGTGTCAAATCGAGTTTCCTGCACGAGACGATCCGGGATGGCTTCGTAGCACCCACAGAATCAACACTACACACACACACACACACACACACACACAAGGTTGCACAGTTGAAACACACAAGCACATGCTCGAAAAACAAAAAGAGTGCACTTTCAACGCACACACACACACGCATGTTGGAGAGCTCCACTCCATAACTATCAGAAGCACTCAGAAGCAGTAGGGAACCGCCTGGTGTAAAGGTCAGAAATCTCAGCACCTGCATGGAAAGGTTAAAGGCAGAGCTGGAAATAACCCTCTCAGTCCAGGGCGTGAGTGCAACTGCCGTCATCACCGTCGCATGATTCATTCCATGTGATGTCCGCTCCTCGGCGTCCACGTCGCACGACTCCAAAACTCGCGTAGTTATAGTTCTGTGTGATCCGACGGGGAAGCAAAAGATGCATTTAGGCACGACGGAAACAAATACATTGGATCAAACGAGGCAGGCAGCTCGCGTTGTAACATCAGAGATGCTTCAGGATGGGGAGCGAGCGAGACAAGAGGTTTCACTGACAGTTTTAAAGCATGTAAATATGACAAGTGAAAATTGTGCGCTTTTGAGAGGGAAGGGGAAATCCAATTCCACTACACATACTAGAGACGCATTAAGTTGTCATGTAGGAATGTAATCCAGCTACATCAAGTGCTGCAAAGGTCTCGGGGCTTATTTGTGTCAGATTGTGTTTATTTATTCATATTTTTGTCTCACAATGGGCCTCGTGCAGCAACTTTCTCTTAACATTCTCACATTTTCTCTTCATTTTCTGTTTAGAAAAAAACAAGAGATGCCAACTCCAGATGCACGAAACGTTACAGAAAGAGCCGTCGATCAGAAGGTCGTCCAAGGTCTCGCGTCCTCTGTGTGGATGTTAATAACCTCACACTCATAGTTTTGGTGTTTATGTATTTATTTGGGTTTTGGTCTTTAGTTGAAGCTCTTTACAAACCTTTGCCTGGGTGGGAGTCGACGCTCTCATACTGTCAGTGAAACTCTTTATTTATGTCTTCTTCCCCTTCTGCCGGTTTATCTCTGTTAATCTTCCTGTTGAACTTATTTCACAGTCGGGTCTCCGACATGTCAACCTGACAGAGGAAGGAGAGTGAACGTGGCACCCGTTACGGAGAATCTGCAGAATCTCCGCTCTGACAAAACAATCTATACGCACTCACATCACCTTTCATTTACCTCAAGCCGTCAACTCTCGCTGTGTGTTGAGTCGCAGTGCCTGTTCTGATCAGTTCTGCTCACGAGATGACTGCTGAGCGTATGACACGCTGCAGACGGTTCAAGGCGATTTCACGGGTTACCACATGTGTTAACGTCTTAGACTGACCCAAATATTCCTCTTTGATTGATTAATTGAACCCCTATTCAATATATATGCACACATTGCGATGCGAGATGGCGGTTTCTGACCCTGCCGGATGCATCTTGGTGGAATTCGGCCGTTTTCATGCTGTGTTCTGTTTATTAAAATGTGCAAAGCGTTTTGATTGTGTCTGCTGCTCCACAGCCTGCTGCTCTGCTCTCACACGTGTTTAGTGTTGTTCCAATCTGCAGTTTGCTCGCATACTGCTTTTGTTAATTGTTAAGGGCAGGTCGTTACAATGTTCATTACAATGAACGTTGATCAGCCAGTGTGCATCTACCAAAAGGCGTTCTCTCTTCCTGCTTTGCTCCCGTGTCATTCGGCCCTCTGCACACGTGCAGTCTCTAAACCCACGCACGCATAAAAACGTTGCACACTCGTCTCTGCTCTGCATGCACAAATGCGGACCTGCAAGCATCCGGCAGAGGCACCGATGACAACTATCGTGCACTTGCATGAATGTGACCATGTGAAATTTAAATAAATGATCGCATATGCAGTCCTGGGTCACAGTATCTGGGGGCTTCCTGCTTCACCCACACTGACGCTCTGAAACTGCAGTTGCTTAACCACACTGGATGATACTACAACATATAACAGAATAAAAGTTCCAAGCTTTACTTCGGCTCAAAGAGCTAAAGCCACAAAGGGAGAGTGTAAAGCAGAGTCAAAGCAAGGCCATCAGACAGCAAGTATGTTACAAGACAGAGCTGATGACGAAACATCAGGAAGCAGTTAAAAATGCAACAGCAGCACTTTTTCAGTTCAGATCAAAAGCTTGCCACCGTACTCTCTATGAACCTCCTCAGCTCCAGCTGAAGTCTGTGGAGAGGAATAACTAGAGATGAGAAGCTCCACATTCAGAAGGACGCAGCGCTGCCTGCAGTGAGTCCGTGACATTTCTCCTCAGGTCAGTAAACTGAGCCACATGTGTTTGTTGTTTGACTCGAGGAATGTCGTGAAAGTCTTTGGCTTGTTGATGCTGTAACATCTCCGCACACATCATCAGGGCGTTTCAGGACATGTTTAAACTTTTATCGACGTTAGATTTGGTGCGTGAATATGTAAGGGATCTTTAAACACACTCGGCTGTAGCCTGAGACGCTTCGGGATTGCAAGGGACTGAAGTAAAAGATGTATGTCAAAGCATAACTGATAAACAGTGTATGTTGCTTTTATGTAAAACTGGAGAGCTGTGCAGAAATTATTCAGTGATTCTCATGCAAAATGTGTCACAAAGAAGCTTCTGAGTGAGTGACACAGACACAGACACAGACGCTACATGATGAGAGCAGAGACTCTGTGTTTTAATATTGTTGGCACAGTTAATTCTGGATGTATTTGTTGAGGAAAACTGCAGCTTTAAGAGCCTTTGAGGTGCTGAACCTTTTTATTTTTCTCCGCACACCTGCTCCCTTGTCACTTCGTCTTTTACTCTCCACTTCATAAAGGGAAGTCTCTGTTTTGCCTGACTCGAACTTTTTCATTCTATATTCAACCTCTTGTCTCTGATCAAGCTCCTTTCATCTTTGGCCCTTTCGGAGAAGCGCACGCTCTGCGGTGGGCTCGGCGTTTGCATGCATACACACACACACACGCACACACACACACGCACGCACACACGCACACGCACACGCGCGCGCGCATTCAGAAAAGGTCATGGATCAGGCGAGAGCATCACGCACCTCGGCACAGATCTGTCTGATTGGCTGTATTCACACATGGTTTCAAAGAGCGCTGAATACTGAGCAGAGGAATAATGTTGGACAGACGCGAGGGCTGCACCATCATGGCCACAAATCGGGATTATTTATAATGTTTCATTGATTTTAATGTCAATATTTTTATTGCACTTTCACATTTAAATAAATAAAGCACCGCTTTCACTCGCGCTGCGAAACATTCCTGCTCATTAACACGTCTTTGCTTCAAAACAAGTTATTTTCCTGAACTGGTTTCCCTTCTGCACGTCCGCTCTCTGTTCTGTAAACTGCTCTTCTTCTCTGGACGGCAGACGCAACATTCGGGGAAGTTTTCCTCGAGTGGAGCACGCATCTTAAAGGTCAACGTCGCAGTCGATCATGTTCAGGCAAAAATAGTGATGCGATTAATAGTTGATGGATTGTGCAGCAGTGACGGACGTAGTACGGGTGAGTTCAGGAGCATTTCATCATATTTTCTTATCGAATCAAAGCTGTCGGATACCTTTTGTTATTGACCTCTTTTAGCTGGAACTCAAACGTATCAGTCTCTATAGATTTGATCCTAAATAATGAGATATAATTGTATTTATCTGAGAGATGTGTTCCAGTATTAAGCTTCTATAACTGTAGCGACGTTGTGAGGATCCTGATCTGAATCAGTTGTAGTCTCTTGCTTTGTTCGACACCAGCTGCAGAAGGTTGAAACCACAGGAGTCTCCACACTCTTCCCTTTCCTCAGCAAATAAAACACAAGGCGCGATGTGTTTGTTACACCCCCCCCCCCCTCCCAAACCCACCCTGTGACTGATGCCTCCCCTGCCTGCTCAGCCAACAAAGTGAGGCCTTTGCACGATAAAGTTCAAAGCAAGATTATTAAATTAGAGAAAGACAGAAAGACACTGACACAGACATCAAACAGAGAAAGGCCTTGTGAGGGGGAGGACTCAGCGGAGTGGAAGTGATGCCAACTTCTGAATCGGCGCTCTGAAGAAAAAGAAACAGTCGCCATTCCCTTGCCCACACACACACACACACACAACCAACCTCCCCCCCACACCTTTGTGATGCATCTGCCATGATGAAAAGAAGACACAGAGAAGCTTTTTAATCTTGTGTGACTGTTGGCATTATTAAAGCCTGTGTCTTTGCAGCTCTGCAATAACTGGGCTTGTTCCAAACAAGTCAGTTTTTGTTTTTAAGGAAAAGAGAGACGGCCAGCGAGAGAAAGTAACGAGTATCCTGATCACCTGGAAATGTTGATTTTGGAGGGAAACATCTCCGTTGGAGGAGCGATTGGCCATTAGGTCCACTTTAGTCAGTGTGCAATGAGAGATGTAAGAGTCTATTTATCATGCATCTATTTAGCTCTGTCTTTGATTAGAGGGACCTGATGGAAATGGGATTTACTCCGCGCACATTAAAGCATAGGTAAGCACAGACCATTAGGCCTACAGGCCTCTTAACACAACTCAACTTAGTCCCCTAACAAATTGAGCACAAATGTATCATTACCTCTGATGCAGATTTAAGGAAGCAGTTAGTCAAATCACATGGTGCCTAAATTAAAGGGTTTGATTTAAATTTGGCACTTAAACTGATGCTTGGATCAGATCATATCATGAGGAGAAGCGCTATATGCAGATGAGGCGAAACCGCATTTACTAAATGAATATACAATGTCTGAGCCAACCTGCAGCGTTCGTGGTCATTGTCATCTGTGACCTATTGCTGGAAGATACGGAGCCCAAAATAGCGTTCAGAGGCAGGTTTCTAAATGGAGACCTCACATCTCTTTGACAGCCCTGAACCAAACACGAGACATCTAGCACACGTTTGTGTTTTGTTTTTTGTGCTGGCTTGATCTAATGCTAACTGATGTGGATCATAGTGTCTGTCACGATCCGTCTCTCCTCTCGGAGTTTAAAGAGACAGGCGAGCCGAGCAGCCACCTACTGAGATAACTCCGCTCCATGCATCGAACCCCTGTTCTTCTGAACTACACCACCGGGAGCCAGACACCAGTGTGTTTCATGTGAAGGCAAAGAAATAGCCGGTGACATCCACTGGCTCCTTTTTTTGAAGTGAATTGCATGCCGTTGCGTAGCTTGGAGTAAGTCTTAGGAGACTCCCCCCTCCATCCTTTCGCTTCATCCTCATTCCTCAAACAAAAATATGTTCTGGCTGTTCATTCTGTGCAGAAGTGTTGAATGCCACGGTGCGCATGTTTGTGCAGGATCTATGGCAACAGTTGCAGAACACAAAGCTTTTATTGTAACGAGCATCTACAATGTTCTAGACAAAAAGCATCTTACTCTGCTCTGCAGCAAAGCAAAGTGGGGACGAGGGAAGAATTAATACGTCATCAGTAGACTCTGCCATGTCTTCTCCCAACCACTGGGGGATGGAAGAAATGGGAAAAGAGACTGTAGAAAGAAACGGGTGTAATACAACCCTCAGTTACAACCCTTGCACTTTGCTAAAGAGGTCCATCATCATCAGCGTATACACATCATAAGGGGAGCCTGTAACCGTGACATCATCCTTAGGGTTGTAAAGAGGCTCTGGGTTATAGCTTGCCTGCCGAGAAACATATTTCCCCACGTTTCCCAAGACAAATTCTGTAAAGAAAATTCATTATGTCATGCAAAAACACATTTTGCATAATATCAGTAAACAAAGTGGCTGTGCCTTGTACATGGATGCCACCAAAAGTACAAATGGCATTTACGATATAGTTTCATTTTTGGAAACACTAAATCCTTGCTGCCATCTTGAGCCTTTTACATGCAAACTTCCCTTGTTTAGCTTTTAACTCGGTAGCAGCAGTGGTAAACGGTGGTTGCCATGGACAGTTTCTCATGTATAAGTGTTACTTAATGCCTGTCTGATCTCATGGCCGAGGTTTAAAGGTACTGCTGGTGAAGCTACCGAGGATTGCTCTCCACTTATAAAAGGAGTACAGCCAAATTCACACAGTAAATGTAAGTGCTTGCAGTAATATGCTGAGATCTGGATTCATTTGAACAGAGCTTTTACCTGGAGCAGCTGGCAGAAAGAAATAATCAAAGGATAGGATTGCAGGAAGTACCATCCAAAGCTGGATAAGAGGAAGTCCACTGAAGGATGGAGACATTATCTAAAATGAGCCATCATCTTCAGCTTAGCAAGGGAAAGAAAAGAAAGGAAAAAATAGGAAAACTCCAAGGTCAGTGACCCAAAACTTTGCTCAGTGATATTTGTAGTTGGAGTTTGAGGCAAAACCCTGCTACATTTAAAAAGATGAGGACAAGAGGAATGTTTTTTTTTTTACCCGTTTCTATGTTATGGGAGAGGGGAAGCAGAGGGCCAATCCGAGGGTAAGGCTTAATGTCAGCCTTGTGTTTGTGTCCAGTTGAGAAGGCACAGCAGGCACAAAGGCCAAACAGAGATGTGTCTTTCCAACCACACTGGATCGCAGTTATCTGCCACCAGTAGTCCATACTCGCCACTCAGAGGAGAACTGGAGTCCCAATGGCAGCTGGTGAGCATGGAAGGACTAACCAGAAATGTCCATGTTTTGTCAAAGAAATTAGGGAGCGACGTAGAAAGATTTAAAGAATTCAATTCCCCTAAATGACATTATAAAAGGTCTAATTTATTCAGTGTGTGTGGCCATGCAAATAGTAATATTATATGCTGAGGCTGTAAGATATCCAAGGCAGGGCAAGCTTTTTACACTAGACACTTCAAACTAGAGGTCTTCACGGGTCAAAAATGTTGGACCTGATGCATATCAGACCTGTGGAAGACCTACCTCAACCTGATCTACATAAATTAACTTTGTAGATCCGAATGGAACCCGAGTAAAGTCAGAACTTTTCCAGAGTATAACAAGACCCAATCTAAAATGTGATCGACCAGAACTGACCCATATAGAGAGAACAACACCGGTACTGACAGCAGCACGAAGCTCCACCAGTTAATGAGCATTGGCGGTCAAAAAAAGTACTAAAGGGAGGCATCTCTCACACTCGTGTCTTAACCCTAAACACACCTGCGTATACGGCATGTGAACATACAGACCTGAAAGGACCTATAGTGGGACCTACTCAGCCTCATTGGACTAAATATAATTTAGATTTTAGTCTGCGAAATCCCGTCTGGAAAGAGATGTTGCTGTTGAAACTTCATTTATGCCTTAAGACGGTTGAATCCTAAAGGACTGCGTTAGGAGTTGTGATTGGAATTTTGCTGTTCAGCGTAAAGGATTCATTTCACATTCAATACTTTCAGATATGACATGACACAAACCAAAATCTATGGCATGACACCATTTGCCACGAGTTAAGAATTCATTTTATTTTATTTCACGTGAACTGACCCTATAACTCTACAGTAAACAATGTAGATCAACGCCTGGGGTTCCTGGGCCTGCTAGAGATGATTAAAACTGTAGCAGCAGCCACAGAATAAGAAGCCTGTTTGACCCTGTCCATTAGTCAGACGGCGAAGGAGAGACGCAAAGAGACCGCCTTCCTGTGTCGGCAGTCCATAACAAGCAGAAATGAGTATCCGAGGGCCATCAAGCCTCCATTCCCCCACCTCCCTGCTCCGCCCCCATCCACCTCCACCTTCCTGTACTCCCGTCTCTGTGTCTGTTAATGGATATTTAAAGGGTATGTCAGAGATCAGGAAAAAAGTGTGTTGAGAGGTCAGACTAGACACGCATTATTCCCCTCTCCCCCTGAGGAAACAGAATGAAACATGCATTAAACACATCTCTCTCAATGCCCAAACCCCCACCGCCGTCTCAGCCTCCACCCTTTTCGCTACACTCTACTCCTCTGCTCCACCCGCGCCCCCACCACCTCCTCTAATATCTTATGGAATTAAAGCGGTGGACAGGTTATCATAATCCAATTTCAGAAACAATCGCGCCGAGCACCTTGCACTGCACCAAGAAACCCGGATCGGAATTGAATATGCACTCGGCGGATTAAATTACGCAGGGAGAGATAATTATGGCCTACATTGGGAAATATCTTTTTGTGTTATTGTGAGTGCCGTACTGTATTGTGTACAGTGCTCACTCCGGTGCACTCCACAAGATATCCAATCCTGGGTTGTCAACAGCAAGAGGCTGAGGTGGGAGGCGGTGGTGGCAGCGGCGGTGGCGGCGGCGGGTGATGGTTGTTATTGTGTTATTGTACACTCTGTCTCATAGCGCAATATCTGTTCTCAAAATAATGTCACCCTCTAATGAAGTAAGGCTCCTTTTATTATTTATCATTTCCTGTCACAGCCAAGAACTGCGCGGCGCTGTATGCCTCGGAGATGTTTTTAAAAAGGCCTCTTTAAATGAGCACATTTGAATTGTAATGTGATTTTTTTTTTTTAACAAGCAAGAAATAATGTATTTTCTCTGAGGCTGATGTTTGGTTTCAAGCGTTATGTGGTGTAGTGAATTGAAGGTGTTACATTCACCCTTCTCTGGCAGTTTTGGTTGGTTTTGGTCTGCGTTACAGCTCCCACAGCGCTCCATGTTTTCCTCCTTGACCACAGCTGGAGTATATGTTTTTAATATTCTTTTTGTTTTTATATCAGATTTCAGACTGGAGATTAATCTGCAGGAGAGTGTGTTGCAGTGAAGATTGTTCCCGATGTCTTACATACTCCACCATTTACCCTTCCTTCAAACTAAATGGCACTCTGGCCGTACAGTGCATCAAAGCGGTTTCTTGAGATATTTCTCACACATATATATTCATGGCCTCATTTGACGTATGGAAATGAAATGAAGCAGGAAAGTGGAAACCGTGTCGACTGTTGGATATTTGCTTGTGCAGTAAATGCGGAGGACCTTTTTAAGAGTTATGCAGTCTATTGAAACTTGTCTGTTTAACCTTCTACATGCTCTTAACCCATCCCCAGTTATTAATATAGTGTTACTGCTCCGCCAAGGTGTCAGTGCTCTTTGGAATGATTTGTTGCCCAATAAATGAGTCGATTGATGGAAAATGAATCGGCAACATCTTTGATAGTCAAGTATTCAGCTTTGATAATCAATTAATGTCTTCAATCAATGGTTCTCAGCTTGAGAGGGCTTTCCCTCGGCGTCACAAGATACGTCTGGGTGTTTGGCAGATGGTTAACAAAAAGGGAAAATCATAAGCAGAAGGTCCACATACTGGAGAAGAACATTAAGGTCATTGACATCCCACGCCAGCCAAAGACCTTTCTATCTCCATCGTATACAACCACCACTTAGATCACGTGATCTAAACTCCGTACTTATGTCAAGTAAAAACGACATGCTGATGAAGCTCACCACATGTGGCCCAAAGCTAAGTGCGTTTCAAGAAAGCGGTCCTTGTGCGAAGAAGCACATTTCTTCCACAGTTATTTTTCAGATTTTAATCTAATTTTAGCGTTTTTCTTTTTGAATTATTGGATAATTATACAGTATGTCTTCACCGTAATACATTCATATCAGTGATTATTGATGATAGTGTCACTTTAAGGGGTCACATACCAAAAACCTACCAAAAACCCTTGCAACCATCTGTTAACCAGTCTTTTTATCAAAAGATTAAATCGTTCCTGCTGTTCAAATGTGCTCCTGTTTGTTGAAGAAAACTAATTGATTAATCAAGAAGTCTATCGATAGCTCAAGCTGGTCCTTTTTTATAATAGTTCATCTCTTTCGGGGGCTTTAATTATAGTACTCTCTGTCTCTGCTCTTTATCTCTCTCTCTCTCTCTGTCTCTCTCTCTCTGTCTGTCTGTCTCTGTCTCTCTCTCTCTCTCTGTCTGTCTCTCTCTCTGTCTGTCTGTCTCTGTCTCTCTCTCTCTCTCTCTCTCTCTCTCTGTCTCTCTCTCTGTCTGTCTCTCTGTCTGTCTCTCTCTCTCTCTGTCTCTCTGTCTGTCTCTGTCTGTCTGTCTCTCTCTCTCGCTCTCTCTCTCTCTCTCTCTCTCTCTCTCTCTCTCTCTCTCTCTCTCTCTCTCTCTGTCTCTCTGTCTCTCTTTATCTCTGTCTCTCTGTCTCTCTCTCTCTCTGTCTGTGTGTCTGTCTGTCTCTCTCTCTCTCTGTCTCTCTTTATCTCTGTCTCTCTCTCTCTCTCTGTCTCTCTTTATCTACAGTATCTTTATGTATCTCTTTTTCTCCACAGGTTTTTGCTCTCTGTTTAATCTATATCTGTCTCTCTCTTTGTTCTGTCCCATCCATCCACTGCATCATTATATTCATCTCCATCTGTCCAGAGGAATACGACTAAACCTTCTGTGTTGTGCTTCTTTTCATAATTGTAGTTCCAGTTATAGGGCTTTTCAGAACAGAATGAACTTTAACGCACAGTTAAAGTCCTCCATATTCCCACATATGTTGACCATGTGATGTTTCATATAGCTCTTTGTTTCTCATGTACAAGTGTCTATCTGTTTCTCTTTGGTGGGAGTCATGTCTATTCCTCTTTCTTTCCTCGGCCGCTCTTATATTCCAGTCTAGTTCTCGAGTTCACTCTGTACTTCTTGAGTTTTATTTTTTTTATCCTGTACTTTATTTCTCAGAGTTGAACGACTGGCTGGACGAGACTTGATATCTGGGTTCTGGTTAAAAGCCAGCGCTGTTTTGACTGTCAATTTACAGCTTGAGTGCCTTCAAGGTTAGACACTTTCCAAGCTTTGAGAGTGGGAGTTTTATGGCTACACCTGGCTGATGGAGGCACCTATTCACAGGGTCAGGAAGAGGCTGTAATGAACACAGCATCATACCTCCTTTTTAGAGCTCAAAATGCATTTTTTTGAAACTTTACTTGCGTGTTTCCGGTCAGAACCCTTTGATTCCCCGGCCTTACAGGAAGCACAACCATTCATTTTCACGTGGATTAACATAATTGGCTTAAGCGCAGGTGCAACGTCTAATTGAGATGTCGGCTCGCATTATTCCCACAGACTGGAAAGTGTCTCAGGATACAAAAGAAAGCATACGGATTTAAATATTACAGCTAATATATAAATAGATATTTTTTAGCTGTACCTGACTCTGCTGTTCATTTCGACACCACAGAATAAGAGTTTTATTCCCTCGCTCTTTCCTCTGAGGTTGATTTTCTGCCTTTTAAGTCGCTATAACTGGAGATAAAAGTAGTGTTTTTGAGAGGACTCATTTCCTGAACACAGTGGTTGGTGGTAGTCATTCCAATTAATTAGCCGGAGGAACGGTAAGAAAATCTCCATGTAATTAGCTCATTTTGCCTAATGGGCTAATCCCTATAACTCCACTTAAGGCAGTTGTGTTCTTTATCAGCATGCTGCTGTGAGAGGCTTGTCATCAGAGGATACATCATTACATGGAAGTAATCACCCTTTCATTGCCGTTGTGTGACTTCACGTGTTTAAAGCCAATTTTCTGTTTCTAAAACGCGCGACGAAGGTCTCGATACGTTCAGCTCCGACTTCTCGGCTGACATTTGAGAGAAAGTAATCGCTTTATTAATTATTGAAAGTCTTTGCAGTTTTATAGCGGGTTATTCGTATTAGTGAGAATATGCCCACATTTTAAAGTTTCATTCTTCAGACTCGTAGAATGAAATGCCTTTTTTATTTTTCCCTATACTTTGTGTTTATCTCGATGTTTTTCTTATTGCACCTTCACGTTGGTGTTTGAGCTCCACTGCAGAATGAAGTTTCTCTTTGCTCGCCTTAAATCTCTGCAATTTACAGCCATGATATATGATGTACACATTATATATACACACCATTCACACACATTCCCCATGCCAAACATTCTTTACTTCTAGCTTTTCCACTAAACTGAAAATATATTTGAGTTTTGGGACCGAAATTGTGATTTTTCTTCATTTTCTGACATTTAATTGATCAAACGATGAATAAAATAAGTTTTTTGCAGCGCGACTCCAAATGCATAACTTACACCCAGCTCTTTAGCTAAAAATAAATGACTTTCTGAATTTCTAGATGTGTCATTGGCCCTTCAAACACTTCTGAATTCACTGTATTAAACTTTACATCATGCATTAAAACAAATCAGAAGAAATGTGTTCAGTCTGTGAAGCAGGTTATTGCAGAGGATTAGTATAAAGAACATAAATGTATTATTAATGTATGTAATCAGTCAATTTCCCCACTTTGTGTGTGTGTGTGTGTTTAAATAACACATTGATTCTAGGTTCTTCCTGCTTTTTCCTCGCAGTGTGAACAGTTCTTATATCACGTGGCTGCAGAGGTCTGCTTTGCCTGAGACGCTGATATCGAGTGCACTTTACACCTTCATGCATTATTCTCCACAAGTTTACTTACAAAGGGCCAAGTTGTATCAAACCTTAAGGCGTTGTGTGTTTTTCTTAACCTCGACAATCCAACCAGATTAATGGGACGAAGCAGAGCATAAAAGATGTAGTGTTGTTATTGATATTCAGTCAGATAAACTGGTCAGTTGCATTGTGGGGTCTTTAGCGGGGCGCGGTGCTTAGTGGCCCACACCTTGTTTATCGAGGAGAGAAGTGTTATGTCCCTGAGCTTATAGGCCTTACGAGGGAGACAGATGGAGGTTGAATGGCCCTGTTTCTCCCGCTCCCCTGTGGGGGAGACTTTAAATGTATCTCAGTGAGATCTCCGGGGGCTGGATGCAGTGTGTGCATTAGCAGGAGCGTGGGCTGCTATTGTGTTTCCAATTAAACGTCTAAAACAATGGATGATCGCTGTGGGCAATTGTTGCCGCGTACAATACAAGTGCAGGCGTAGTGCGAGCCTCTGTGTGTGTGTGTGTGTGTGTGTGTGTGTGTGTGTGTGTGTGTGTGTTGTTACAGTAGGAAGCTCGCTAGTTATTATTCATGATATTCAGCTCCCTCATAAGCTGCACGTTCAGGCTCAGCCACAGATTTCTGGATCCAAGCGGGCGATTGTCCAACACATATCAGGCTCGTCGCTCGTGAAGCGTCGCTGCCGAGGAAGGAGAAGTGAGAAAATGCAGAAGAGAGAAACACGGGCTCAGGACGGCGAGGCGCTTTGTTAGACGGAGAGTGGAAATAAAAGGGAAAGAAAGGGGTCAAGCTGAGGTATAGAGAGCTGTGTGAGTGTGAGCGTCGTGCCGAGCCAGAGGATGGTCTCCAGCTGCTCCATTGATTTTCTCTCCATCTCCTCGACCGGCCTCCGACGCTCTCCGCTTCCCCCCGCAGTCACAGAGAGAATGAGCTTTAACAAAGACCTCAGCAGACACCCACCGGCCATGACCGCACTCACCGCTCTCCAACCTCCATCCCAGACCTCCGCCGCCAAGCTAAAAGCGTACCCCCCCCCGTCTGCTGACATTTGACTCAACACACATTACAGAGGTCACCTCCCGTCCTTCTGTTTTTCGGTCCCTTTCGCTTTTGTCCCCGTGTGTCCAAGTGAGTGTTCTTGTTCTCGTATTAGGGGGCGGCTGACACGACACGGCAAAAATAAATTCTGCATGAAACTCGGTGAGTTTTCTTTTTAGCATATTCATGAACTTTATGTTTCAGGAAGCTGTAATTTAGACTGAAACCCCAGACGTTCACTGCTAATTACATCCTGCACAACCCCAAACATTATGTGATTTTAGGTTCTCGTGAGGCAGACGGGACGCGTTATTACCTGTTTTTGTTATTTTGTGATCTCGGTGTCGAGGGCGACGTGTGTTTTCATCTTCTATTTGAACAAATAAAGCTTTTTTTCCTCTGTGAAGTTGCCGTAATACATGTATTACATGTAATATGTGTGTTATTGGTACGGCAACATTTACAGACGGCATTGTGCCTGATGTAGCTGCAGCTGTACCCAACGTCAGTACGCCGAACTTTACTTAGCAAATGATTTAAGTGTGTAAGTAGGAGGTGAGTCCTTTAACAGTAAAACACTTTCACCACTGCAGTGTCCGGTACGGAACATGAAGAAGAAAGAAATGCTTTGAGATATCGACAGCCACTGTGAAACACGTTTCTTTGGACGCCTGTGTTGCACAATAATTAGTTAAATAAGTAATAATAATTAAAGGCCTCTGAAACACTTTGAGATTGTGTCTCACAGGTGACCCCCCCCCCCACACCCCCGTCTCTTATTCAATAAGGGAAGCATGTCTCCATTAAAAAAGCATGTTGGATGTTGTGTATGAATCAACAGCAATTAGCCCGCACCACGCCCTGGGGGGGCCATCTGCTGAGCGAGCATCCGACACAAACAGGTGGGCCCCCGTCGCCGCGGTGATCACTATGTTGAACACCACGACGACGGCAAAGTGATTAATAGGAGCTCCTAAACATCTCGCCGTGCAGAGGCGCTTCACAAAGACATATTTGGTGCGCGCACGCTCGAGCCCACGTTTGGCTAATTAGCGATTTTAACTAAAGTCATAGTGCACGCTAATTGCTGGTAATAATGATATTCGATTAGCGAATCAATTGGCTGTGGTGTCTTGACTGCTTTGATGGATGCAGCCTTGGGCAGTGGCTGTGAAAGACTCACACGGGGACTGAAAGGAAGAATAAAACCACAAAGAATTAAAAAGAATAAAAAGCTTCTGCAGGGAAACAAGGAGCAACAGAAAACCACTCAAATATACACTCGCCGGCACTTTGCTCTCAAACACCAAAGCTTTCTGATCGCTTTCCAGAAAAACTTCCATCTCTGCCACCGGCATCTCTTAACTGCAGCGAGTGTGTGTGTGTGTGTGTGTGTGTGTGTGTGTGTGTGAGAAGTCAGAGAAGCCAGCAGTATCGATCAGACTGCATCGATTCCCAATGTCGAGTCCACACGGCGTACAAGAGCGTGCTTGTTGTCCACGTCTGTGTGGGAACTAGCGAACGAGGATGCGTGCACGTGAGTGTGCACGTGAGCGCGCTCATCACCTGCCCTCAGAAGTTCAATCATTCCAAGTTTCTTGGAAGGAATTCAGCTTTAGTGCGTTTTCATGGTGCAACAAAACGGAAACAAAGAGGCAACAATATGTAATTTGTTCTCGGGCAGATGAAGAGCTGCGCTGTTGTCAGGGAGGCAAAAGTTGTTTGCGAAGAAGAGCAGATGGAAATTCCTCACGAAATTCACAGAGAGAGAAATGAGTTTAATACTCGTGCCAGAAATAAAAGTTGATAGCGACAAAGAGAAGAGAAAGCAGCGACTGACACGTTTGAGTTGACATATTGAGAAATGTGATGTTTGATTTGAAGTCACTTCTAACGTGCCGTTTGCAGATACCTTCTTTTTATATTCACGTCAGTCATCTGAAGTCTTCACTCTTCCTTCAATCATTGACACAACTTCCAGGATGTTTTAACGTTTAAATCTTTAGATGAATTGATTTTTTAACTTAATCCAGCTGATGTGTGACTGTAGGTGTAAGTGAATGCTTAGTTTGTGCGCGGGTCCCCAGGGGCCGCCCTGAGGCCATCTCATGCACTCAGCACGCACTAATCCACCTGACAGCTTGACAGCCCGGCGTTATTTATAGAGCTGAGCAGCAGCTCTGCATGTGTTAGAGAGATGTAGTGCAGAGATAGAAAGGGCGGCGGCGTTGACGGCATGAATGTACAGCAGAGTTTGACCCCCCTCACAGGTAGCTGACCCCCTCCTTGTCTCCCTGCCTGTTTATTACCGCACCGCTGAGATAGAATTCACTTTATGTCTAATTACACAACCTCTGCCTCCTGCTGTCGCGGATGCGGTCACAGTGTATGTCAGGGTGTGTTTGTGTGCAACATCTCGTATACGCTGTCATCACCTCAAGCAAATAATATAAACGCTTTTGAATTTACATTTCCATACACCACCTGTAGCACTGTACTTCACTGTTGTAATTGAATCAGCCAGTGGAATACGCAAAGCCAGACCGAGGCCAAGAGACTCCTCAGAGAGCGCTAATAACTGCCTCCTCCTCTCTGCTCTGCTAAGAGCATTTTGTTTTGTTCGGCAGGAGAGAGACGGCGAGGGAGAGGGGAGCGCCGATGTGTTTGGTTTGAGTCAAGGCCAGCCGGTTCTGATGGCAGCATGAAGGCTCTGCTGCGTAAACAAATTACCGTTCTGTGTCTCTCCCCGACGGAAGAGAAGAGATCTCTCGCTTCTCTTTTTCCTCCTGCTTTGCTGATTGTGATTAATTTTGATTTATATGATGGAGGCTGAGCTGCAGAAACTGGTCTTTAAGGGATGTGTTCTGTATGCTGCTTGGGTATCACACCTCTCACTCTTGTGCAGCGTGCTGGGTCACAGTCCTGTTTGGGTTGTGACCCCTTAAAGGGACAGTACACATTGTTTAACTGGGCTTAGATGGGCAGTAGATGAGAAGCAGACCAGCTTGGAAGCTAAGCAATGTACTGTAGTGAAGGGTGGCATCAGAAAGACACACACACACACACACACACACACACACACACACACACACACACACACACACACAATAGTGTATGTAAGCACACCTCTCTGTAGCATCAACATAGGGCTTTGTATATTGCTTAATCCATCATTATATATACATTTTGTTGTATTAATAGTTTAATCTATAACATGTTGTATAATAGTGAAGAATGCACGTCTGGATGTCAGAGATCTTGAGGTGATGTCTTCATGTTTTGGCTTAGGCAATGACTAAACAATGAAGCGAAGGCCGTTACTGGTGTTTTCTTTAACGAAGTTGAGTCCCAAAGAGTCCGACCCTCAGACTGCTTCACCATCGATTACTAAAAAAAACTGCAAATTCAAATCAAATCTCCTCCAACTCGAGCGGACGGATGCTGAAATAGGTGTGACGGCATATCTCATGATTGCTCCACACGGTCCCAGAATAGACGAGGGATTTGAGGTCAGGTTGCATGAAAAGAACCCTCGGGGGTAAAACACTGTTATCTATATACATTCAAAGATAACATTGTCCCTATAGACTGATACATTCATAAGAAGTTTTGTGAGAAACAGGGTAAAAGTCTCCAACCAGCAGATCTAAACGTTACTGAAAACTTCTTTGAGAAGGCAAATTCTACATCCTTAAAAGATCTGCAGGCCTTTCTTCTTCTGCGCTGCTCGGGCGTAATGTTTGTGGTTATCTCGTTATTTTGTCCACCCTCTGTAGTTGTTTACAACGCTTGTTTCCATTTATGTTGCCATATCAAAGCATTGCAAATCTAGATTTATTTACCAGCAGCGTCTCTTAATTCATATTTCACGGGGCTCCCACTGCTTATCCAACCAAGTGAACTTTGCATCATTCACCCTCAGCGTGTGGCGGCTGTGACTCGTAGAGATGCATTCAGCGGCATTATTAAAAGACAGATGCTCCGAACACTGGGAACAAAATGCAAAGATGGGAGGCAGGATGGAAACCACTGAGTCAAGTCAGCGACCTGCTCAGTTTCAGCCGGCTGCAGGAGCTTTCACTGTATATGGTGGTTTAATGCACCAATGTGCGATCCTTACTGAGGATTCAGTGCTTTTACGTGTTGTTTTGCAATACTTTGTGGATTATTAAAAATGCACGACAATGGGAAACAACGTTTCAGGATGACGTCAGGATGTTTGTTAATGGTGGCGTTGATTTGATATTTTCTACAAACCTGAAGCGATGTTATTCTACATTGCTGATTACTTTCTGAGTTTGATCGACTCACTTTCACTTCTACCAGACTTATATTAAAGTCATACCCGTTCTGAATGACCTTCATTGGGAATATTGCAGAGGAAGCATCGCACACGACACACACAGATGCTACATATCAAAGGACCACTATGAAAAATGAAAAAGCAATCCACGTTATTGAGTCTTTGAAAAAACAAGAAAAAGAAAAAAACATGGAACAAACATTGGTGAAAGCAAAGTGTTATACATTCACACACACACACACACGTACATACACACACACACACACACACACACACACACACACACACACACACACACATATACAATACTTGCTGGTTTTGAACTGTAATTGCAGCACCAACCTTTAAAGTTCTCTAGTGTACTTTTATAAATGCCAGACCTCAGGAGTGAGAGGCTTTACTTCAAGTTGAAGCTTTAAGTTTTATCAATTTAGATTTCATCATATAGTAGAGCTGTATTACATGTGTGTATTTATTTATTTATATATATATATATATATACCAACTACTGGTGAGTCACTGTCGCTTTACTATGTGCTCCATATTACCCCACCTTCTTCTTCTCCCTTCCTTCCTTTTTTCTCCTTCTTCCACTTCCTTCTTCTCTTTCCTCTTTCTTCTTCTCTTCATTCCTTCCTTCTTCTTCCTTCCTTCTTCCTCCTCATCTTCTTCCTCCCTGTTCAGATGTTCTGTACCGCTCGCCTACAGTACCAGCCTCATGTCACTGTAGAGATAATATGAGATGACAACCACCACCCAGCACAACCCCAGTATACACAGGAGGCACCAAGGGGGACAGACAAGCCTAATACACACATCCCCATCTTATCCCATCGTTTCCAATCCATCAGTAAACAGAAAATAATGAAATGACAGGTCCTGGAGTAATCTAAGTTCAGCGTCATCTCCAAATAACCCCCTTCTCTTCCAACAAACATCACAACGCAGCTTCTGTCGCCTCCCTCCATGGCATGCAGCGCCGAGCTTTCCAGGAAACTAAAGATATCGGCACGCTGTTCGCCTCGTGGACTCTTTAGTATTATTCTTATTTTAGTTTTTATCATGAGAAAAGTCCAAGTTCAGAAGGTGCACACAATTAACAGAGTAGAAATATGTTGATGCAATAAGTGCTGTAGTGTCAACAAGCGACATGATGACACGGACTCAGAGTGACTCATCTCTGCTCACAATCTCATCCGGACCTCCAGTTGAACCCTCCACATGTACATTTGAGTTCTAGTGATAACAAAGTGGAAAGAATTAAATATTCCCAGTGATTTGTCCGTCTTCAGGGTACAGACTTAAGTTTGGCAATCCTGCCATGGCCGTCATAAACTGAGCCAAAAGTGTGGACAAGCGGAGCGCCTGAAGAGCTGCACTGTGGCTGACCTTGACCTCTGACCTTCCTCAGAGGCATCCATTCTTGTTGGATCCAAAATTAGTATTACATTTTTTATTAACTGTCTTTGCATTTGATATTTTCTCCGGTTCTGTTTGGTGAATAATTAATCTTAATGCTTCTAACTTTGAGGGAAGGTCCTTTCCTATTTCATGACACGAAGCCTTAAAGAAACGTTTCCCCAGTTTGGGTTGGATGCATTTGATTGGCCTGCAGAGAGCTCACTGACCTCCTCCGCCGGGATGAACCGTACGAGTCGGGCCTTATCGGCCAACATCAGTGGCCGACCTCAATAACGCTGTTGTGGCTGAATGGGAGCAAATCCCTGCAGCCAGGTGAACAGGTTACAGAAGCATTTTGATGTTTGAGATTAAGGTGTTCAACCATCTCATAGAGTGCCTCCATCATTTTTAATGGACCTGGTTTTGGCTTAAAACTATAGTAATAAACCCAAAAACTAAATTAAACTGGTGGTGCTTCTATATTGTAGCCGCTCAGACGCACATTCACACTCTGTTCCCCTGCTTTTCTTTTAAACACTCAATTCCCTGTGCTAGCAGTCAAATAATTCCACTCTCATTATGCAGGATCAACAGTTTTTAAGGAGCAAACCTTGATGAAATTATTATTACGACTCATTATTGGATGAGAAATGAACGGTTTTTGGAAATGCGATGGCCAGAAAAGCGTCCCTTGCCACATTCTACACCCCTCGCTCAGTCTCTCCCACCCACTGACGCTCTCCCTCCCACTCCCTCCTCCGAGCATTAGATGAGTGCGGCGGTCTAATTGCTTTCTTCAGGGAGAGAATTAGCATGAGCTGTCCTGAGTGCTCCGGTCTAATGCATAAAGAACAGGCAGCAAGGGCCCAAAAATGGGGGCCGGGGAATCGCAGACACTTCCTCCATTAGACGGGCACATTTTAAGGTGGGGTGACCAAAAAACTGCATCAAGTGGTCATACTTTAATAGGTGGACGTGGTCACCGGTCATGTTTAGCGTGTGACTTGCAGCACTAAAACCAGCATGCTGATGGTCACATTTAATAAGCAGCTGAGCCAAATCTACATATTGATGATTAAAGATGATGGAGGCCTCGCATAAATCTACATGTGGAGCTGTGGTCAACTTCTAACGCTCGACTGTACCGTTTATGTGAGTGAATGAGGAATAAACCAAACATAGGAGGTTCAACAATGATCCATATATCTGCTCCAAAAGCAGCTGATCACCACTTCTATGGTTCCGGTTTGTTTATGTTCAGGTGTGATCATCTTTTGCTATTGTTGCTCGTTTTTGTTGACTTTCTATCTTCCGTGTCGCTTCTAAAAGTAAAAGCTCCGGCAACACTCATCGTGAGACCAACACATTTGGGCTTTCGGTCTTCATCTGGGTCACCCATAAGCCAAAACACGTTCTTACAATAAATGTTGTTTGTACTACAAGTGTTGGGTTTGACCTCTTCCGGCTGCTCCTTCAAAGTGGATGAGTCACTTTCACAAAGAAAGAATATTACTTATTAAAAAGCTGATGGTCAGAAGAAACTGCTGTTAAGAGACACAATACAAACCAGGGTCAAAGTCACACGTAAGACCCAGATGTCGCGTTAACCGAATACTTTCTGTAATTGACAGTTTTTCTTTTTTATAATGATGAAAAAATCTGAAGGCCGTCTGTCATTTTGACAGATTAGAACACTGAGTGAGTTCGATCTATCGTAAACTTTAATTCCCAGCGTGTTTCCTTTCCTCTTCTCTTGTGAGCAGAAGTCGCGGCGATGCTGGTGCAGGAGGAGAGCATCCTCTAGATCGAAAAGTAACTAATGCTATGCCGCTATAGTTCAGCGGCATATGCCGATCCCTGGAGTGGCAGGCCACTGGTGTTCCGCTTCCTGACGGCAGGTGTCGCACCAGTAACTATCTTTTTTTGCCATTGTGGCATTAGTCGTTTTCTACCGGCGTAGATATGATAGACGGGGTGTTTTCTAACTATGATCCATCTTCAGATAGTCTGGTGTTCAAAACGGCTGATGCCCCAATGATGTAACATGTACTGCCTAGTTAATGTACCGCCATGTTTCTATAATGGGTGAAGGCTATTAAATTGTATTGTATATCTGTTATCGATTAGTCGTGTGTGTGTGTGTGTGTGTGTGTGTGTGTGTGTGTGTGTGTGTGTGTGTGTGTGACATACATGCTGAAAGCTGTGTGTGAGCAGCAGCCAGGACACTGGTTTCCAAAGGGTATAGAACTGTTTGTTTTTAATAACGTGCCAGAACAGAGGGATGTACCGAGGGGGAAGGAGGCTGACGGGAGGATAAATAACCTCAGTATACAGAACATCCTTCCTCCGTCATGCTGGACCCCGGGGCTTACAACTGGACCTACCAATATACTGACTCATGACCAGTCTTTGACATTACATGTATGCTTGGATAGGAAGCAGACATTGATGAGCAACATCATTTCTTTCCTGCTGATTTTGTCTTTTGCGAGACATTCTGGATTTTCCGTTTGCCATCTGTTCATTTCCACTGCATGCAGTCGGATACAAATGCACGAAGCTTTGTGGACACTAGGATCGTCACAAGATAGTGACGACTTACGATCACAATGAGAAGTAGGTAGGTTGAGACAGACTGTTTTCTACAGGATCCTTTCTCAATTATTGGTTGCCAGTTGCAGTTTGAAGCAGCTGCGTCCGGCGTTGGGGTTCAACACAGACATGCATTGATTAAACCATTTCTTTACCACGAGAGATTTTATTTATTTATTATTATATTTGAGGGAACATAAGGCCAGGCATTGCTGCAGTGCTAAATTGGCAGTCTGCCGCAAAGGAATGAATTCAACTGAATCATTAATGTGAAACTGTATTTAACGTGAATCCTGTCAAAGCAGATGCTTTCAGTCACAACCTTCAGCGTTTCAGAACGTTACAAGAAGCATTCGTCAAATGACAATAATGATGCGACGTGGATGGCAGAAATAAATCTTTAAAAATGGACTTTAATGTGCTTTAAACACACACATCTGATCAGCCTCAGTGGTGACGTGAATGCACCAGTAACCACCAGTAACAAACTAACTTCAATGCCACACATTTTCCTTTTTACCCTGTGGAATTGTGATGTTTTTCAGAAGTGATGAATCAAAACTTAACTGTGAAGTTCAAAGTGCCATCTGAAGATCAACATCAACATTTCGTCGACAGAAAATTCCGCTCACAAATGTTTATCCTTTGAAGCAGCAGAGACCATCACGCTTGTGAATCACGAGGGGTCGGTGTGCGGCGCATCGACATCCGGCTACAGGATCTTTGGGTGTTGAGGAGCTTGAATTGTGAAGGGTTACCTCTTGCTGCCATCCCACGCTGCTAAAAAAACAAAACATGTCCATAGATGAACCTTAAGAGTCGGGGAAATGCTTCCATTTTGCTGCTACTATCTGTGCATATTGTTTTATACTTGTAATTTTATGTTTGCGTGCATATTTGTGCACCTGAGGCTCTGTGTTGTTCGGTTGTTGTTGAGCAGAGCCTCGGTCTAATTGAGCAGACATCAGACTTTGATTAATATTGTTGATGAGTGCTGCCAGCAGGGGTGAAGATACAGAGAGGAAGAACTGTCAGACAAACACGCAGGTAACATCCTTCATCCCCTCCGCCTCCTCGCCAGCCTCTCTCCCTCTCTGTACTCACAGGAAAGGATTCAGTGCCCCACTGGTTCACTGTTGATTACACCATTGTCTGCTTAGACTGCTGAGTCTGCTCCAAGTCTGCCACCGCTTAATATAGAATTTACCTTGAGACAGATGTGAGCAAAGACCTGCAGCTAAGCTCAACTATAAATATGTCGGCGGGAACATTAAGCAGCCGGCGTTTGACGGACAGCGGCACGGAGGAGAACATCTTCGCCCCGCCTTGTGTGGACGTAAACGTGTCGGGATAACTTTAATAACATAATTGAATATGTTGTGAATATGCCCTCTTCTGCTTTTCCAAACGGTGCACAAACAATTGCACAAAAGGCCCCTTGAGATGCATGTTTCATAAATGATTTGTGCAGAAGTCATGATGATTAGTCAGTGACGTGCAGTTCTGTACCACCAGTAGCAGTGAAGTGATATTACGCTGTGAGAAGGTGAGAAAATGAGTTTTCCCAAGCATGTTGAAGAAATGACGCACTCTACTCAATGCAACGAGTATTAGCCAATCAGAAGCGGAGAAGGGCGTGTCATCAGCGTATGCGCCTTTGATCCTTTTCACTTGAACAGTCACTGTTTCCAACTTTGCATATTCAACAGCAGTTCCATTCAGATATGTATGTTTACTGATGTAGTAAACATTTAATTATAAGTGGCAATCAGGTGTTTTAGCCACATTATCATACCCATATTAGCAGCTATTATGATTTAATTTAATGTTGGTCATTGCCATTGTCGCAGTTATGCTGCTAGAATAACATTATTAATTGTAATTCCTTTTAATATGACACAGAGGGCCTCTCTTTAGAAAGGGATTCCAGAGGGACTTTGCTAAGCTCTCTGTGAGCATGTATGATGATTTATGCACGTTGTTTGTGAGCGTGCACGTCTATGCATGTGTACGTATCATGGCTATCTTCATCACCCCGTATGTGTGTCTGTGTACGTGTGTGCACTTTACCAGTCTTATCGTATAATTAAGTGGCATTTAATAGACTGTTCTTAAACTCTGTGATGTCTCCACAAGCGGGAGAAGAGAGGCTTTACAGTATATAATCAGTTAAATTGTCAGTGGATATTAACATTATCTTCCCTCCTCCGTAATGTGATTTCTTTATTATGTTTCAAATTTCATTAAATGGCAATATCTGAGCCAGAATAATTAAGCAAATGTTGTCACAGAGATCCTGGAACGCCAGCGTTTGTGACACCCAATAAAAACATTATTAAAGAGGTGAAAGAAGGTAAACACCAAGCCGTGTCGCGTCGCAGAGGACGCCAGCGATGAAGGGATGAAGAGGTGACAGATTGTGTTTGATGGACAGATACAAGGAGGGGAGGACAGCCGTGATGAGGACGGCAGAAGAGTCAAGAAAGGTCACCGACGGACAAGAAACCGCGGCAATGATGACTGGATGATGACAGAGATTGAAGGGAAGGATGTGAGGTTGGGAGGCAGAAAAAGCGAAAAGGAGGCAGGGAAGGAAGGGAAGGAAACGTAGGAGGTGTGAGAAAGAACGAAGAAGAGGGAGCACCCCAACGCATGTGAGATAAAGAGGATTAAGGGATTGCACACATCAAGGAGGGGAAGAAAGACGTGTGGGGGAAGAAGAATGAGTGATTGAAGATGGGAGGAGGCAAACGAGGGGAAGAGGAGGCGACTGAGCGACAGAGGGAAGGGATGGCGGCGCAGGAAGAGGCCTGCTAAACCTAGATAGCACACCGGGATGGCAGGAGGGAAAGGTAGTCTTGAGGACTTGAGGATATCTCAGGTTTAATTCTCCCCGTAGGCGCCTTGAAGATTGCCCCGGCGGGACCAATCACACCGACATTATGTAAGGAGATTCACATAGGTCTGAGCGCAGACGTCAGGCCGATGGATCACGCTCGACTGGCTCCCTCTCTGACAGAACGGTATGGAAGGATGGCAGCAACGTTCAAGCCAATTAGAGGAACTCTGAGCCAGTTTTTAGTGTGAGATAAAACTGAGCTCTGCCTCTGCTGGCAGATTGGGTGATGGATCGCAGACGACACACACACACACACACACACACACACACACACACACACACATCACACTCGACGTGAAGTGAGAAGGCTAGTGAGTCTCCATCTGGACTGTCCATTGGCTATCTTTCTTCTTCTTGTCTCTTTTTTTTTGTGCCTCTGTGCACACAGGGATGTCTCCGTCCAAATTTGGCTGGAGCTTGGCTCCGCTCCCCGTTTAATAAAAATCGAAGCTACGCGCACATAGAGAGGAGAAGCGCAGGATGGATGCACGGTTGGATGGATGGATGGGAGGGCGGGGTGTGCGAGACATCGTCGGGCTTTAATATGTGCTCTTCCTCTCATATCCTTGCTTGTTTTAATATGAATAGCTACTTGTGGAAGGGAATGAATTCATAGCTGCACGCGGAGCACCAGCGTTATTGGCTGCACTGTTGAGTGGCAGGCTCCATCTGTGCCAGAGAAGCTTTGCAGAGGATATAATAATAAACCCCTGCGAGAGGTAGCAAATAAAAACAACAGGGATAAAAGTACATCATATCATAACCTGCTTCTCTGGGAAATTACCCTCCCCACCCCCCACCACCTTCTTTTTAGCATTTTTTGCATTCTCCACAATCTCTCTGCACTCTCTTCATCTCCATCCTTCTTCTTTTTCTCTCTCACCTTAACAAGCGAGCGCTATCATCATGTCAACCCTCTTAAGAAACCTCTCCGTCCCACGGGGGGAGTTGTTGAAGCATGCTGCTTTCATCTACCCCCCCCCCCCCCCCACCCCTCTCTCCATATTTGTTCATCTCTTCTTTCTCCGTCGCTTGTCCCTTTTGTCAACTGAACAAGACAACTGCTTCTACAACCCATATAATATTGCATTATATTTGAAGCCCAAAGATTTCCTCCCCTCCTGGTGTGTTTGTGCTCCAGCTGAGCTCGCTGTGGTGAACATCAGTTTCTTTGGATCAGACTTAATTCCTCACTTTGCCCTTTAAGCCTAAAAGGTTCCTGCGTGTCCAGTATCTTTACAAAGCAGTCACTGCAACAGTTGATCCTGAAACAAAAGAATCACGAGCCCGGGGACGGAGAGGTGTCATTAGAAACCTCGAGGCCATGCGTTTCACATCTCTTCATGTTTTAATTAAAGCAGTGGAACACACAGAAGTGGGCTCCTATCTGCACCCCCACGCAAAAAAGAAAACACACACACACACACACACCTTTGACAGCATAATAATCGAGCCTACATCTGGTGAATCTGGGTCACAGGAACACAGAGCGTGCACATCCTTTGATGTGTCATTAGGCTTCTCCACTTCCTCGAATGCGAGGAAATGTCAGCTTGGCCAAGTCGTACCAGGAGAATCGTTTGGCATCGGTGAATGGTTATTATCGGATCGCACAGGATTCTGGATGTGATACAATATTCCCAAATCTCCCCGAATGCCTGCGCTGCTTTATAGTGTTTAATCTATATTCATTAAGAAACGCTAACAAGTGTCTTTTTATTCTATCCATCCCTCACCCCGTGTAATCAGCAGCATCTTAACCTGCACCATCGAGGTGCTGATTATACACACACACACACACACCACACACACACACACACACACACACTATTCATCTAATCTCTGCTACTTTCTTCCTGTTGTAATCAAACATCTTCATTCATAATTGAAGTGGCGACAGCAGAAAGAGACGAGGAAATTGAGACAAAGTCCATCGGGTTTCATAGTTATTATGAGTCGTGTGTGTGTGTGTGTGTGTGTGTGTGTGTGTGTGTGTGTGTGTGTGTGGCCTCAGGACAGACGGAGGTAACAAGACATAGCCTCATCGAATGCGAAACACTCGAAAGTGCTTTAACTTCCTGCTCCGAGCTCATTGTCTCAACAGTGCAACGTGCGCATGCATTTTGTTTGTTATGATGATGATGAGGAGGATGAGGAGGATGAGGAGGAGGAGGAGGAGAGGAGTCGAGGATCAGAAATGAATCGTTATTATTCCGGAATCAATCGCGTAAACACTCATAATTGCCAATTTAATTGGTAACAGAAGAGGAGACATTTAAAAAAAGAAGAAACATTAACTCAAGTGCCTGAATTATTTCGACTTTGCCCTGTCGCATCAAATTACTTTAATGACTTCTTTTGGTGCAAATCAATTTTATTTTAAATTATTAAATCGTGCCATCTCCCTATTTAATGTCATTTATATGATGATTTGGGGTTCATTCGTGGAAATGACTGAATCTATTAGCAGGGTGGGGAGGGGGGGGCCCCCATCAGCGGAGAGCTAGCCTGCCTGCAGCTGCCTGGTGAGGCTTCACACGAGGAGACTAGGGCCAGTTGATTTAGCGCACACACACACACACACACACACCTCGTCAGAGATGGAAAAGATAGTGTCCCTGCTTCACCCTAGCTTGTGTCCACGTCTCAGCTCATGATGGCAACTTAACCACCTGCCGTATCTGCAGCTCAGGTAACACCAGAAAGCAATAAACGCCATGATCCAAGGTTAAAGGTGCCCGGTTTTGACAAGCTATGTCATCATTATCAGCCTGTTTCTGTGTGTGTGTGTGTGTGTGTGTGTGTGTGTGTGTGTGTGTGTGTGTGTGTGTGTGTGTGTGTGAGGGGGGGGGGGGGATCAACATGTTTTTCTTTCACAAATCCTTGGCTGAGACGCGGCAGGCGCAGAACGTTTGAAACTCACTGTGTGATATGAGGTGTTAGCTTCTAAATCTGCCTAAAGGGCAGAAATGCTCCATGACTCGCTGCAAGTCAAACCCTGGAATCCTAATACAGCCAGGGGAAACAACAGCCTCTGTAATCACAGCGCCGTCACGATAAGCCCTCAGAATCTAAAATGCCTTTCACCCCTCTCCTCCTCGTCCTCGTCCTCCTCCTCCTCCTCCTCCTCCTTCCACCACATTCATTTCACAAATGCAACAGTACAGAGAGCAAAGGGTTTGCACAGATCCATCACTCCGAGGCTCGATCAAATTCATCTGTTGAGGTGTATTATTTGAGGCATACTCCTTATCCTCTCTTTTCAAGTGCGCCTCTTTGCATTTTTTTTTTTTGTTAGCATGACCAGGTTGTCAAAGGATCAAAGAGCCGGCGGAGCAGCAAACCGGGGTCTGTTTAACATCTTAACAGGGAGAGAAAAGGATATCTAGCCCGGCGGAAAGCTTGTCTGGAGAGGCAGAATAGAAAGGGGCGGTGTGAGGAGAGGTGATGTCTGAGAGCTGAAGGCCAGCTCAGGACTATACAGGTGCGACCTGCTTATATCGAATACCTCGTCAATGTTCATTACTCTAGTTCTAATGATAAGAAAAGAGGTTTGTTAAGCTTCTGCGGGGCGTTTACACGTCAACAGGTTGTGTTTGTTGCAGTATTTTGCTGGATGGCGACACACTACAGCCCCAATAAGTTTTCGCCGCTCATGTTTCTTGTTGTAAAGTAAAATAAAGAACCTGAGAGGCGTAAAAGCACGTCTTTTGTCAGAGGAGACCCCATGCTATTTATGGGATACGGGAAAAGCGTAAAAATGCTGGATGCCTGGATGTTCTCACATAGTCAAAGTGAATTTGTGAAGAAACCTGACGAAGTGTAACGCACCTAAAACGCTTCGCCACAGTGAGAAGCTTGGGTTTCTGGGACTATTTTAAGGATCAAGATGACATGATGTGATGTCGACACATTTCTTGCACCGTGGCGGCGGAGGGTAATAATAGAGAAATGTCTCATCTAATAAGAAAAGATCAACTGTAAATGTAAATGTAAACTTCTGGTGTCTCTCCTTGGAAATAAAATCTCAACAGTCGACTTATTCTCATAAGAAACTAATGCTGTGTTCACACCAATCAGGACATGCCAGCGCTGCGTGTGTGTACTGCTGCTGCTTTATACATGCTGAAGAAGTCCCACATCTGTGTCTAGGTTTCATTTAACAAAGCTGCATTCAATGTATCTAGCAAGTCACGAGTCAGCTGAAATAATCTGGTTTAATACAGCCATATGGACACAAAACAAACCTGATTTATTTTACTGCATTGAACGCATCAAAAAGGATGCCGAAACAACTACATACTGATGACGATTTAAAACAAGTCTGAATTAATGCTTCATCAGGTCTGTCAGCAAGACGACAAGTAAACGACTCTCTTAAAATGCTTGTTTTCTGAATGGAGTTTGGTTCGATCAGGTCTAGGCCAAGCTAAAATCGTAGCTACTCCAATCAACGCTCAAACTAACGTCATCTAGGCATAATTTAAGCAGTATTATTATTGTGTATAAATCATAGACAGTATACAGAATACATGTTTGTCTAGTCTCTGTACACACATGGACATTTTGCGTCCATGTGTGTACAGATGGATGATGTGTCACCTGGTGCGATTTTGCGACAATATGCGTCTTTGCATTGACCTTGTATTTAATCGAGAGATATTGTGCACATTAAAAGACTTTGCTATTAGAAAATAAGTAATTATTGTACCTATATGATGCCACTGTTCTTGTCATCTCTACGTTTGAGTCCAACAAGTACAGAAACGTTCTCCGAGGTTGAAGAAAGCGACTTGTAAAATGAAGGAGAACACCAGTGGAGGGAAGTACACACGTCAGGATGAGGAAGCTTTAACATGTAAATTAAATTACGTTGAAAAACTCTGAACATCAAAAATGAATGATCTATAACTGTAAGAAGATCTGAGGGATGTTTCCCTTTAAATCCAGGCACAAACAGATTGCCCTGCTCTAAAATAACCTCTGCTCCATCCAAACATGAATTCAGATTTGACCCCCTTTCCATCAATCTGCCTCCTGTTCTCCTCCCTTTCTGTCTTGAAATCCCTTCTTCCCCACCCTGCCTCTTTGTGTCTCCACGTCTGTGTCTTTCTCTATCTTCCCCCTTTTAAAAAGGGCCGATTCCTCCTCCTTTGTTAATGTGACAAATCTACTCTAATGACTCAGCAGTGGCTCTAGGCGTCTCGCGCTGAAAGACTAACCCCCTTTTCTTCAGACCCTTCAGTCACTCCGCACATTATTCCGCCCTCTCTGTTCTATAGTCTTTTTTAAGTCTGTCTTGAATTTTTTTTGACAAACTCGTTCTCTGAAAAACAAAATGAAAAGATTGCCGTGGTCTCATTCATTTCCTCCCTTCGCCGCCACCGCCCCGACTACAAAGGCAGACTTTGTGCATCACAGCCTGCTGTCATGTTGACGCTCCTGTCATGGAACACGCATGCTATTGTGACATTCACGTCTGACACTTGAAACTCTGAAAGGATCCTCAACTCGCAGCTCTATAGAGGTGTTCTGGCTTCTCCATCCTGCACCGCGCCGCGAGGCTACATGGAGTTCAGTCCGACTCTGCGGGTCGAGCAGGTGGCCCGCACGCTCTCCTTCTCCGTGGACTCGCTCCCACCACCTCTCCATTTCTACATGGCGAGATGTGCATCACTGCCATAGCAACAATAGCCTCCCTCAGCCCACGGAAAGAGAAGGGAAGATCTTGGCGGAGATCTAAGTTAGTCAACATCTCAGAGAGAGAGAGAGAGAGAGAGAGAGAGAGAGAGAGAGAGAGAGAGAGATATTTAAGTGCATCAGCCATCAGTCTGAGACGTGGAAGTGTCTCTGAAATGTTTTAACCTCAGAGCAAGATGGAAGAAATGGGGAAAGAAGAGGGGGAGATTCCTCCTTTCTCTCCTTGTCAGGGGTGGCGGTGCCTTGCGTTTGATGCCTGCGATAAGACTCCGTGTGGCTAATGAGGAAAGCGCAAGGCACACTCATTAAACTGTGTGTGTGTCCGTGTGTGTGTCCGTGTGTGTGTGTGTGTGTGTGTGTGTGTGTGAACAACCTGCAAGTGAGAGAGGGGAGAAACTCATTAGAATTCTCCCGTTCTCAAAGGCCAAGTTAGTGAGGAGAATGGAGCCAAGCAGCCTGTTGCGCCCTTTGTCAGCATGGAAATGTGAAATGCACACACGTTCATAAATACATGTATAACGTGGGGCTCAGATGACGCAGAGATGTTGCCAGAAATCCCGAGTTTGACTCATTATATTATTATTATATTTATTATTATTACTACCAGGTAGAGAAAACGCACATCTCATTAAAACTCCCCACTGAAGCCAAGCGGCATCTTAATAAATAATAATAAATCCAAAATGTCTGAATCAATTGTGGTCGAATAAAAGCGTTCGGCGTGTTGGTGCTGCCGCTTGTTTGCCGTCCTAATTGGCGTCAGTTTAATTTGGTGTGTTTTTAGCCGCAGAAAGAGGGGAACCGAATCTCTCAGCTTCCACTTTACACATTGCATCTTATTAATATGAGATTGTAGATCTGGAGCTGGGTGTCGTATGTAACACTTTCTATGAAGGCCTCGTCTAGAACGCATCGTGAGGGTTAGGGTTAGGGTTAGGGTTGACGCGTGACACTTTACTAAGCATGATTAAGCATGCTTAGTTATACATGCAGCAATATGGATATGCGTTCACTTTGCTAAACACATGGTGCAAGTGAAGTGTAACCGCTGCAGCACGCTGGTCCGCTCACTGGCAGAAGCAACATTACATGTCCTTACTGCTGACGGTAAACGTTATGATCGCAGTTTTAATATCGCTCGAGATGAACCTTTGAAACCTGATCCTCTGATCCTCGGACTGTGGACATTACATTGGAATGAATTCAATTAATATTCATTAAGATGGAATTCAACTTTATTTTGAAAATCACGCTGCCGTGTCAATCAGCAGGTGCTTTTCACCCCTCGACTTCCTTCCGGCGTCTCTGATGTCGTCAAATGAAGCGTGGCTTCTCGCCATCGTGGCTTCTGGTTTCCCAAACATGGCGTGTTGTTCAAAGCTTCTTCTTCTGCTGCTGTAATGAGCAGAGCTGATTCCACTGAGGGCTGCGCTTCTTCTCCTCCTCCTGGTGACTTCGCCGGCGTCTAACCACCAAACTCTCGCCCACTCTGCCCGGCACTTCAGAGGCGCACGCAAAGTAAATCATCTTTGAGGTTTCATGTCTTGGGGGGCTTTTGTAACTCACTATGTGTGTGTGTGTGTGTGTGTGTGTATATGTAGACACACAACACTCTGTGGTGAATCTAGTTTAACGGGACAATCATCCATTCATTCAGTATCAGCATCTACTGTACGTACTTTGTCCGGGGAATTGCATTATTCTATACATATTATATTATAGTTATTAAAGGTTTTGTTTTATATGCAAGTTGCGTCTGATTGAATACATAACAAACAATAAACAATAAAAACTTTATTGTCCATCAAAAGGTGATGGGACTTTGCAGTTCACACAAACAAACCGGCTGCAGATGACGTGTGTTTGTGCAGCTGCAGGCCACTACAAGCTCAGTTGAGTGACAGATGAATCAACACGTGTTGGTAATTATTGATCAAACAAAAAGGCAACGCGAGGATTTGCCTCTTTTCTGTTTTATGTCTTTGCAAATGGAATATTTTGGAAAATGATCTGTGTTTTTTGAACTTGTAATGGAGCCTTTTTATTTTTTGATAATTCCTTGGTCAACACATGTAATAATAAGACAAATTAATGTAATGATTTAAATGATTATTAGAATTATATATTGATTTCCACAATACTGTATGTCTGTGATTGTGTTTTTACATAATAGAGATATTTATTTGCACAAAGATTAAGACGGACAGGTTTTATTTCTTCCTCTCCTCTTGCAGTGAATGAAGACATTTAGTGTTTGCATGTTTATAATGACGAACACGGAGGGGGGGGGGTACATGCTACATGTCTATGATCAGTATCCTATTTAGTCAATAGCAGGGATTATTCCTCACAGAGAGATTACTTCAACAAAGATTTACAGACTTGGTAAACCTTCAAAGTACCACAACGCGGCACACTCCAGCCTCTGTGCTCGAGGAGCTCATTTGAAAGGAGGGATTGTGTGTATATATATATATACATTTATAAATATTATATATTTAAAAAAATATATATATTTATATATATATATATATATAAAATATAAATATATATATGTATAATATATTTATATTATATATATATATATATATATATATATATATATATATATATTTATATTATATATTTATATTATAAATAAATATATATATATATATATATATATATATATATATATATGATATATTTATATTATATATATATATACATATATATATATATAATTTATTTTAGATTTATATAAAACAAATATATAAAAAAAAATATATATTTTTTTTTAATACCGTTTCTTGTGAATTGCTTCTTTTGAAAAAAGCAGAATGTTCCTAAAACACAATATCTGTCTGATTCTGGTAGTCAGTGGGTGAGCTCCAAGATTACATCCCAGCAGACGTCTCGTATTTCAGTTACCAAGAATTTTTCTACTTGGAGTTTTGTCAAGGATCAGTGATCGCTAAGATATGATGAGAGATTGGAGAGGGAGATGGGGAGGGAGAGAATAGTAGGGATTCGCCTCAGTTCAAGTTATTGTCAGAGGCAAAGTCAAACAGTTACATTTGGAAAGCGTGGTAACAGGGGACGTTGTTTACTCTGCAGCAAAGCAAAGCCGAGCGGGTCGTGCCAACGGGCGCCGCAGGGCATTGTGGGAGGCTTTTTTTACGGAGCGGGGTGTCGTCATCGGTTTGTACATCGCACCCATCCGTGTGAAATATTAATGGAGCCGAAATAAATTTTTAACGCACATTTGCTTCATCATCCTCCCACCTACCTCCGTGTGAGACAATGTGCCAGCGACATACAATACAGCACAGATTCAGAGCCAGATACACACACACACACACACACACACACACACTCGGTACGACCCACACAGCTTCAGCGAACACGCCATCCTTCCACCTTTCGTTAAAGGAATAACCATCAAAGAGGAGAGGGGGAAGTATTGTTGCATACTTATACTGAAGCAATGAAAGGCAGTGTGAAGAGCTGCGGCGGTCAGCTGAGTGTGTGTTTGTGTGATGTTGTAAACTCAACGTGTGATTCAAGGCGCTCTCACACGCTCGCAGGTTTGGTTTGATTGCTCCCCGCCGAGCAGGGTGACCTGGCATTTCGGTGACTTTTAGAGGTGCTACCATGCTGACATATTGCTCTCTCATTTTTCCAGAGTGCCCTTCCCCCCCCCCCCCCCCCCCCTCCCCCGCTTCTCACACTTTCTCACAATATTTTAGACATATTTTGTTGTCTGCGTTACTTCACATCAGACTTGGGCTTGTGCTGTAAACCATCATTATTACGAACACACCTGCCGACTGCGGAGGTGCAACCCTCCCTGGGTTTGTTTTACACCGACACACTTTAATTAAAATGTTGCTTTCTGAATAAAAACTACATTTTACCTTTTTCGAGGAAACCACTCAAGTTTGTGATTTCCTACATTTCCCAAAATACCTATTCTGCTGTGTGAATCTTCCTTTTAGTTCAATAACACAATAACTAGTTTGTGTCTATTCGTTCTTCCCAACATCCCCACATTCACTTTGGTTTTTAGAACCAGTTTTTGTCAGCTTGGCGTTTGTCTTATTTCAATGCTGTGACCGCCATTTTGGTAGCTTCTTCTTGGATACGATTTGGCACCTTGTTGCTACGTTTTTGTTGAGCTTGATGTCCTGAAACGTCCCAAAAGGAAATAACAATATCTGCCTTTTAAAGGGCCAATGTGTAGTATTTAGGGGGTCTATTAGCATCTTCATAACTATGTTTTCATTAGTGTATAATCACCTTGAACTAAGAACTGTTTATTAACTTAGATTGAGCCCTTCATAGGGTCGTCTTGTTCCTACGGTAGCCCACAACGGACAAACTGGATCTGGATACGTGACCTGAAGGTCATGGTTCTCAACACGCTTGTAGAACTGCTCATAAAGGGAGGGGTATTCAGTTGGTTGCAATCTGCAACCACAACCCTAGATGCCGCCAAATCCTGCACACTGGCCCTTTAAGGCAGCAGTTGGCCATTATCTATAGTATGTTCAAACTACTACACTTGTCTGTGTATTGTGAGGGACCGCGACATTGTTTCTGCAAAACACTGTTGACTTCTCAGCTCTGTTGTATTTCACTCTTTACCTAAAAACTGAATTTGGTTTGGTTTTTATGAGGATTGAAAAGTTAAATTTGGACCCGAATAAAAGACCAAATGAAAGTGGATATTAAGAACTACTTACAACAGAATAATAAAGTCTTCCACAACCAGAAACAGTTAGGAGCAGCAGCAGGATGCATTGTGGGAACAATGAAATAAAGGAGATCTATAAAAGATGAAGAAGTTACAAGGGTTTAAGGGCTCGCTTTAGTCAACCAGATTACTGCTTATCAGTTTCAGTTATTAATACTTCATAAAGCCAATACTGGCCCTGATGTATCCGTTTTTACACAAGTTGTTTCCCAAGTGCAGGAGCGTTTGAATATAGAGGAGACATGAAAGTGATTTTCTCTCTGCACCCTTAATTACTTGTCTTCCTCTATCTCTAAAAATAAATTCATATTTCATAGACACACCGCCAACCTGCCAAACTGTCTGTGTGCCATCCGGTGTCATCTTGATCATGGATATTTAGCAAAGGGAGAAGGAAGAAAAACAAAAGTATATCTCCCAATTATCTGCGCTGGCGGTTTTTGCAGAGCCGCTGACCTCCACCTCCTTGTATCTTAGCAATTTAATTTAACCCCGGCTGCGTGTTGTACGTGCTAATTAGAAAGCATTTCAAAGAGAAACTCACACCAGGAGCGCCACAGAGAGAAAGAGACGCAGAGAGGGAAGAGAGATGGAGATGAACACTTACACATGTAATAGCTCAAATGCCTCAATAGCTTCGTGGCGAGCTGGAACTGAAAAGAAAAGATGAGGAGAGCAGGGAGATTATGTGGGAAATAAATATTCTTTCTAGTCACGCTGCAGTGAGAAAAGAGTTGGCCCAAGGTGAGTTTATTGATCATTATTAGATAATTAGGCCTTCAGAATAACAACAAATACAGATCTTTTTATATATTTGACAGCATCAACAACTATCCTATTTATAATACATCTAAATCTATGTATTTACTTATTTTACTAAACTATTTTTACATCTGTATTTATTCACAAGAATGTAAAGGTGCTTGTATTATATTATTCTGCGCTGTCGGCAGCATTTTAATATATTTATGGTCTAATAAGTGGCTACGTGTGTTTCTAAGAGGGTCTGAAAAGTTGCTAACTCTGGCGAGAAAGTCGCCAAAATGGCAACACGGTGACCGTCGGTGCCGTGAACCGGCGTGCGGCGCCTGCCTGTAGATTTCACCGTAACAGAATCAGATATCTGAGAATGTTGTTACTTTGGCAGCTGATTTAGATTTAGACTGAGGGGGGTGCTGTCAGAGTACCGTGCGAGGGGGGGGTGCTGTCGTAGTACTGTGCGAAGAGGGGGTGCTGTCGGAGTTCTGTGCGGGGATGCTGTGAAGTGAGTGTGAAGAATAAAAGAATATATATCATTTATTTTTGCTTTATCTACAAACTATTTTGCGACCCCCCCCCCCCCGCCCCCTCCTGCCATACCCCTGTTGAAGACCTATGGGCTAGGGTTGGGTTAAGAAAGTTGGGTTAAGGGTGCTGTGATGTGAATGTGGAAAATAAATAAATATTTTTTATAAAAATAAAATAAATTATAATTTAGTTTTTGCTTTATTTACAAACTATTTTGCAACGAAAAGTCATTATATTCAAGTCAACTTTAGGTCAAAAATGTTTTTCTTAATTTTGTCAGCTGTTTTTATTTTATTTGGTCTTAATCCTTTATAGTCCTCAGATTATATTGAACATTTCAGTGAACGTAGTCGAGACAAAACAGATCATTGAATTTATTTCACATAAAAATGTTTGATGACTGTCAGGACTGAGATCTGAGACCAGGACAGACAGACACTGTGTGTGTGTGTGTGTGTGTGTGTGTGTGTGTGTGTGTGTGTGAGAGAGAGTGACAGAGAGTGACAGAGAGAAGGTTGAAGGTGATGAAAATGAAGAGAGATTTTGGTGAAGTTATTTATTTTTCAAACTACATTTCAGTCTTTTTCTTCTCACACAACTCACCGACAGTCTCCTCACAAAGTGGTTAAATAGCATCTCAAATTAAATGGAGGGTTAACCGGTTTAGGTGCGTTTTGGTTGGAGGCTGAGGAGCAGATAAAGCAGAGAGGATTAAAAAATGTGAAGTAAAGCAGGATGGGAGGGGGTTCTACTCATACAAATCCATTACTACAGTCTGCAGAGCTGAGAAGGTCCCATGTCCAATTAGCTGTTTCATCTCCAAGTAGAAATGTGACTATAGGGAGACACTGCCAGGCAACATTACCTCCTCTCCAATAACTTACAGCTATCAGGAAAGAGACTGTGTGTGTGTGTGTGTGTGTGTGTGCGCACACACACACAGCACTGCTGGTTGTCAGATTGTCCCATTAATAAGCCTTGGCCTTTATTACCACTTAGCAAGCTCTATGTGTGTCTTTCTGCCAAATGTGCTTCTTGTGCTGCCTCCCTAAAAGTGAAATCAGACCGTGTGTGTGTGTGTGTGTGTGTGTGTGTGCGCACCTCACACGTGCCTGTTCTCGTAGCCGTCAGCGCGTCAGATTACTTTTTAAGACGGATTGCCATATACATGACTTCGCATATTCACTGTTGCTTTGAAGTTTCCGCGAGTGCCTTTTTTCCCGCATCACCTTCCGTGAGACCGTGTGTGTGTTTTTTTGTTGTTGTGTGTGTGCGCCTGCATGTTTGCATGTATTATTTACTTATATATTTATTTCTGCAGCATGGCGTGTACTTTGTTTGCGGGGATTACAGACGGTGGGAGCTCAAGCCTCTTAGCCCCTCACAGGCTGCCACAGCTGCCTGCCACTTCTAATGACACTTCAGACTAAGACTGGCTAAGTCCATAGGCAGGTTTATTAGTTTAGAGAATGCTTGAATGCATACAGCCTCCTTTTGGATGTGTGTGTATTGTATGTGTGTGAGAGTGAGCGATTGCCTCGCTCAGGCAGCTCTGACAGGCCTGTAGAGTTTAAATGAGAGGGATGCTGTACACGAGGAACATAAACGTCTGCTTTGGCATCGATATGTCCTGACGCAACCCGCCAGCATTCAAACAACTCCATTAACTAATGAAGGATGCAAATCTAAATCTCTCTCTTTCTCTCCCTGATGACTTGAGCTAATTCCTTATAATAATGTCATTTAATCGCGTCTCATTGTTTATTTGACAAGGCCTCCCCTAGGAGCCGTTACAGCGCTCCGTTTGCATTCATGCACACGTGCATGATTTTTATGTTTGTCCTTCACAAAAAATGTCTTTGAACGACCAATCTGTCTTATTTACCTTTTCTTCTACGCAGACAAACCCACAATAAAGCCAGATGAGCAGTGCAGATGGAGGTTTGGCAGCGTTTCTCGCTCGTTTTGTTCTCGGTGGCAGGTGCGAAGGCCAGGAGGATTTTGGAAAGGAGAACGCCTGGTGGTGTAGCTGCTGCCACGAACACAGCTGATCGCATGTTGCATTAGTGGATGGTGTCCGACCTCCAGTGTTATCAGGGGAACGTTAACCTTGTGCTTCAAAGATAACTCTGTTACACGTATAATAAACGCAGAAACGTTTTAGAGAGCCCAGTATTATATTCCAAGGTAAGGTATCTTTATTCAATTGTCAAGAAACAAAAAATACATAACTATACCAACAGAGAAAAATAAAATAACAATAAATACTAAATAATAATAATAATAAAGTCAGTCAAAATAAATATTCCTTTTTTTTAATGGAGATCCTTTAAATTTGGACTTTTACAGTCAACAACTAACTTGTAAACAAACTATGTAAAGGCGTTTTATTTCCTCTAACGTATAGGCCGACATGTTCGCTAATTAGATATGTGATGAGGTCAAGTTGGCTTTAAAACATTATGTTTCTTTAACTCTTTTACCTTAAAATAACAGCTTTAAAATCATTTTGATGCGACTTTGACTTGAACGTCCACAGGCGCTTTAGTACGGCAGTGAAACTGAACCATGTATTCCAAACCTCCGTCAGTATTTCCTGCATATTACAAGATATTTTTTATCTTAAACTAAAGGTAAGAACAACTGTTGCAATATTCATGAATTTCCCTGCCATTCCCGTGCCCCCTTTGTTATTTAGTGCACCTTGATTCAAATAAAAATACCCTTGGTCTTTATGAAGTCTACTGTAGCGAGCTTGTGTGGTCTGTGTGTGTGTGAGTCTGCGGGGTGTTACATCTAAGTGCAGGGATCACAGGGAGCATGTTCCTAGAGGTGTACCAGGAGTTTGATCTCACCATATTAGCCGTATTCCCTGCTATGCCGGGCTCATTACTTTAGCCAGTTCAGCAGCTCTGTGGCTGCCGCTCTGCACTGATTTGTGTTGCCCACCTTCAACTAACATACTTCTCTTACTCCCGCAGTCAACCTTCCCTTTCTTCTGTCTCTTCTTTCATCCATCATTCACTCAGCACATCTGTCTGTGTGTGTGTGTGTGTGTGTGCGTCCCAGCTGTGGTTCTGACCCGAGCTTTCATTTAGACAAGACACAGAGCGGCACAGAGGTGGAGGTGGCATCTGCTTGCCTCTAATAGGGATGTGCTATTGATTAACATTTACTGGGGCCGGTCTAGCCCCCACCCACTGAGACGAATGACAGACCGTTTGTCACTCAGTCAGGAATCACAAGAGGACAGACATGTCTGCCATCGGTGTGCATATCAGCCCTGGAGTCTTAACTTCTACTGACGCTTCAGGCTAACCAGGAAGTAGCCGGTGCCACCGTCACACACCTCTGATGCGACGACGTGTTTGTTTGATTACATATTTGTTCCAGAACTCATCAGCACTGTCGTTTTATTTTTATGGAAGTCCTTAACCCGAATGATTGATTCTAATGAGACATTTTGATCGGCTTCTTCACAAGCATGCACGCTTAATTCAGATTTGATTAAACTTTAATGATGCCCGTGGGGAACTGGACTGTGAATGGAATTTGATTTCATAAGAATAGAGCAAACAAATAGCAAAGACCCAGACATGTTGAGTAGAAATGTGCTGCTGTTTATTTTCATTGTCAATTAATATGACAGCTTTTTTTTCCCGATTAATCATTTGCGCTATAAAATGTCAGAAAAGGGGGGGAAGAGCCCGTCACAAGAGTGCAAGGGGATGTTTTCAAATTGCTTCTTTTTTTGATCAACAGTCCAAAACCCAAAGATGAAGAGAGACCGTGTGACCTGTGTTGGAGCTGGGCTGCCGTCTCCATTACTATAGGCTTTCCTGGTGTCTGTGGTAAGTGCCAGAAAATATGCAGCATAGCAAAAGTTAAGAACTGATTTGATCAAGTGAAGCTCTTAGTATAGCGTTGCTATCAGAGGCCCATGTTGACACAAAGTTACCACTATGTTTCTGTTGAGAACCCGGCGGAATCAGCTTAGAACCAGAGGTCTTGGAACCTGAGGTCCTGGCACCAGAGGTCTTGGCACCAGAGGTCTTAGAACCAGAGGTCTTGGAACCAGAGATCTTGGAACCAGAGGTCTTAGAACCAGAGGTCTTAGAACCAGAGGTCTTGGAACCAGAGGTCTTGGAACCAGAGGTCTTAGAACCAGAGGTCTTGGAACCAGAGGTATTGGAACCAGAGGTATTAGAACTAGAGGTCTTGGAACCAGAGGTATTGGAACCACAGGTCTTGGAACCAGAGGTATTGGAACCAGAGGTATTGGAACCAGAGGTATTGGAACCAGAGGTCTTGGAACCAGAGGTATTGGAACCACAGGTCTTGGAACCAGAGGTATTGGAACCAGAGGTATTGGAACCAGAGGTCTTAGAAGCAGAGGTCTCATAACCACAGTTTTAAAACATAGTTCAGGGAAACAACAGTACAAAACCTCAAACCCTCAAAACTAGGGATGTGATTATTAGAGGTAGAAAATTGACAATGCGAGCAGATTATAGGCCATCCTTCACGTTATCTACTCCTGATCATGTGTCTTAGTATAATGATCCTCATGTGTTGCATTCTTTGCTTGATAAATAACTTAAATGATTAATAGTCAAACTTGTTGAATAATTTCCTGTCTGCACCAGAGTGTATCTATACAGCAGCATATGTTATCTCAAATCAAAAGTACTGGCATCTGCTTTTAAAACCTTTTTGTTGCAGACCATATGTGCTTTTATCCACCTACGATCCCTCCTATCCATTTAATATTTTCCAACAATTTTAGTTCTGTCTTTACTTTTCCATTATTCCATTACTCTGTCAATCACCCCGCCAGTCAATGCATCTACCTGTTCATCCATCCATCTGTCCTTTTGTGTATACATCATTCTTCCACCCCATCCTTTATTTCAGCGTATTAATCCGACGCCGACTCCTCTGTCGGGCCCAATCCAGGAGCTAATGCATGTGACTAATGAGCACTAATGCTCATCCACTGATATAACAAATGGCATCAGATAGCTGCAGTATTCTAATAGCAGGATGTGATTATACGGATGAGTAGCTATCAGAGCCTCTGTCACTTCTCTATTCTTCGCCTTCTTCCTGTTGGTGGGGGGGGGGAGAGGTAGGGTTTCCATTTTGTTCCGTTTTATTACCTCCAGCCCATCGTTTTAGGCATGGCGGTGGCAGCGGTCCACTGATGAAAGAGAAAATACTGCTTTGACTGGAGGAGGGGGGGAAATGGGCGGGCGGGGGACGTCAGCAGAAGTTGAAAATAAACCTTTTGCTGGATGTGAGGTCTGCATTTTGTGTCGCCAAGAAAGATGGATACATAGAGTGTGGAGGAAGAGAGAGACAGAGTAATTGAAATATGAGAGCGCGACAGTAGCAGACCCATGCGTCCATCAGCAGCTCCGGCGCAGCGGGTGGGAGAGTGCTACGTGTGTGTTTGTGTGTTAGCTGTGCTGTCGGAGAAAGCAGAGGCCCAATGCCCCGGTTGTTCCAGTGTGAGAGCAAGATTGACAGCAGAGGTAGGGGTGCACACAGCCGAGCTCTCCATAACTTGTGGCAAGTGCTTATGTGTGACAGGTTGTCGGGGAAACATTTTCTGTGTTAGGTTTATGCACTGTGATAAGGTCGGCCGAGTAAAAGACCTTCAGTGCAGAATGTGGCTCGGATCCTTTCAGCCTCTGGGTCGGTATGGAGCAAAAAGCCACAGCTGGACTTGAGTTGGAAGCCAATATAGAAACTGCACGGGGCTTAAATTTCGGCCAGAGCCTGACCTGGCCTGACTCATTCAGGCCTGAGGCCCTGCAAAGGACAGGCAGCTGACAGCTGACAGTCTGGACCTGGCCTGAATCCAAAACTATGACGTCAAAACTCCTTTTCCCTTTGATTGACTCATAGCTCTACATGCTGTTAACATGCCCACGTTGTTGTTGTTTATTTATCCATTTTCTGGAGTTTCCAGAAACCAGGATAAATGATGAACATATGCACACATTTTATTGTTTTTTCTGCTGGCCCAAGGAGTTTCATGTGATCACACTTAAGTTCACTGAGCTGCGGTTGAAAGCTAGTAAGTTGACCTTTTGAGCTTCAGTTTCTTGTGTTCCAATAAAACACCAAATACAATTTTAAAACTGGATAAGACAAATATTTGGCAACTAAATCATAATTAACATCTTCATTGTATTATATTCTATACATTTGTATATATGAAAGTCAATTGTGACATGTCAATAATAACCTAACCACAATGTCTTAACCTGACACATACTGTAACCACACCCACCACTTCATACACTCAGTGCTTCAGTTCCTGGACTGGGAGAACAGAATCAAGGGATCAATTAAATACTATATAAATGCACGATGTTGTAACAGAAGTGTTCAAACCAAACCCAACAGTATGTACTTTTTAAGAAACTGAGCTTAAATATGTCCAACCTGTTGCAGACTTGTAAGTCACTGCCTTGGAAACATAACGATATCCCTCTCTGTCATCCCATATCATCTCATCCACGCTCAATCAAGAGCAGTGATGCTGAAGGCGGGGATGCCATCATTGGTGATAAAGGCAGTTGAAAAGCATGAATGGAAAAAGATATGGTGTGCTTTTGAGGTATACTCCACAAAACATCAGTTTGAGGCTCACAGATGCTTCCTCTGCAGGGAAGCACTGAAGTCTGGCAGCGCCAAGGCCAATCAGTCATGGTGAACATATGCCAGCTGAGTGTTTATAATCGTAAGCTTCATCTCCATGCCTGTCAGGTCTTGCGTGGCCCTGATCACAGGATCCCTGCTATGGGAGTGAGGCCCAAAGGCCATGCTTAAAGACCAAAATCCTTTACAGGACCCGGTAATTAGCCAACACCGTTCTGCAGGCATGCTCCTCGCTTTGATCTGCACACTGATCAATGGCAAGATCGCAGTGGTTTGATAACTAGTTGCTACCCCGATGTGTGGGCTTTGTGCATTACACACAGTGCTTGTCCACGTATTGCATCTTTTAATATGTTTTTTCTCATAAACCTCATGGATATGAAGTTTATAGTGTTTATTTCTACGCGACAAAACTATACCATTCAGTGCCCTCAAGAGGAGAAGCAAATAGGCAAATGAATTTCAGATTTCCCTTGTGACATCTCTCCCCCCCTCTGCTGCATTCGTCAGCAGAAGAAAATGCATGTATTTCCATTCTCGATAATCATCTTATGTTTGTAGATAATGGCTGTGTCCTATAGGCAATTCAATGTTTATCTGGGGAGTACATGTTTATGTACACATGTGCTACACTGATATGAGGCGAGTATTGGCCTTGTATTGAGGGTGTGGGAGTAGGGGAACCTGCACAACTGTGAGTAAAACAAATGATTATCTGCTTGAATTGAAGACTCTACAGTCATCCTTATAACGTACCAAAGAACCAGCGGTTCATGGACATCGACATGTGGCCATGAATCCGGTTTCCTGACATTTATGAGTAACTGATTTTGACTCCGGGGAAATACACAAAGCAAAGCCTGAAGGCATACGAAAGCCTCGACGCTTGTTTGTACTTCAAGACTGGATTTGTTGGCAAAATTAAAGCAGATACCAAATTAAATCTGGTTGTATGTGGACAGATTATTATTATTATCTTTTTATTTGAAAAAGTATTAGCTAGCTTTGTTCTTGCTAACGTTTACATTGCAGTGACATTGTGAAACCTGCATAGCACCCATTGAAAAATCCGGCTGTCTGGTGTTGTTTGACTGTCTTTGACACCATACTCTTCCTGTATTCATGTAGTTATATTGTTTTGGTTTTCAGTTATTTCTACCAACAATTTTGTCAAAGTTCTTGCAGACCATTCTTGTAACCTTTACATGTCGGTCCATCAGATTGTCTGAGGACTGAAGCGGTGTTGCTAATGTACTGACAGTGTGCAGGCTTCTTCGCTTATAAAAAATACCCCCAAAAAAAATAACAAAGAGGAACCGATCAGTTAATACCAGTCTTCACCCAGCTTTTATGTTCCTTTTTTGTTATGTTGACAGCTCAGAAAATGCTTCTTGTAAAAGAAAGCAAAGAGATAAAAGGACGTAAAGCTACTTATTATGCATCACAATCTAAGTAAAGACAAAGTGTCTGGCTTCTAATAATCAAAGTAAACCAAGAAATATTCCCCGATCTAAAAAAAACAAACAAAGAACTGAAAATCGCTATCACGTCCGCAAGTTGCTGCTACTCTGCTTTACTCGCTTCTCTTCCAACATTGCAGACTTACCTATATACACGTGTATATTTCAAAGTGTCCATTTGAAACCAGAATTGACCTTCACCTGGTTAAGATCATCTTTTCCTTTTCCTGGATGTTCAATAATCCGTTAAAGAATGATACCAACCACTAACTCCATGTTCAGGTTCATGCTCTTGAGATCTCAAGGTCTCCCGTTCATAGTGTTTGATGTACAACACTCGGCTTCTAGAGTAAACCGTCCTGCTGCACAAACAACACCCTGTTCAGACTTTGAATTAGTTTTAAGGCTGCTGTATGTAAAAACTGAATAAAGCTACGTGTATACAAACATTGCATACTTAGGCTTCATATGACATGAGTAGAATGTCTAGCCACACCTCGACTGCTCTGATGCAGGTAATTGTAATGCTGTCATCCCACCTTCCTCCTCTTTAGTCGGTCATGTTCCACCAAAGCACCTGTCAATCATCTTGATGAGCTGTCACCCTCTAAGAACAGTAACGAGTATCTGTCAAAGCCAACTAAACGTCTGGAAGAGGGAGGCAGACATTTAAGAAAAAAGAAAGAAATATATATATATGATTTCCACATCATTGACAGACCCAAACCTATAAAATACAGCATATATTTATTGTTTTAATATAAAAAAACGTAATTGTTTCAGCTTTAAAGTTATAGAATATCAGTATTAAAAATGGGCTTCCTCGCTAGAAATGGCTGTTTGCCTTCAGAACCAGTATTTGTTGAACCTTAGTGTGCACAGTCCATCCCCCCCGACTCTGGCAGGCTGACAGGCTCTGGATGCAGATATGCGTTTGTTTAAGAACTTGGTTGGAGTCAATAGTCTCTTAATGTCGGCATCCTGATCTGCTGTTTGAGCAAACACAAACTGTCGACTCCGACAGGGGAGATAAGACAATACAAAGAACAGCGAGCACTCCTGATGACTGACTGACATTTCAGAGTGTACAGTATGAGCGTGTGTGTGGAGACACAGCGGTGTTCAGGAGGGGAGAACATGTGTGGAAGAAAGACAGCAGAAAATGTTCTTTTTTTCCACATCTGAACAATTACGACAGAAGATTCCTCTGCTGTTCTCTCCTCCCCCTCATCTCTCTCTCTCTTCATTCCCTCCATCTATCCGCGTCCTCTCCCCTCGTCTCTTTCTTCTTCTCTTTCTCCCATCTTGTACTTGTGTCAGTTTAACTCCCCTTTCTGTTCCTTCTCGCCTCCTTTCCTCTTGTCTTGTATCTCTCCTTTCTGTTTCTACATTTGTCCTCCATCTCATCTCCTCTCTTTCCTTCTCACCTCCTCCTATCTAATCTCCTTCTCCTGTCCTCTCCATTTCCTTTTTCTCTCATCTCCTACTCTTCCTCAGCAGTCTTCCTGTTTTTCCATCCTTGTCTCCTCTTCTCCTTTCATTTCCTTCCCTGTGCGCTTGTCAATTTCCTTCTCTTTCCCCCCTTCTCTCCTTCTCTTCTCCACTTGTTTTCTCTTTTCAACTCCTAATTTTCTCCCCTCTCCCCTCTTCTCCTCTTCATTGATGTAATCGTCTCTGAGAGCCATGTTGATGTTGAGGCTTATATAAAAGTCCTCTGCGAGGGGCTGAGATCAGAGCAGCCAGGCGGTGAGAACAGACTATCCGACACATTGCGCTTAACATGCACCAAATGAAATAAACAGCGTCTATCCTTCTCAGCCACCCCCCCCCCAGACATTGTTCTCCATCAAGCTTGCCTCTGTGACTCTGTGCACTACAGCATCATTTATGTGGTATACAGTCGTGCTGAGGTCAAAATCAGATACTGAACCTTTACCTCATTAAAAAAAGTCACAAGAGAGAAAAGTAAGTGACAGAAAAGTCGTCGCTGTTCCGGTGGGCTTGTTACGTCTAAGTGCAACATGTCTGATTGGTGTTTAGGCCTGAGGAGGCGGCAAAGGGCAGCAACAACCTCCAGCTTGCACCGGCATAATTGCCATCAAAATGTGGTACATGTGTGGTGCACCTGAAGTTTTTGTCCTCTGCCATAATTAAATCAATTAGATTTAATTCTGAAAATGACACCAGTGGCAGACTTTTCTTTTGCATGTCATAGCCAATTTTGGGAGTAATGGCTAAGAAGAACGGTTTGTCTCATTTGAAAGTGTGGGAGCAGCGTGTTGCTTGGTGCTGGAGACTAATTGCTAGCTCATGGCAGCTCTCCACTAGATTCAGCTCTGTACGTCTGGTCATTTCAGCTCGTCATCACTCTTCAGGTAGCAGCGGTCCTCTGCATCCCTTCCTTCCTCAAGGCCTCCATTTCTTTCTATTTCCTCCTCCTCCTGTTTTTTTTCTTCTTTCTTTTTCAAAGTGACAGCTACTTCAGGAAGTGTAATTACGGTTCCCGTTGCATTCACTTTCTGTTTGTCAAACAAACCATAGAGAATAGCTGCTTCACACACATTCAGTGAAGCAAATGCATAGCCACACACACTGCATGCTGGGACTCGGATAGACTAATCATGGCTCACTCGCTGCAGCTTGATGAGGTGTGCGTTACATGCGTGGGTGGGTGCATGTACCCTTTCGACTATGTAGTTATAGTGTGTGTGTGTGTGTGTGTGTGTGTGTGTGTGTGTGTGTGTGTGTGTGTGTGTGTGTGTGTGTGTGTGTTTTCCCCCACTTGGACAAATGTGTGCGTAATTTCCTGGCACCTAATTGACAGGAAGCGGAACAGTTGTTGGAGTAGAGACATTTTTTGATGCGCGTGTCTTACAGCAGATTAGACACTCCTGCCTATTCAGCATGGAACTGTCATTCCTTCATTGTCAGCAGCTCTGCATCATTCTTCCTGCTTTTCATGGCATCTTCTTTTTCTTTTTCTTTTACCATTCACGCTATCACTTCATTCCCTGCCATACCCGTTTCTGCTAATGAGCAGTGTTTAGACGGATGGAGAACTTTCTTCTTATCCCATTCTTTGCCTCCCTTTTTTTTCTTCTCCAGCTCTGTTTTGGGATTGATCCAACAAGCTCTTGCGCCTTTGGTTCATCTGCCACCGGTATTCTCCAGTTTAATGATCCACTCTGGGACCGAGGCTTCTAGAAAACATTAGTGAAGCTGCAGGGCTCCTGGGCCTGTTGCTGTCTGATTGTACCTGAGCTCCAGTGTGTCGTCTGAGACTTACTGTTATCAGGTGAGCAGCATCAACTCCTGTACTAGTGGCATTAGATTAACAATCACTTAGGGACTTAGCTGACAGAGGAGGGAGATAGAGGAAAAATAGCAGTTGGTGGAAGAAGCAGATAGAGTTTGATAAAGTCTATTTTCTGTCGGAAATCAGGGAATAAATATTGTTGTGAAAGATATATCTGAAAATCTGCCGATTGGGCGAATATACATTTTGAATATATCTAAATGTAGCATTCATAAGAACACCTAGCTGGTTCTGGGACTGTTCTTCAGGGATGCTGGTCTGTGCTGACTTGAGACTGATTTTCTGGGAGCACATTCCTCCATAAAGATCTAGCTCCACCTCACCCAAGAGGTCTCTACTGGTTTGAGATCTTGACTGTACTGAAGACAGAAAGTCGTGCATCTGGCACATTCTGTCTCTGTGTGAAATCTTTCATTTGACAAGACGGTCCGCTGAGGAAACTGCTAAAGAAGAGAATCACTTGGTCAACAATATTTGTGAACACTGTGAGTGTTTCTTCCTTCCTAAGAGTAACTAGTAAAAACAGAAACGCCACATATATCTCACACATTCAAAGTTCAGTTTTAGCTAAAAACTACATCCATGTACAGAATCTATGCTTCTCAATCCATCTATTGACTGTTATGTGACGGCTACTGGACAGATTGCTATTAAATTAATATTGAATATTCATGGTCCCCATACGATGATTATTGATGATTCTAGCATGTCATTCATGTCAACAAGTCAAGCGTTCAGGAAAAGCATTCTCTACAGTCCACTTGTTTTATCTAGATGTTTATGTTTATGCTACCCTTAACTATGTACTCAAGATGTCTTAGCACATAAGACCATAATATATTGTATTTAGATTGGCCCAGTGGACCAAGTAGAGAACTCCTTGGCACGTTCACAACAAACTTAACATTTCTTTGCCATTCTACTGGAGAGTCTTCGCAGTACAACCAGTGTTTTGTTGGTTCTGTTAAGCACTTGTTGGATGTAGTGACGGCCCCAATGGGCTCTTAATAGGTCCTTAAGCTTCTAGCTAAATGTGCGCTATAGACAGATGTATCAGTGCAGTAAACAAAGGACGTTTTCAAACATATAGCTTGGTTTTTTTGGGTCCCAATAAAGTAACATTCACTATGATCACTGGTTAGATGTTCCCGGGGCAGGAGCGACATTATAAACACAGGACGAAGGTCCTGAAGAAGGTCCTATGTGTCCAAATATCAAGAAGGCAACACGCTTTGTTGTTAGTACAGGTCAGAGTGTTGTAATTGGGTCTCATCCAGGTCAGTCATGTTCCCATCACAAAGGATCTGCTTCAAAATTCGTTTGTGCCCTAAAAGTCACTTCCTCTAAAGGTTCTCGCGGTGCCATTGCTATGTTCGGATCTGACCAGAAGAAGAATTAATACACACGTCATTACTCCTCTAAACAGAAGCAAACTAGAAAGTGGACAGTGAGAATGTAGCATGGTATCCTATCCTAAATGAGTTCGCTCGTCAATGTAAGCTCTCTATATGTTGTATTAATTGGCCATAGACTGTAAACATTGGGCTTTAACAATATCAGACACGTAGCTTGTCATTCTGCGACACAGCAGACAGCAGTACTTTAGAATGAGTGGTAATGTGTGAAAGAACAGACTGTTTTGCCCCCCTGAGGACTATTTCCAATGGATTTGCTGAGTTTCTTGTGTGTGTGCATGTGTGTGTGAGTGTATGTGTGCACGCTCTTACAGACGGGGCCTAGTGGATGTGTGAGGCAACGTGTGTTGTGTAGGTGGAACCTTCTGGAGTGTTGGAGGAAAACCCATAGGAGGTGATCATACTGACTGTGCCTCCCTGGGCTGCTTCTTCCTCACCAATACTTTCAGTTAAACCTCCTCCTTTGCTTCTTCTCCTTATTCTCATTTCCTGTCTTTTCTTACTTCCTCTCTTCCTTTCTACTTGTTGTTGTCTCTTGTTTGCCTTCCTTCCCACCTCATCTCCCATTACCTGCCCTTTTTACCTCATTTCCTTGTCTTTCCCTCCGTTCTCTTCTTCTGTTCTTCTTTGTTTCATCCTTCCCCCCTTCCTGTAAATCTCTCTCCTATAATCCCTCCCTCCTATCTGTCCTTTGCTGTCCACTCCTGTTATCTTTTATCTCCTACCTTCTTTTCTTCCCCTTGATTCGTTCAATCGTTCAACTATTAATTAAATGAAACAGAGAGCAGAATAGTTTGAAAGATGAGAAAAAGACTCTAAGACTCAGGAAAACTTGAAAGTTGTTCGGCTAAAATCTGGGAGATTTGTCCTCAGGGTGGAGCCAGAGGAAAGGTTACTGTTGTCTGAAGCAAAAAAAGTTTATTCTCCTACCGTGGACATTTTAGGACATCTCAGTACCTCGTCAGCGTCAGTGTGTGTGCGCTAAATGCTAATAGTAGCTAATATTGGTGAAAAAGACGCTTTTCCATTTCTTTTTTACCTTTTTGTAACTTTTCTTTCATGAATTACTGAAATTCAATTGTATGTTCATAACAAAGCATTGGCTATTAAATAACTTAAATGTTCTCCAAAGCTGCATCAAATTAGAAAACATTGTCAAAACCTTGTTTTTAAGGTTTTCTTCTCAATATTTTAGACACGCAGGTGTTACAAATTGCCTATAAATAGTCTTCAGCCACGCTTAAGAACTTCCACACCGACACATGATTTGTGTTTGTGGCTGTGACGTTACCGTCTGAGCCGCTGCTCCGCGACGTAAACCCAAAAATTGGATGTATGAGACTGATTAGGCGACTGCAATCAGCTGACAACCAATCGATGTCTACCAGTGGCCAAACTTGTATATAGATATACATCAATTATTAATGTATAGGCACGTTTGGGTTAGATTGTATAACTATCGCTTGCTCTTAGTCTGTTTGTGTGGGACGTTTTATGGGAAACTAGCCAACAGTTCTGAGTGGAGACGTTAATATGTGAGACAGTGTCCACACTGTTTTTTACTGTGCAGACACAATGTCTCATCCTCCACTAGCTTGTCTACAGAGCAGCATGTTCCTAAACATTCCTCGTGTGTGTGTGTGTGTGTGTGTGTGTGTGTGTGTGTGTGTGTGTGTGTGTGTGTTTTGCAGTGGCAGGCAGGCAGATGTCTGACAATATTCTGACGTTCAGTCCTGCTGTCTGCCTATGACTCGAGGAAAGTCTGCACACACACAAACACTCACACACACACACTGGTGCTTGTTCCCAGTCCCACCGGGCCTAATTGGACCAGCCTGCTTAGTACAGCACTATTATTCAGCACTTCTGACAAAAGATATTCTGTATGTGTGTTTCTGTGTGCACGCATGCAGCAAAGCTTCCCGGTGACACTTAAAGAAGTCCCTCGAGAGCTACATGTCGTCTCATGCTCTGACACATCTGTCGCTAGCTGAGGAAGGAACACCTTTCTGGCTTTCACACAAGTCCAGAAATGTTCACTCACACACTGTACTGAAAAGAGAAAAGAAGGGAAGATATGGAGGGAGAAAAAGTTTTCTTTCACGCCCATCACAAGCTCACACCGCACAGCCGTGATTATGTTTTCCTCAGACGACTTATCAAAAATAATTCTCCACTCTCCTTTCCTTTGAGCCTCCAGATTGATTGCTTTGCTTTCCCTCAAAAACAAACTAAACCCAGTGTGTTTGGCTTGGTGCCAGGCTACTGGAGCGGCGGCCCCCTGCTAGAAAGAAATCAGGACCGTAGCGTTCTCCCCCCTCCGATCTTTCCCACACCGACTCCCCTCCACTCCCTTCTGTCTCTCCACCCCAATCATTACTCCAATCAGCCGCCCAGCACTGTAGAATGATAATTCCCTTTCCTGTGGCGATTCATTGCGTGAGTCATCAGGCAGTTTGTTTAAATAAAGGTCTCAACTGGTGTTGGTTTTGTGTTGGCATTTGCGAGGACGCCCACCCACCATTCAGGGGGCTTGAGCCTTCTAAAATAACATCAAGAGTATCAGGCTAACTGATGAACAGCTAACACCATTGGTGCTGAGCAGGTAGCACACTGTGAGTTTATTACAGCTTATTTATCTGAAAACGGCAGATTTAGATTGAAGAGCTGCAGATAATTTTCTGTTGGTTTGTTACACAAGTGAACACTTTCAGTTAATGAAGCTTTAACAGAACCTACATATACGAGCCAAGCAGCTCATCCCATAACCTTCTAAAAGAGTCTCTGGCCACTTTGATTTTGAGGGTTTCACCTTCTTCACCATACCCATGGAAATAATGAGATATTCATTAAAAAAGCTTATATTGGCTGTAATAACGTGGCTCTTCGGGCTACATCCCTGACTGTCAAATTGAGCTGAATTTTCTTTTCCACATGAAGGCAGCTTCTTCACTACTACAGATGATGCTTGTGCACTGAGAAGGACGAATGTCCATATGCCTGTTATTACAAAAAAGCAACAGAAAGGTTCAGTCAACAAGCACAACAGCAGTTGGTGTGAAAATAAAATCTAAAAGTGCTGTCACAAGCGCTAAATGCCTGCTCTGTGCCTGTGACGCTCACTTAAAAAGTTTTTTCCTCTTGTTTGGTTCTCCATCTGCTTGGCTTACACAACTGCTTTGCATTTTTGTCCTCTATTTCCTCCCATACCTCCGATTTTCTTTTTTCTCCTTCGTCTTTAAGGTTTCTGTCTTAAAGCAGGCGCAATGCAATACACCATGTTTGAATGTGTTCTGACACCTCGTCTTCACAAGGCCTGATTTCCCAGGGGAAAATGGACGTTTGGCATGTTTACATTTTGTTCCCATTTCTGTGTTGCATCAAAAACCTTCCCTCTCTTTTCTCCTTCCCACTGTGCTGCAAACTAGACGTTCGCTGAGGGAAAACAGATGCTGACCCGTCTCTTACACCTAAAGAGGAAGGAAAAGACTGGTGCGCAGACAAACAAGAATTGCCGCGGGAGACAACAGAAACCCCAATCGACCCGCTGGAGTGTGCAGGGCACGGCATGTGTGTTTAAGAGTGAGCACAAGTGTGTGTTTGTTTGCTTGAGTGATTTCTATTCGTAGGTTCCCCCTTATAATGCAAGCAAGCCTGTTCTTTACCTGTACAGAAGATGGATGCTTTTGGTGTTCAAACATGTCATCGGAGGTTACGAGAAGCGAAAGCTTAAAAACTTTGAAAAGTTCATCTCCTGGGCCCATTTCAGCTTTCCCTCAGGGATAGCTTTGCAGGTAATGGCCTCAAGCTTTACCATCCATCTGACAAGTAAAATGGATGGAAAGAAAAACGTGGTACACGGGACTCAAACATCAATTGCAACCTTGTCTTAGGTTGTGATGTCAATCAGGGAGGTGAGAGTGAAGGTGAAGAGCTGACAAGAAATACTTTTTGGACAGAAACGTGTTCGCCAGCTCTGAACTCACTTTTCCCCTCGTTCAAGGTGTAGTTTTTGACAGGGTGCCTGTTATGGCGTGGCTGTGATTTGAGGTGAGCAGCACGTCACTGTGTCTCTACATCGGTAAGGGCCAATGCCAAAATCGTCAGATTGTGTGAAACTACTGCATAGATATGACTTCAGTTTAAATGTGAAACTGAGGCGTGAACTTATCTAGACATTACCCGGGGAAGCTGTGTGTGAGAACGCAAAGGTCTCTGTAATGTCTGATTGAGCCCGTGTGTCAAGAGAGCATGTCATTTCCTGGCAATTTCAAAAGCGAGGGAGTGGGGGCGTGTTCATGATGTTTCTATCTGTCGGCTGGCGCAAAATTGGAAGAAAACAAACATCTGAGGTTGAAGAAGGGTCAAGAACACACCAATTAAAATGTCGAACTGGAGAGACGACTAGATTTGGGAACTTCTGTCAGTAAGGGCCAATGACGAAATCATCAGACAAATTCAATGAACGGCAAGAGACTCAGTTGTTAATGACCAAACTACAAACCAGCTACTTGGCTGCGGTGTAACCGATGTTATCTGGTACTTTCCTGCACGCTCTGCTCAGACCCCATGCCACGCCTCAACCAATCAGACTATTTCCAGAAGGGGTGAGAATGACACCGGACATGACACTGTTGTGGGAAACGGCAATGTACAGAGAAACCGGTCCGGACATCAAACATGTTTAAGCAGAGAGTTAAGCTCTTGCCGTCACTTCACTGCCGTCTCCATTATCCCCACTTTGCTATGATGTGTCCTCTCTCTCTAACCAACCATAAGATATTTCGATATTTCCCCCTCGCCCCCACTCCTCCATCCGAGGTCTTCTCCTTCAATCTGACAGCTACATGACTGTGTGAATGGTATGGCTGGACTTAGCCTGTATCATTGTATTGGACTGAAGGTGAAAGGGGCAACTATAATTTCCCGTCTCCCACATTGTATATGTGTGTGATCGCCGGGCAGTGAAGTGTAATGAGGGAGAGACGGGCTGCTTGCTGTCAGTGAGATCTGAGCTCTGGATTGGCTGATCAGTGGTCCAGAAGCTTGGATCGTACACCGCACAGCTCATCTCGAGGAGGACTTTAACCTGAGCATGCGTAAGAGACCTCTGTGCGTGTGTTTATGACGGTCAGCTCTCTCATCCTCCCTCCTTCAGTCTTTTACATATTATCTCCATGTCTCTGTATCTGTCCCACTCTCTGACCATAAGTGTATGTATCTTTTTTGGCTCCTTTTCTATGTTGGTTTGCCAGTTTTTCCTGGCTTGATATGGGTTCTTGAAGGCCAACATTTTTATTTTTAAGCTGCCAATGAAGAATTTTGTGTTTCTCTCAGAAATGTAATCTTTAAAGCAATGGAGAGTTAACATCCAACTACAGGACGGATGAGGACACTAATGATGACGTGTGACCCACCAACATGTCCCAAGATAAATCTGTGCGGTCACAAGATGATTAAAGGTATATGAAAGAAAAAATATCTTCTGTTGTGTTTATTTTATCTGACTTGTTTATAGTTTTTGTTGCCTTCACCACTTTAGGCCTCTTAATCAAGAAAAGAAGGATGGAAAATAGTTATGAAATAGGTAAAGAAGGATGGATAGACCAAAAGGATGCAAAGATAGAAAGAAATAGAAGACATTACGAGCTTATATCTTACACAAGTAAGTAGTTTTCGACACGAAAATGTCCAAACACATAAACCAATCTGTTTCCTGATCAGCTTCCTCTTTCGGCTGTGAGAGTTTAGATGTAGAGTGACGTTGATGAAGCGCCACAAAGCCTATTGGGGAGGTCGAGGTGAAACGGTCGAACATACAACATGTCTGACTTTTACACACCGTAGACGGCGGGTTGTGTCCGTTTGGTTTGGTTACTCTTGGGTCTTCCCCGTACTTCAACCGAGTACTTTTAGCAGCAACTTAACGAAAGACGTAGCACATCAGAAAAAGACAATAAATCCTTTTTGTGACGTTTGCATCTCTTCTGGCCAATCGACAAATGAGCTTGTTGCCACATCAGGAAACACTCATACAAAGCATTTTAAAAGGCAATGACAAATTACTTCTTTTGTTGTTTAGGTTGGAGGGCTGGAAATGCCTCACATTAGTATTAAAGTACAGTACTTGTGTACATTTTCTTACCATCATCTACCACCAAGTGACAACCAGTGTAGTATCGATCAGTATAATAATACTGTGATCAATCAACCTACATCTCGTCTGTCATTTCAGAGGAGGGCAGAAGCGACAGCTTGATGCCTGAGTTTTCAATAAAAGGCCAATATGAGACTGATATATTGACAAAACGAATATTACCCTCCGTCTCTCGGTCCCTTTTCTTTCTCCCACCAGCGGTAAAATGCTCTCCCCCTCTCATTAGCCCTTTTTTCCTGCGGATTTATTTCATTCCTTCTCTGCCTCCTTCCCTCTCTCTGTCACCGCCTCTAATTTGAAGTGCAATAGTTTCCCTCGAGCCTGAAAATATTGCGTCATTCATCATGTCTCTCTAATTCGTCTTAGATATCCGCCACCTCCAACCCCCCCCTTCCTCCGATCACCCACCACCCCGCTGCACCACTTAGCTGTGATATTGCCCAGAGTCAACGAATACAAGGCGAGTAATAGCCATCCGTGCAGTGACTTCTGATACATTTCAACAGACATACAGTTCAGGAATGTGCTATCACTCTCTCGCCGTCTCCCAACCTTTTTTCCCTAACACACTCCTACTGACTGTATGCTCCGGCCGGTGTCTGGCCGCTCTCATTGCGAGGCGATAGGTGTGGGCCATTTCTGCGGCTCAATGCTCAGTGCTAAGCTGTTTGCTGCGGTGACTGGCCAGAGGTGTATTGGGCTAAATTGAACCGGCTGCCGATTAGATGGCTACCTTTCGATAAGGCTGGAGTGGGATTCCAGCCTCGGCTTGTGTGTCCTGGGGAGTCGAAATGTAGCTGCGGGCTCGCCGCCACCTCGGTTTTCTGAGAACATATTGTAGGTGATTTGTAGAGACGGGGCCTCAGCGTTGCCTCCCAAAGTTTCACAAGCCCTTCCTCACCATTCTCCCGCCACCACTTCTTCTTCTCTGTCATCTTAATGAAAAGCCGTAGCTCATTATTCCGTCAGTAATATTCTTCACGGGGGTCAATCCCATCATCAATCTGAACAATTCAGTCTCTTGGATTTATATTCTTAATTTACCTTTCATGAAACACATAATCCTCTAGTCTTATTTAGTTGCCTGTTGGCAAATATATTAATCCTTTTTTTTTTTATGGCTGCAACTAGCGAATATTTAACATTTTAGGTAATCTATTTAAAATTTGATCAATTGAATTGAAAATAAACCAACGCAATTTCCAAATGACGTCTTTAAATGGCTTGTTTTTTTCAAAAAATAGTCCAAAACCCAAATATACTGAATTCAGAATGATATGAAGGGAAGAAAAGCAGCAAATCTTCTGTCTGGAACCAGAAAAGCTGTTGAGCACAACAGACAATGGTTTATTATTGTATTATAATGACATTCCCTTGTGTCCTCAATCAATTTAAAGACCACTATTTACCCCAATTGAAGATGGACCCAGGCCTTCACTTTTTTGACAAATAATATAATCTCAAATGTCCAATTAACAGTTTATCGGAGGCATTCACAGTCTTCAAAAAACCTGGGCCTTTGAGATGACATTGTTTTTTCACACAAACTGTTGCCAGGTTTGAAAAGCTTCCAGCTGTTCAGGTGTGATTCTTTCTATTCTCTAGAGGGCTTTTATTGTGAAACATCTTCAGGAAGTTCAAGGAAAGAAAATAATTAATCAGTTAACTGTGTAAGGCATAATTCAACTGATGAATATAAATCTGTGGAAATGTACATGCTGCTATCTTTCCCTTTTTTTTCAGAGCCAAAAGAAAACTGCTTTTGTTTGAGAGATTTGAAAAGAGAAGACATTATTAATAGCCTCTTTTGTTTAATATGCAAACATACAGCATGTACAATCTTATAGACTCATTCAAAGAGCAGTGGAATAAAGATGTGACAAACAAAAGTCTTGTTTGAAAGCTGGGAAAGCGGCAGAAAAATAAAGAGCAAAGCTGTGAGCAATTTGATATTTTTGAAGACTGCGTTTGGAGTATTTTTCATTCTGTGCGTGCCTGTGTGAATGAAATCAGGCCATCCAGTGGTGTTTATATTGATGTGTGAAGTTTATTTATCTGCAATTCATCTGTCTGAGACGACACAGTGGCTCCGTGTTGTTCCCATTCACGGCTCTTGCTATCATTAGCCATGACAGAATAAAGCTGTATTGAGCAGCGGCTTGTACCTCGGTCTTATTAAATAGTGTGTGTGTGTTTCGTGCTGCTATAGCAGGCTGTCTGATACTGCTGACAGCAGCAGTTTGTGAGCCTGGACCAGCCCGTCTCACTGCACGCTGTTATTATTGGGATCACTATTAAAATCCATTCAGGTACAATGTGATGTGACTTCATTCGCCTGCTGACGGGTTTGTGTAGTGAATGAGTCCCTTGGCTGACAGTACGGACATTAACTGCAGCAACATGCTCCGACACACCGTATAGTGTGTCAGTGTAAAAGTGACAACCGAGGCAGACTGGGAGCAGACTTTACGGTTATTGTAACCTAAAAAGACTAGACGTCCCACATTTAAACACTAACACGCACACAGTTCTGAGTCTTGGTGGTCAGAAACGAGAACATCCTGCATTGGAAGTAATGGAGGAAAACACACTGAAGGACAAGTAGACAGAGTTGCATCCCTAGGTAACCCCTAAATCCTCCATTAGACAGTTTGTATTACTAATTTATGCTGAAATCTTACCGGAAAGGGAAAAGAAACTTCTAATTAAGAATGGGATGATGGGATGGGATGGGAGGAGCTGTGTTTCTGTGCTGGAACCTGGAGAACCTGGGTTATAAATTAATTAAGTTAGCGCTTGCTTTCCCCTTTCTGAAAGTTTTTTAAATAACCTCCCTCTATGTGATGTTAACTGTCCTAATTAAAGTTGTAAAATATCTCTTTTTAAAAGCAAAGGTGTTCCTATTAACATGTTACTAACGATGGCGCTATTCTATTCAAGTGTCCCAGTGAGCCTGCAGGAACAATACAGCTTTTGGCTCCTTGTCTTTGGAAAGGTTGTAATTGTATCTTTGTTGCCCCATTAGATATTCAGTTTATTAACTTCTTTGTGCTTTTGGTTTAGTAAGCAGGTTCATTATTATATTTCAGCCAATATGGAACCTTGAACCTTCTTGCATGTTTCCCGTTCACCTCTCCTATATGAGGGCAGGATTGCCTTCCCCTGCAACTAAATGGAATTCCGCCATCATTATTTAATATTGACATGTCAAAATGTCCTCCGTGAAAGAGGCCATATAAGTCATGTCTAAAATCATCTTGCTTATTTATCATATGTCAGTGACAGCACGAACCGTCAGCGTCAACATAACGGACCCGAACTGGAACAGATAATTAGTCATCGCATCAAAATGACTGTAATTACTCTGCTGAACTGTAATAGTACCAGGATCTCTTATTTACCACAAACAGTCCTGTGTGCTCTTCTCTCTTTACATTAATGAAGTGGAGACATTCTGTCTTGCTCAACCATATTTCTGTCTTCACTTCAGTGAATGCGTCTTGCAGAAATCTATTCACACCTCTTTTGAATTTGGTTTTGAATTCAGTGCAAGGGATGTTGCATTTCCTATTTGCAGATGATGTACAGTAAATGGTAAATGGATTGCTTTTATAAAGCGCTTTTTCCAATATTTCAAAGCGCTTTACAACACATGTCATTCACTCATTCACACACATTCATACAAAGTCAGAGGCTACCATACAAGGTGCACATCAGCTCGTCAGTAGTGATAACCTTTCACAGCAATCGGGAGCAATTTGGGGTTCAGTACCCAAGGACACTTCGACATGCTGACTGCAGGACTGGGGATCAACCCACCGACCCTCCAACCGGTGGACGATCACTCTACCTCCTGAGTCTTTCAATCAACATTTGGACTTTCATATGGTGCTGAAAATAACCAAATAGTGACTATTTTGGGGTTTATTTTGTACTGGACGTACCGTATCAGGCATGTTGCTGCATCCCCAGCTCTCTGCAGTGATGCTGATTAAACGTAGTCATAATCGCTGACGTAATACCCAGGTTGCAAGAAAATGTTCCTTTTAACCAAAATGATCACCAAGGAAACCTGTTCTCTCCCGCTAACTCTGCCCAACATTAGCATGAGAAGAGGATCAGTGCTATGATTGGGTTAAAGGTTGTTCATGGTTGGCTTTTAAGACCTGCGCGTCACATAAATGGAAACCCATCTGTCCCTGTAATGGCACGTGTTAGTCTGATCATCAGAAGTAGTAACACTGATGAAGTGTAGTTGTTCGGCTGTGTGGGAGAGGGACACCATTAGCTTAGCGCGGCTATTTCAGGGCCCTTCCATGCTAAACCATCAGCACCCACACACACACACACACACAAGTGTTGAACGCCCTCCATTAACACACATCTGTGTGTTCATGTAGAAGCCTCTCTGTGTTTTAGATTGCATGTGTAGCTTTGACATGCTTTGTTAATACACAAAAACATCCTCTGTCCTGCCGCTTTTGTCTAATTTCAATGCACTATTTTAAATATTTTATCATTTCTTTCTCTGATGTATCTGTCGCATATTAGAAATTGAGAAGAAAACAACAATTTATTATTTTTCTCTTAGCATTAAAAAGATATAAACATTCAGCAAACAATATGAGCACATAAAAGGAAAGAAATAGACTTTAATTAATTAGTCTTTGCCATCCAACTTCTCATGTCTCTCCTGTCTTCCTATCTCGCCCACTCGCCTCCCAACATCGCGGCTGGTCTCACTCCAGTGCATCAATGGAAACGTGACGCCTGTGACAGGAATACTTGTAATTATCCTCCCACACTCCTGTCTCTTGAAGGTGATTGGATGGCTGCTCCTTTTCCGACGTGCTAGCCTCCACCCACGGCAGATCTGTCAATCTCCTTCGATCCCCCCCCCCCACCCAACAACCACCGACACCAAGTCCCCCCGCTTTCCGCTAAACGCTTCATCAGGCACCTCCCACCTGGGATCCTGCATGAACCACGTCTCACATTAAATGCAGTTTAGGTGAGCTGACAGGTGAGGCACACACTCTCACACACACACACACACACACACACACACACACACACACACACACACACTGTACGCACATATAGATGCAGAACGCAGCCTGGCACTGACGCACATTCAGTAACAAAGGTGAGTAATTCTCATCACTCGTCAGTCAGGCTCTCTCACGCACGGTACGCTGAACTCCTGTACGCTACATTACCTTTTCTTTTGCTAATGCAATTTACATGTGGAATATTTTTATCTCCCCAGTTAATTATATATATTTCTATTCTATATATTTGATGTTTGTATCATTGCAGCTTTACTTGAAGAAGACTTTGGCCTCTTGTAACTTAAAGATGAAGATTTGTTAATGATCCTCGTGGGATGTTTAAATGTACATGTTCGGGGCCTCACTTGCTCTTCACTTCTACCTGCCCTGCCGTGGTGCCCTTGAGCAAGGCACCAGGTATTCCCCTTCCCCCCCTCGCTCCCATTGCTCCCCAGGCGCTGTACATTAGCTGCCCACTGCTCCTAGTACTAGACTCCTGGTACTAGGATGGGTTAAAAGCAGAGAACACATTTCACTGTGTGTGCTGTGTGCTCTGCATGTGTGACCATTAAAAAGAGGGTTTTTAGAATACCCTCAGCCATCCTACATTTCCCAGGATGCAGTTTGACAATACCGAGTAAACAAGCCAGCTGTCGCGTATACGTGTAGGTGGAGACAGCAGTAGCAACACAGTTGGTGTAAAACACCCAGACACCCGATGTAGTAGTGTTACATTCTACTCTAGAGTGTAGACATCGGTGTTATCTGTCACTCAGGTTTACACCCTGTGTGACGATTGAGTGTCGGCGTAGCAAGAACAATTCAAACTTTGCTTTTTCCGATGGGCTACCGCTAAGATTTCTGCCTTCTGCTTCTAAGCCTGTACCACAAATACCTTGATTCGACACAATGTGGTCATTTTTTAGTTCAAGCCTAATACATGCGCCTGTCAACAAGCTGAGCAGTTACACTTTGACCCGACAGACAATGTCACTAATTGTCCTTCCACAAAGCAACGCTAATTGCTTAGAAACTGTGCTCCAAAGACGAGCCACAACCTCGAGCGTTTGTCACGGCTGTAGCGACTAAAAGATCACAAATTCTTTTGTCGGCCTGATGAATGAATCTATTTCCACAGCTCAATGTAAATGGGAAGGCAAGTTAATTAAAGGCTTGCCGATGCTCTTGAACTTATTACCTAGCTTCCTGCTAATGAGCGAAATGATGCCAAATTCTTAAAAAAAAAAGAAACAAAGCCGGAGAGAAAACAAGCTTTATCTCAGAGCTTGAAGGAGAACCTGAGGACAAAAACTCACCCACAGCTCTTTCACTACTTCACCTTTACTGAGAAATAACTCTTTTTCTTCCTCGCTGCCCATATCTGCGCTGTAATGGCAAGTAATTTAAGGGAAATTAACATTTTGACATACTCCTCAGGGGTTGAGAAAAAGTGGAGAGCATAAGAAAAAAGAGAAGGAGGGAGTATGGAAAGGAGACAGAAGGATGAATTGCTATTTAATTCAGTATGGTTGAATGTGTGGTCCAAGGGTTAAGTGTGGCGGAGTTAAACTGTCTTCTGCAGTCTCATTGGCCAAGAACCTCCTAACTGTCTAATGGATGTTAACACCAGCAGGGAGCGCCAAGGCAGATGGTGCACAGACAGAAGACCTCGTCCCCACCGAACATCGAGAGCATATCATTAAGAAAGAGATATTCAAGTGTGATTGTTGTCCAAATGAATTTAAGAACATCTTGAATAGACTCTTAAATGTCCGTTATTTGTCATAACAAGCACATGTCTCTATGGTCGAGTGTTGCTTTTAGCATGTACAGTAACGGCCAAGTTATAAGAGTGTGGACCTAATATGTCAATTCTAGTGTAATGGGCCATAAAGCTGCATCAGACGAAATATTGGAATCACCCATTTCTATTTTATGAATTTATCTTTGTAAGCCATTTCGGTGTAGTTTTTGAAAGTCCTGCTCCCAAAGAAGATGAGACATTCTAGATATTCATTCTGGATATCAGTGCACTGAATGACTGCATCATGCCTTTCCGCATGATGGAATGTCTACTGAAGGTGCTTTAGCCAGGCGATCTGGTTCACCTTTCTAAACATAAAAGATGCTCACTTTCTTTTCTCTTGTCTTCTTTTTATTTTTTAGACAGCAAAGTAGAGCGAGGAAGGAAATGTGGCAAATTACATGCAACAAAGGTTCCCAATAGGTGTCATCGAGTCTCAAACCACTGGACACCCTGAGACTGGACACCCTGAAAGGAGCTCACGCTCATGTGTTGTTATTGAGATTACTCTACAAATACAACTTCCTGGCACCTTCTGAAGAGTCTCTTCTATGTCGATGACCTAATGACCTTTTACAAAGTTCATTGGATTTGCTTTGGCCTTAACTTAGTTAATGCTTCATTTAACACTTTAGATTTGGGATGCAGTTAAATTACGCCAGATGTATATACTCAGAGGATCTCAGAGTGATGGTGCCCTACCCAATGGTGCCTCTGAGTCTGTATATGAGACACAGATGGCTGGTTGAATGAGCGTGCAGTATCTACGTTTCAGGATGTGGATAGGCAAAGCTGAAAGGCCCATAAAGCCTGTTTGAGGGCTCCACTTGTGATCAGAGATAGAATTAATTCGATCAATTTCTAAATCTACACTTTGGAAAAGCCAATGGGAACCTATTGTTTTGAATCTAGCTAAGGCCCCTTACTTTGATTTTAGACTTTGGACCAGCCAATAGGAGCCTCTTGTTTTTAAACTAGACTTTGAAGCAGGTCAATACAAATCTATTGTTTAAAATAACATGTTAAACATCTGATGGGAACCTATTTTACCTTAGGACTTCAGGATCGCTCACAAGCAGACACTTCCCTAAACTACAGTATCATCTCTAATTTATGAAGATCTTAAGTCATTTTGAAGCAAACAACCAGCGATTTAAGTTTTTTTTCTATCCCTGCAACTTGGTTACCTTGTATTATTCTTTTCTTTCTCTCATTCTCTTTGTCTCTTGCTTCGTATCCCCAGCAGGGCCATGTGGATTAGCGCTGAAAGCTAATGAAATGTAATTACCGCCTTTGTCGATAAGAATCGATTGGCTCGGGTCTCACATGCCCCTTCCCGGAGAGGGTCCCGGAGGGGCCAATGTGCAGCCGCAATGGCTACCGCGGGGCTGCCCCCTCCCCCAGCACCAAGGCTTTATTTCCTGTCTGGTTGCCATGAGCAATAGGAGATAGCATTGACAGGGCAGTATGAAGTGGAGTCAGATCTGTCGGATGGTCCCTCTGCGGGGCCTCGCAAAGGGGAATGAGATTCCTTATCAAATCAGCCGGATTAGAGAAAGGGTGTCACGGAAAACGTCAATTCCTACATCAGGCACGAGAAGATCAGGTTTTGGCACGTTTGTGTGCGCACGAGATTGAATAACAGAGCGGGAGTGTTACTTAATTTGCTTAACTTCTTTCCTCTGCTTCACCTCATGTGAACCAGTATTAATATTGCAAACATTTTTGCAAACCTCATCTGTTTTTTATGTTAATTTTTTTTATTTCTAATTATGATTTCTGTTTCAATTAACTTTCAGTTTGCAGATGAAGTTGGCTAGTTTGAGATAAGTTTTTATTTTTTTATTAAAAACGTTTCATGGTTTGGGGACAAGTTTCGGGGCTGATTTTGTAGCTTACTAATTAGCTCTAAAAATATACTGCCAAATATTGATTGGATACATTTCTACTATGATTTGAGAGGCGAAAGTTCACTGTGTGGTATCGTCATTATTATTTAAATGTCTCCAATAGTGAAAGCGCCATGTTTTCTTTGAACGGTAAAAAAACACAAAGTTTCTCACAATTAAAATCCCTTTTAAGACACATTTCAAACATACATCATTCACATTCTAAATTCCTTCAGAATAAAAGTCCCTGAAGTTCCGAATGAGCATCTGTACGTTAGCTTTGAATAGCACGTGGACACACACACATCGCAGACATACCTGTGTTTTTACACACAGGTATGGAAATGTTGAATAATATTAAATAAAAACGGGCGGGGACATGAAACATGGAGGTTCAGAACCATTACACCCCTTACACACATGCACATCTGTAGTATTTGAAGCTTTTATAAATACTTACTTTCTCTGTAATTTTCCAGTTCCTGTTGTTTGTTTAATGACCTTGGACACCACAACACTTTTGAGTGTTTACTATCATCTGCCAAGGACACCATGCTCCCTCCTCTGTGTACGTGTCTATTCCATTCTTTGACTGTCAACACATTTTCTCAAAAATGAATGGATAGGTTGACGTGAAATTTGCTGTGCACATTCATGGTCTCAAGAGCTAGAGGCATAATGATGTTGGTGACCCTGCAACCTTTCATCATGCACCACTATCAGACTCTATTACCACAGAAATCGCTTAGTGCGAGACACGTACTGACTTTGTGCACCTTGTGATCATCACCAAACACCACTATCAGGCCAAACCCTGCGTGCAAAAACTGTAATACTGTTCTGTCATTAATATTAAACATAAATGAGCTTATTTTTAGTTTTCGGTTTAAGCTTGCACACTACCCAAGTGGTTTTCTTGTTCTGTGGGAAACTATTTCTGTGCAGTAAATGGCAGAAAACATGCAAGAGGTGGACAAACCGAGTTGTATCTCTCCCACGCACTCACACACACATGACTGTGGTGGTTTGGGGAAGGGGCCAAGTGTGTGGGAGAGATGGAGGTAAGGATCGATAGAGCAGCGAAAGAGTGCTGTAAACCATGAAAGAAGACAACAGCCTCCTGTTTTCCCACAGTGCACCAGGCTCTGTTAGCCTGGGAGCTACAGCGCTACCACCAACACACTCTCGCACATACAGACACTTACATACAATCACCTGGCTCGAGTAGAATGATAAAGACAAAATAGCACGGACCCAGGACATGTCAATAAGCGTCTCTGAGAGGATGGGGGATGCTGAAGTTCTTCTACAATGATTTTTATCCCTCATGTCCTACGTTGTAAAACTTATTTTATGCTTGAGCTTAAATGTTAGTCTCCTCCCAGATAATGCTGTTTGTAAGTAGCCTGATTTAACCTGAGAACAACAATACAAGTCATGCAGGGGCAATACAAGCTTGTAAAATAAGCCAAGGGATCAGTGTTCTGGTTGTGATCTCCAACGTGTGTGTGTGTGAGTGATTGTATGTGTTAACGACAGTCGGCATGTGTGTGTCTCCATCTCTGTGTGTGTTTTTGTCTTATTTGTGCTTCACGTCACTCCTAATTCGATGACTCTGATGGATATCTGAGGGGACATTTCGTGGTGTCATTCAAGGGCCCCTGAACACACTGAAATGCTCTGCTGATGATGCACACACACACACACACACACACACACACGCAGAGACATCATTGGCATCGAGAAAACAAGCCCCAGTTTGGAGCACACAGCAGAGAACAGGCACAGCATGTATTTGTTTGACCGTACGCAGCATCACAGCAGTTAGCACAGAGATTGGGTTTATTTAAAAAGCATTTAAGCAGAACCAGCCGAGCCCTCACTAATAATAACTCAAACAAATGCCCTTCAACTGTATGAGAGCAGTGGGAATCCTATAAATACTCATGTAAATAGCGGGCTATTTTCAGCCGCTTGTGCAGCTGCTTTGTAGCATCTCATTTGCCGTATTGTCAGAAAGCAATCCTAATTCAACCTTCTGAGGGAGCGGGGAGGACTTGGATGATGAAGTTCTCCTTGTAAACACTGCTGTAGCTGTTTGTGCAGATGATTTACTGAAACGTAGTTTAAAAGAAAAGAAAGCATTTGTGTGCTGGTGGCTCGATTCATTCTTCATTTTGGTGGTTGCAGCCGTCATTGGGCGCGGACGCCAACAGGCTCCACTGTCTTTGGCGGGGCTGCACGATGTATTGTTTCCACAGCATGTGCACGCGCAGGAGTCACATAGCATGACGTGCAAATGTAACATTTATTATTAATGAATTGAAATGGACTTTGCTGCTTGATACGAAATGAACACTTGCACGGTTCTCATTTCCCGTGACTCTTCTGCAAGAGAAGTTGTAGGTACAGGCCTCGGGTGGAGGTGGGTGGTGGACGTAGTGGTGGTGGGCGGTGGGGTTAAAAGCAAACCAATTAAGAGGAGCCCTGTTGTCACCACGGCAACCGGCAGGTGGATTTCCCGGCTGTTGCAGGAAGTTAAAGTGCGTCTTGTTCCTGACTTCACGTCTTGCACTTCTCTCTCTCGCTGCCGCACTGAGCACCTGAGATCCACGGCCTTCTAAACGAAAACATTTTCCCCCTCTTGGTTTTTTCATTCCCCTCCTGCTTTTTTCCACCGGCAGGCCGCCTGCCCGTCTCCCCGCTCACCACTTTACACATTTCTTTCTCTTTCTGTCAGTTTGAGAGGATTCCTGCAGAGGAGTGGCATTTAGAGAATCTCGCTCCCCTATTGCTGTCTCTCCACTGGGGTTAGAGAAAATCAATCCCACTAATTAGATATGTGCATCACTGTTATTTTGTCTGTGTGTGTGTGTGTGTGTGTGTTCTGCATGTCCTGTAATCTATATTTAATGTTAGGAAGCAGAGCTTTAAAGAGCGCCACAGCTGGCCTGTTTGCTAATTAATGACATTTTCCCCTTTAATTACCATTCAGTGGAAGCCTGTGCTCTCCTCTCCTCTGCCGTTGTCTTTGTTTGTTCTTTTCTCTTTTATGTCGTCTTCTCCCTTTCCATCCTCATAATGTCTTTCTTTCATCATCTCTTCTCACTTTGCTTTCGGTCACACCGCCTCTCTCAGAAGGAGCAACTGTCACGCTCTTCTTCTGCATTGGTTTATCGGCACCTGGCTGGAGAATAGCGCCTTCCAGCTGTTTATTTTAATCCACCCAACTCCTAATATTTCACATAATAGTCGTGGATGGAAATGCACATTGATTCGCATGTTCTTTCGCCAATTTTCCGGAATTTCGTTTAACATTTGGAGTCTGCAGCCAGCTCTATGATGCTGCACACTGGTGCGGTGAGCTAAATGCAAACGTCACCATAAATTAAGGTTTAAAAAAAAAAAACACCCAAACTGCATCTCTCCCCACTTGGCATTTCTTTACATTCCCTCTCCATCTCTTTCTCTTATTTCCATCTCCTCTTTGTGGCTGGGATCTGAGATGGGCTGTTAGTCTCCCCGGGGAGAGAGAGAGAGCGAGAGCTGAGTCTCCATCTGCCTCTCAGCCTCGTCATCCCTCCGCACCCTCTCTCTCTCTCTCTCTCTCCCTGGGATCTTGGTCCGTCACCACCTGTCAGATGCTCCTCTCTCTCCCTCAAACCAGCTCCGTCTCTGTCCAACTGTCAAATGAAATTTTGAGTGAATTTCAAATGTCTGAAAAGACTAAAATGGGAAAAGATGTGCACCATCGGTTTGCTTGAAGTAAGCTGTTTTTAGAGAAAAGCACATTGTTTATCATATGGAACTGGACATTTTAGTGGACAGACGTATTTCAGGATGTCCACAAAGAGTCCCAGCTTTATTGTGTTATTTGCTCAGCAAAAAACATGTTAATCACAATTTCCTTTTAGACAAAACTGACAGTTTTTCCTTCAGTTTGTGTCATGTGATCCACATCACATACCGATGAAAGCCTGATTCCTTCTAAACGTCCTCATGTAGTCATCGCTGCCGTTCATCTACTCGCTTTTTCAGCCTTGCACTTTTTCAATCTCCTCCGACGTGGCGGAAATTGCAAAGGTGAGGTCTTTCTCTGGCTTTCACTCAGAGGCTCCGGAAGGTGAACTTTATTTCACTTCCTCAAAAGATGTGTCGGTAAATCTGTGAATTGTAGACAAATAGGTGAAGCTGGACGATGGCCGGTGTTATTTGGGATAACGTAGAGCAACTTTAACTGTCTTTTGAAATGCTTTTCACGCAGGACTTTAACAGTTATGTCTCAAAATCAAATACTAAATGAGAATACAATTTTTGTTTGGCTCTGAACTGGATTAAATGTGTCTGCAGTGAAATGTCTAGCCGTATTGTCTGAGCCATTGTGGCATTGTGGTCATTGATTTGACTAAGAGACTTGAATTGGATTGGATTTGGTGACTCATGATAATCTCCCAGCGATTGTAAATGGGGGTTAAGTTAGAAGTGAATGTTGCTCTTCCTGTTTTTGATCTCTAATGAGAATTAAAACCTCTGAGATCAAAGTCCCTCAGCTGAAAGACATGTTGGCTGCCCACACCTCGTCGTAACACCTCTGACACAAAGCTTTGTCTCTTAGCAACGGGCACTTTGTCAGCCATGTCAAAGTGAGAAAATAGCACAGTGCAAACAGAAAACCTCCAGATCAGTCTGAGAGCAGAACAAGCATTCAAACTCTTCACTTCTCCTCATCGAGAGCTTGTTTTGATATTTAGGCACCTGTTGTTTTCACCAGACATCTCTTCGTAGCTACCGCACAAGTTTGAGCGAGTCAGAGATGTAAACCGAAGTCCTGTTCGGCGTCTCGTTTCTACAGAACGTAAAAATGGCCAAAGAGAAGATGCAGTTTTAGGCATGAAAACATATTGTACTTCCTGCATGTCTGCTTCCGATCACATGGAGGCGTGTCTTGCAGTTAGAACCGTCTCTCCGCTTCTAGTGGCTTTTCACACGATGTAACTATCAACAGCAGTTACGTTCAGGGACCAGAAAACAAATCTGAATACAGAAACGCTGAGGGCATCATCCCACATACAGTTATATGTAAGTCTACAGGTGCTTGGGCTTGACCTAGGGCTGGTTAGTAAAGCCTTGAGGCCTGACTAACTAAGGTCTTCATAACCAAGACATCTTTGTCCCTGTGCACTTTTATTGTGTTGTTGCAGAACATTTATCTGGTCAGGACTAAACCTTTTGTGTAGTAAGGTTTGATACTGTAAAGCACAAGCCCCCCCGAGCACATATGCAGCATGCAAACAATATTTTATATTGTTTATGTCACTTAGAAAAAGGCACACTGCTAAAAAAACAAACGTTCTGCGTTCTCATCTGACGTTGGTGTTAAGTGTCTCTTCCGTTCCAATGGTTACTCTTTACTTTATCGTGGGGCGACGGATATTATCAGTAACGCTTAAAATCATTGAACACGATCCCTGATTTAGTTGTGTGTGCACCACTACATGGTAAAAGAAAGCCCCACGGGGAATACAGGTGTTTAATGTGAGGGCTAGAAAGTTCTTAAGCATTAAATGTTTGTTTTTTTAATCCTCCTGCTCCAGGCTGCACCAGTTAGGACACTTGACTTAAATTGTCTATTCGTCAACCTCTAGCAACCGAATCAGACTTTCTTTCTCCGACTCCAGGGCCCCTTGAGTACAAGGACTCTGAGAGTACGAGGATTGAAACGCACCAGTTAGCCTAATTCTGTCCCTCTCCCTCTGCAGATGTCCCGCTGCCAGTCGCCTGAATCAAATCTCACCCTCCAGTCATTCATTCAGGGTTGTGGGATGTGGGCTGTTTGTGGCCGCGTCTCCTGCACTGGCTGTTCCTTTTGCCTTTATTTACGCTGTGTCTGTGTACATCCACTTGTATCCCACAGCAGCAGATGACATATCACATCCCTCTCAAGCTTTTGTCAGGCAGCTAAATCCCGTCCCCATCGCTTTGGCGGGCCAACAGTGGAATGGGAAACCTTAACTCACTCCTGCAAAGCCCCAGCAGACAGCGGCCGGGCCCCACCGCTTCCGATCAATTCCACTTCCTCTGAATATCAGTAAATCAAGCGGCAGCAAGATCCCTCCCCTGGTCCGTTGACGCCGACTAATTCTGCCGGTTTCCTCGATAGTGATCTCACTAAGACCCCCAGTGAATGGTGGAGAGAGAGAGAGAGAGAGAGAAAGAACTAGTGTTGTATAAAAAGCAAGCCAACAGGTCTACGGAGCAGGGATTAGTGGGTAAAGTGGATTAGGAAGAGGTATTCTGATATTCCGCCCAGGCTGCAGTGAAGGTCTTTAGAAAAGCAGAGAAACATCTGCTGGAGCTTAGTGAGGCAATGAAAACACTGAAAATCAGAATGGCTAGAAGACACACGCGTTACCACACTGAGAGATTTAAAACAACGAAGCCATGGCACGGGAACGAGGCAGTGGAACGTAACAAAACCTTCACACTGTTTTATATATATATATATATATATAAATGTTCATACAGCAACACCCTGGGGTGCTTGTGTGTGTGAATGTGTGTGTGTATTTATAGATGGAGCGTGTGTGCATTTTCAAGTGAGAGCGATTGCACCAGCTCGACAGGTCCTGGCAAATTAGAGCTCATATCCTGATTGAAGCCTTTGTATTTTGAAAGCCACGGGACACGCTGTCTCTATTGCTCTTGTTGTCTGTTCCTCCACCTTTTATTTACAGCTCCATCTCAGCGCTGACATAATGAGGACATGAGTTCCAAATGAAATGAATAAGGTAAAAACAAGGCTCCTGTCAGAATCGTTTTCTGGACAGCTTCTAAAAACAGCCAACACCGCTTCCTTAACTGGGCCATTAACTTAGAAGGAAGTCCTGCTTTGACTGAGCAAACAGTCCAACAGGACGGTAATGTGCGGCTGAGTGTGATGTCGCTTTGATGGGATGGGGAGAAGCGCTGCACGGCTGAGTGCAGACATAAAGCAGAGATGGGACTTCGTACTATTTTTCCTTTTGCTCATAAGAAACCGTGATGTCATTAAAACAATGCATACATTTGAAAAGTATCAGCGATCATTGTCAGTATGATTAAAGTCTGCAGAGTTATGTCTTCTGTTCATATATTCAAATAAAAATGATATAAAATAGAGATTTGAGAAGATTTACCTTTTGCTCATTGATGATTTCTTACACTTAAACACACACGGACTCTTTGTCTCTGAGCTGTGTATACGTTATACATAATGTTTTGAAGTAATGATCCGTTACTGTTGTAGTAAGTTCTGAGTTAACAGCTGACCTTTCACTACTGTGTGTGTGTGTGTGTGTGTGTGTGTGTGTGTGTGTGTGTGTGTGTGTGTGTGTGTGTGTGTGTGTGTGTGCAGCTGAGTGGCATGTGCAAACCTTTTTAAATGTTTGTTTCAAGTGTGTTCATTGCTTATGTGCGCATGTGTGCATGAATGCCTCCCCGTGATGCAGTCAGGGTGTAGTGTGTTAAATATTGATGCCGAGCAGCGCCTGACCCGTCCCAGGGGAGGGCGGTGTAAAGGTTGTGGCTCTAACAGCAGGCCCCAGGGAGCTGCAGTATATCGCTCACTTTCCTCCCCACAGGGCCATACTTTCCCTTTTTCCCCCTCTGTGGACTCACAGCTGCAGTAAATGCACCCTATATTATTATTATTTTTTTATATATTTAAAGCCAAGTCACTGCCAAATCTACAGGCTGCCACACAACTCCGTCCATTTATCTAACACAGTAGCAGCATGTTGTGTTGACACCAAAGGAGAGCCAAAGAGAGCGCCGAGGCTGTTCTGATGCACGTTCTCTTCTCACTGAAACACAACGATGGTGGTTTGAAGTGTGGGCACACTTCTGACATGGAGGTAGCTATTTTTATCAGTGACGCAAAGCAACGTCAAAGGGCAACTGACGTTGTTTGTTATTCTCATATTGTAAGTATGTTCACAAGGCAGCTGCTATGCATGTAATAAAGTACTTTCCAATTACTTGCATATGGTGGGGGTGGATGGGGGGGTGAGGTCGCAAAGTTGAATTAAATTTTGCAAGTAGAGAAACTGAGTCACTGATGTGCACAGAGAGCGTTTCTTTGCAAAACAGTTTCACATACAAACGTGTTTACTGCACTGATTATTGCTAATGCATTACTTGTAATTAGGGCTGTCAAGCGATTACATTTTTTTATCTAATTAATTACAAAGTTTGTGATTAATTAATCGCACATAAAATTTGCTGTCGGAGCTCCGTGCGACGGGGTGGGGGGGGTTGGAAGATGAGTGAATCAATGAGTAGGCATTATAAACTGGTCAGCATGTCTTTTATTTCAATAGGTGGCAGAGGGCAACACCACAGAGCATGAGACGTAAACCCAAGGATCTCAGTCACATGTCTGCAGTGGATGATAAGAGAGGCATACAGTAAGTTTTATATTATTAGAGTGATATCAATACATCAGTACATTTAATTCAGGAACATGAATTTAATTTAAAAAACAAAAGACAGTAACAAGTAAATCTAATTTTAATAAAATTGTTAAATGTGGGTGTGTGGCTGTTTTTACCTGCATGGTTCAAGGAGGGTCTCCAGCCTCTGCAGTTTGTCCCACTCAGATGTGGCCAACATGACTAACTTGTACTTCTGTCGGCCCAGAGTTGCCTTTACAAGCCTCCTGGTCCTTCAGGAGACGAGAGATCATGGCTAGCGACGAGTTCCATCTTGTTGAAACATCCTGTATTAGTTGCTCCCTCTCTTGCCCAAGTTCAGTCTGCTGTTGGTGTAGTTCCTCCGTATTGGCAGGGCTGTGTTTAAAATGCCCCACTATCTTGCGACACTTTGCCAAAGCGTCACCAAACCCGCTGTTACCAAGGCTAACAGTGACGCTTCTCTGTAACATATGAGCAATACAAGGCATGTGCTCAAATGGAAGCTGTCTCACTGCAGCTACCATGTTTCGAGCGTTATCTGTTCCGACTGCGGTGACTTTATGTTGAACTCCCCAGGCCTCTGCCACAGACAGAAACTGTTTGGCTGCAAGCATCCGCAAAGTGCCTGGTGACCGTCTTCAGCATAGTTAATGCAAATGACTGAAGTTTCCACTCCCTGTCAATGTTGTGTGCAGTCACACCAAGGTAATTGTGATTGCTTACTGAGGTCCAATGATCCCCAGTCAGGGCAATATATTCCGCTTCCACCAATACATCATCTTTTGCTCTCTTTTCGGTGTCGTAAATATGTTGAATTTTGGACACAATTGTACTCCTTGACGGCAGGCTTAAAGTTGTGTCATTTGACGCTATCTGTAAAACCTCCGTTAACCCCCTGAACTCTACCACCGAAATTGGCCTGCAGTCCATTGTAATCCATCTCGCGATTGAATTGGTTAATCTGTTAGAGGTAGATTTACTAATTCTGTTTCTGAACGCCTGATCGAGAGTGCTTTGACGAGGCTGGTCGCTCACCCTGGTGCTAGCTAGCTCCGAGCTAGCTGCTAAGTCAGGCTAGAAGTACTGCGATGATAGGAAAATAATTTTCTGCAGGAATTGCACAGAACGGTGGTCCTATCTACAGTTCCATCCGGGCGTTTTTTAAATGTAAACTGTCCATTCAATGGGCCAAGTAGCGTGTTCTCATCTGCTTCCATCATGATGCCGCGTCGGTGACGTAAAGAGTCAAGGGGAATCTAAGAGCACGATTAATCTGTGCTCCGTGCTTTCGGACCTCCGTGCGACGGGCGAGGGATGCTGTCGGAACAAAAGTCAGGAGCATCTAGGAGCGCGATTAATCTGCGTTAATATTTTTTAATTTGACAGCCCTACTTGTAATACATCAATATAAATATTTAATGCAATGACAGATGTTTGATTTTGTTACCAGGCCACTGTCAATCAAATCTGACCAAATCAGATAAGCAGAGTTTGTGTTCACTTCTTAAAACATTATAATACCACGGGATTTGTTTGCCTTTGATGCTTTATCATCCATCCATCCATCGTCTATCGCTTATCCGGGGTCGGGTTGCGGGGGCAGCAGCTCCAGTAAGGAACCCCAGACTTCCCTTCTCCGGGCCACATCCTCCAGCTCCGACTGGGGGATCCCAAGGCGTTCCCAGTGAGGAGATATAATCTCTCCACCAAGTCCTGGGTCTTCCCCGGGGTCTCCTCCCAGCTGGACGTGGCTGGAACACCTCCCTAGGGAGGCGGCCAGGTGGCATCGTTACTAGATGAACCACCTCAATTGGCTCCTTTCAACTGCAAAGGAGCAGCGGCTCTACTCCGAGTCTCTCACGGATGGCTGAACTTCTCACCCTATCTCTAAGGGAGACGCCAACCTGCCTGAGAAAACACATTTAGGCCGCTTGTACCCGCAATCTCGTTCTTTCGTTCATGACCAAGCCTTCATGACCATGCTTTATCAGTCATGAAGATATTATGTCGTTGGGAAATTCTTTTAAGTTCTTTAAAAGTAATGGATTCTGGTCTTTGATGTACTTCACTCGTGTATGTCAGGAAGACTTTCCGGGTCTGTAACAGTTGCATGGATCTCAAACAAACTGTGAACTTGCAGAGTCTGTTTCTGAGAGCCATCAAGGGTTTCCCTCAGAACTAAAAGTTGTATTTCTGATAGACACTCTGGAGTAAAGTCGCTGTACTGGGCCGCAGTTTAATTAAATTAAATTCAGTTCATCTTCATTGTATTTTGCCTCTGGTCTTTTCCCCCTTTATGTTTGAGTAATAACTGTTCAGCTGTAGACGTTTCCCTATGAGGAATGGATTTCTGTAAAGTCATGAAATAAAATCCTTGATCATATCAAGTGCTGCACACTGTGGACTTGAAGAAGTAAACCGAGGTCAGTCAGGGTTTAAAATACTTAATTCCCCTTTTATCAAGCTTTGTCTGGGTTCCTCTTCAAGTGTCCTACACGAGCCGTAGATGTTCGTCTTCACCAGCCAGACAGTTTTAACAACAGATGTTCTGAACCTTTTAACCCTTGTCAGCATTCACTTTGTGCAGCTACTGACACAAATGTTATCTGTCTAGCCAGCAGGCTTTTCAATTGGTTAAGTACACGCTGATACTTGTATCATTCAAACATTCAGACGAATGTTCCAAAACATCAGGTCAGTCGGTGTCATCCACCTCAACACAACTGTTACTTCACAATAATACTTTGAAGTTTGCGTTATAATGAATTATTCTTTCTCTCCTGGTCTTTAATGAGGATCTTGGTCATCCTGCCTTGATGACTTTCCAGATGTGGGGTGAAATGTACTTTGTTGTCCCACTACGGCTGAAATATTATGAAATTTTGTCCCAAGAGGATGATTGCTAAGTCCCAAGACTGAAAGCTGATTTACATATGCAGGGGATCTTCCTGACTTCAGCTCAGGCAGCCCAATGTCTGCCATGAAATGCTCCTGGAAACCTTAATATTCAAGATCTCAAGAGGAAGAATTTTAATGCTTATTGACGGCTCCATGGCTTTTACCAAGACATGTGCTCCATCCTCCCTCTTTGAAATCAACAATCCCATCAACCTTACTTTAGCAACACTTTAAAACCACATGTTTGGCCCCACCTGGTGTTAAAACTCTAAGAATATCAAACTGTCAGGATGTTCTGTCCACTACATTCACAATAATACACACGTCTTTGTCTTATTGGCAGGAAAACCATCCAATATGAACAAAAGCTTGTGTGTAGCTTTGCTTCCTGCTTTACTTTAAATGTACCCACATCTCTGCGTCCTTTGAACTGGACTTCTAGCTGTACTGGCTCGTACCTCACGAGGTCATGGCGGTAGAGTCCAGCCAGGTGAGAGACTTCCCTCGACAGCTTTGATCAAATGATAGATTTTGTGGATTGTATGATTCCGACTCGTGGCACTACACAGATAGCGAGAGTCTCTGTACTCGCATTACAAATGGCTAAATGCAATATGGCCTCCAGGGCTGTGTTCCAGCCAGATGTTCATTTCCTCTCTCGCTCTTTCTCACCATTTGCCTCCCGTCCTTTGGCTCTTACTTCTCCGTCTCCCTGTTCTCCGTCCAGATGTCCGTCTCTCGCGGGTCCTCCTCTCTGTTTGCATGTGACAGCTTGCGATTCCTTCGCAACAGCTGGACAACAGCACCCAGGTGTGCAAAGGTGTGTGCTGCAGTTGTTTTGTATACATCTTGTGCAATAGTTGTGTTTATTTGTGCAGCTACATTGTAGTCAATGATGTCCAAAGGGATGCTCTGCTGGGTAAATCCTGCTTATTTATATCATTTCCTACCATCTCTTGATGACATTTAATCAGGCAGTCGTGGTTAAAGGGATGAATCCCGTGTCTGCTATCTGCATCTTTCCCCCGTTATACTCCAAACTCTGCACCTGCACTGTAGCTTTGAAAGGATTTTCTCCCTCAAAGGAAACAGCAGCTTGAATGCATGTCGGTGAAGAAGAGAGTCACGTTCATATCAAGTGGAATTATTTCATGTTTGTTGCCATCAGCTGCCAACTTTTGAGATGTTAAAATGACTTCAGGTTTTACTTGGTCGCAGTCGGGGTCGTCCTGCACAGAGTTACATTGAACATTTCAGCAAAACTATAAATATTTGAAGATAGTTTGGACAAAAGTGTACAGTATAATCACACATTCTGAATTATACATGTTGTTTATTGCGTGTGAAAGTGTCTTCTGTGTGAGATCTGTTCGCCTGGCTGCCGGTGCCTTCAGATGAAGCACATTGTCTGAACACACTGTAACATCCTTTATTAGGTCGTAGATCATGACGGACATAAAACAACGTGACAAGTTTATCACTGCAAATTTTTATTTTACCAAATAAAACGGTGTATAAAAGGGCTGTAGCGCAAATGTTAGCTTCTTCAACGCTAGCTGGACGGCTTCAAAGGTCAACGCTGTTCACAGATAGTGTGTGAAATATGAAAGCATCTTTCTGCTGTACGTGAATACTGTATGATTACAATTACATTAATTAAATGTAGCACTGGGCTCTAAATGTATTTGAGGATTTTATTTTACGAGGCACATTTCTCCATCAAATAATAAAAATAAACAGAAATGCCTTTTTATAAATTATTTAAAAAATGTGAATCTATTTGAAGAGCTTATTTGTATGAACTCCAGAACACTGAATCTTTGACGTGTGCGTGAAGAGTTAACTCGACCTGCTTCCAGAGCAGCTCTGGAGAATCCAATTAGCAGATTTTTATTTTTGTTGCACAATAACGATCACTCACTGAAGGTCACCGTTTTCCCGCCATTTCCTTGAGCACCACATCTCTGGGTATCCATCTTTTACTCGACTGTGTGTGTGTGTGTGTGTGTGTGTGTGTCTGTGTGTGAGAGAGAGAGAGAGAGAGAGAGAGAGAGACACGGAGGGAAAGACAAACAGAGGCGGAGAGAATGAGACGGAGACGGAGTGTGCATCTCCGTCAATATAGCCGGAGAATTGAGTTATGCTTCTAAAGCTGCTCCTGCAATCTGGCCTCCTCGTCTTCATCTCTCCCTCCCCTTCCTCCCTATCTACTTCTCACTCTTTCAATTTCTCTCCTTCACACACTCGCACACACACACATGCTCGGGGTACGAGACTGAGTGTGTGTCTGTGTGTGAGTAGGAGGTGTTTTGGCAGCCGCCGGTAGTAGAGTATAATAACAAAAACTGTCCGGTTGGCATTCGCTCACATATCCCAGTCCGCCCTTCGTCCTTCGCCCTGTCCCCCCTCCTCCTCTTCCTCCGCGCTCTTGTTTCTTGCCATTCCTTCTCTCTCTGCCATCTTTTCGCAGCGCAGATCTAACTCTCTCCTTCACACCAACTCCTACGCTCTCTTTACTCTCCTCTCAAAGTCTTTTTTATAAATCATTTGCCTATCTAATTCTCTGAAATACATTTTCTCTATTTCTCCATGGTACTGCACAGTGCGATGCACAGGCAGCGCTTCCACTTTAATTTAGTCCAAATCGCATTTGTGACTCTCGCTCTGCATGTGTTCTCTGATAATGTGCGTTGCTTTTGAAATTCCATCCAGTCAGCAACAACTGTCCTAACGACGTTAGGAGGATGAGCGGGGACGTTGAAACGTTTGAATCTGGTACCGTTACGTCGGCTTAGCTCTGAAAAATGCAGCTGAACAGTGAACTAGAGCCCATTTCACACGTGCACAGCAGCCCTGAGATGATATAGAAAGCGACCCGGAGGAGCTGCATGTGAGAACGCAAATGTCGAACTGTAGAGACGACGAGATTTGGGCACTTCTGCCGATATAACTTTGACAACGCCGAACCAACCGGCTACATGACCGATAAGTTTTACAAGGATCTGCTGGTTGCAGAGGTTGTGGGCCACATCACATCTTCCCTTCAAAGGTTTCCTTGCATGTATAAATGAAATGCATGTTAAACGGCCCCTTTAGCGAGACTCTCACGGAGCACCTTTTCATACTTTAACATTCACTTTTGTGCGCAAACACAGCAGGAGATAGCAAGTTTGTAAAAGGTTAATCTTCCCGCTTGTGTCTGTTGCATATCAGTCACCGACTTGTAATTCTGTCCAAAGCTGGAGGTTAGTGTAGTGTTCGGCTCCTTGTTTTTAATCGAATGACAATAATGTAATTCATGATTTCACGAGCAAATTGACACATGTGCTAAAGGCTTTTGCAGTATTACAGTATTTGTTGTATTATTTAATGATGCAGTCTCCAGCAGGAAAGATCACCACTGAGCTCTGCCACGAAGGCGTTTCTCTGTGCAGCCATGTACAAAAATATATCACAATCAAGGCTGCAGACACGGTAAACTATAAACCTTAAACTATAAACATTTAATCTGAACCTAGTGAGTTCAGAGAGTCGTTGCTCTGCTGCAGAGTTGAATAAAAACACTCCGCCGTTCATGTAACTAGTAGCTGGAGGTTATACAGGGGACTGTATCGAGGACCCCATGCTTCCATCCAGGCTGTGCAGGAGCGTGTTCACATTGTGAAGAGCAGAACGTCCATATCTTGCAAAAATAAAAACATTTGAATCACCGGTTTCGTAGCCTGCATGTCCAGCACATTTGATCTGAATACACGTCGTGATGATTGATCTCTCCAGGTTCAGAAGGCTCTGCTTCATTGCGATGTCAGATCTTTTCTCCCTCACATGTCCACCCTGCCATCGCTTCTCACTGACCTCTCACATCACACGCTGAGACACGAGACTCAGAGGCACCGCGGCGGCGTTAGAGAGATAGAACCAGACACAGTGGACAATTGCCCTCAAGAGTAATGTTCCACCTGAGAGAGGAGCCTGAATCCACTGGAAGCACCTCCACACGTGAGGATCTATGATTCAAGGGGAATAGATGTCTCACAAATTAAAATCAAGATAATGAACTTGATAGACATACTTGACGCTGGATACAGTACCTGATTTACATGATGAAGAGATTGATTATCACAGAGCTTTATTCATCAGGAAGTAAAATATGCACACACACTTTCACAGAATCAGAAGGTGTTTCAGCTCAATCATGTTAAAGATAAGTCCCATCTTGTTTTCTTTTGCAACAAAACTTCTCTTAAAATCTGCGTCTGACACAGTGAAAGGATGTTTAATTCATCGCATTAATATTCATTTCTATTTTAACTACAAAGGACATTTCTCTTTGTACATCAGGAGTTATTCTACTGTCCAGAGTAGAAGTGTATATTTGGATATATATTTATACCAGCCAATGAAAATGTCTGACATGATGCATATCATTTTGCTTTGCTTTTACGATGGAGTGCAGTTATTAATAGGCCCTTACGAGCAGCGTGTAGTGATAGTTGCCTTCTAATTTAAATGCATATGGAGGAATGTTTTTAGGAAGCTGCTTTTGGTCCCATTTGCTGTTTGTCTGTTTTGCAGCAGAGTGTAACAAAAGCCATGTTTGAGATTTCCATAATATTCTGTGGGAAAGTGAAGCCTGGTTAGTTTTTGATTCATATTCTGATCCAGTAGCTCAACATGTATAATGCACTTTATGTTTTGGTGCAACTAGTTTCTTCGTCTTTTCTTATTCTCGTGAGTAACGGTATTCCCAAACAGGCTTTTCCCCATTTAAACTTTTTACTGACGCATGTTAGCCCTCCAACTTTCCTATTTTACCAAAACTCTAATAATATGTTTGCAACCGTGCAGAGTTTGATGTAATTCTACCTATAGGTGGCGCTACAGCAACATTTAAATGGCCTGTTGGGATCCTGGTATTGCTGATGTTCTTAGTAACGTTCGTGCAGATTGTCAAACAAAATCTCAAAATGCAAAGAAATGATTTCCCATCACTGGTTGTATTTTAAGGCAGAGTGCCATATAACTGCAGTGTGCATGGTTCAATACCATCTGCAGACCTTTTCCTGACCTTTCGTGTCCCAGCCATCACTCTTTCTCCCGTCATTTCCTTTCTGCCTTTTATACTATCGATATAAATGATTTGAAAGAAACACACAATATGTTTTACTGTTAAAATAAGCAATTTGTGGGATGGTTCCCGAAAGCTTACATCCAAAGCATCTTTGTCCACATGAAAGGGACGTCTGTGTGAGAGACGGATAGAGAGACACAGTAAACAGAAATGTGTGTCGTCTGTTGTAGAAAGGTCATTGTTTTGTCATTTGCCATATGCGGGAGAAGCAGTAACTACAGTTTCTTTTGTAATTACAGTCCTGCACGGCCGTTCTGAGACCAGTGTGTCTATTCCCAAAACGGAGCCCTTTAACCTCAATCAGTAATTTTCTGTAATACCGGCGGCTTAAACGGCAGCTCTACCGAGTCCACATTCTGTTACTTTGTTTATTTTTTTTCAAACATTCATTAAAAATGGTCTGATTGTTTGAGGAAATGTTTTGGTTTATGTTCAACAAAAAGAGGACTTTTTAAGGAGATAATGGCGCGCTCGTTAATGGCTTTTCCTTAGAATGTCATCATTGTTGCTTCACTTGTCTGTTACCAGTAGAGTGGCATAATTTGGGTTTATTTTATGATTTTTTTTTCTCTCTCCCACACACACACACACACACACACACACACACACACACACACACACACACACACACACACACACACACAGCCGGAAGAACAGAGTGATAATAGAATCATTGATGAATGAGCTGAATGCAGTTAGGGAAGCATGAAAGAGAGAGAAGGGGCGTGTTGAGATTAACGTAGCACAAAGCAAATTGGGTTTGCCATTATTACACAATTCAGACTGCAGAAAGCCCCTAACCATGAGAGACAAATGAGGCCTGAGATTCATAAAAGCTCCATTAACGGGAGCAAAGGGAGTGAGGGCAGACCATCAATGGGTCCGTTTAATACCAAACATTTATAGATCTGTGTCTATGGCCTGTGGCGTGTAATGAGTAGACTGCAGGGCTCCTGCTTTCCAGGCACATCCAGACTGCTAAATTAGGATCAAAATAGATTCTTTGAAAGCTTCCTTTCTCAAACCGGTTCACTTAGTCTCGATCGCCTCACTGTGATCCTTGAGATAGCAGGAACCTACTATTCATTAACTTTTTCATTCCACAAGCTTCCGCTTCCTCGAGCCTGTTTTTATTTGCCTGTTTGTCTTCTTAATTAAGCTAAATCCGAATCTTCCTCGCCCCGCGGTTTGCTCTCTAAATTCCATCATCCTCACAAACCTCAGACCGTTTTGTTGTTCACTCGAATGTTGGCATTAGCAGGTGCGTCTGGAGATCAATAGAGTTGTCATAGACTCCATAAAGCCATCACCATAACCATAACACAGCCGCTATCATACTCCGCTCAACTGACTGAGAACACATCATCGCCCATTCAGGCTAATGTGCTAATACGTCTTAGTGCTAATGTCAACGCAACGGTGGGACTCTATGGATGAGGCCCCCAGCGCAAACCAGATTATCCAACCGCCTGACTGTCTCTCAAATGGCCAGAGTAGGGGAAATAGAGTGTCTCATTATCATCATCTGCAGACTGCTCTCCACTAATCTAGAAAGAAACGACGCCATCGGAGTCTGTGAATATTTGCTTAGCACGCAGGAGCTCAGAGGGCTGCTTGCTACCGTCGCACACACTCATCACAAGTAGTGTCAATGCTTAACGCAGGGGCATCCGTCAGCGGCGTATAGATACAAATGGTGGGTCAAGTTTCAAACAGAGTGAGGAGAGAGGGAGCAATGAGCCGATTGGGGGATAGAGGGTTTCTGGGATTGTTTATTGCTGAGCTGTAATTGGATAAACCTGGCGTCTAACCTCTTTAGGCCTGTCACATTGCTTCATCCTCATGAGGCCAATCTCAAATGCCCTGATTGAGTTTATGCTCAATTGAAACTTATCAGCTTTTCTCCCTTCTCTTGTTTTAAGACTGCTTCAACAAAGAGGCGTGATGCATTGAGCTCTTTTTTGTTAGTACGAAGTTGGATTGCAGGAAGTAGTGTTGAATCCTTACATAGATTGTTAATATGCAGTGTTTTAGCTGCATGTCGTTTGAGCTTTACTTCACATGTTGGCTTTTTTCATTCTGTAATCCGACATGAAATTGCCCCAGGAATATCTCTGCACCAGTTTTACACCCTGCCAACAAACATGTTCAACTGCTGCAAGCGCTTCAGTAAAATCTACAGTAATTGCCTTCAGCAAACATATGCTAGGGTGTGTCATGATGAAGAGATCATCATCGTGTGCGCAAGTGCTACACTATTACTTCATTTAACTTTAAGGAAATTAAGCAATTAATAAAATACAACACTAATTCAAGATATTATAACCTAATATATCAGTCGTGATCAAATCCCACACTCCTTGATGCAATTTGTCCAATTTAACAGGAATCTTTGTCGCATATAAATATGAGATTATAGCATTTGGCAGGCTAAATGGGAACAAATGTGTTTCAACAAGCTATTTGTCTTGATTTCATACATTTGTTTGCAACAGGTGGGCCTGTGCAGGTGTTGCATTGGGCAACCTGCAATAAATTCCCTTGAATGTCGTTTTGCAGCCAATTGGTTGTCCGAGCTCGATCATTACTATGAATCTCAGAATGAGTCAAACAGACTCTGCTGTGTGCGCTCAACCCAAACAGAGTCCTAACTATCAAACCCAAGACTACGAACCATAACCTGAATGTGACTTTGCTCCAAGCACAAAAGAAATGGGACTTGAACTGACCTGAAGAAAAGATTAGAACCTAATGTTTGATGATCGTGTAAGAATGTCCAAGAATTGATTTGAACTGTTCTGTGAGATGCATTTCCCACATCAGACCTTTCAAGACTATCAACTGTTTTACATTTTTAACAATTTCTATTGTGCTCATTGGGTTAGTATCTGTCCCTGGTACAGATTCTTAGGATAGTATTTGCTACACTTTTAAAGGAAAACTTCTTATCCATAAACTGTTACAAACAATAAGATATATTTCTGTAATTCTCAGAGATCCTCCTGAGATAAAGAACCACTTTATATTGATTCAAACTAAGCTTACGATCGGTAACCAACTCACTGTTTTCTCATTTTCTTGCCTATAACCGGCAAAGCAGAAGGTAGTGCGGCACCTTCAGGCTTGAACAAGTGGGATCAAACAATTTCCTTTTCTTACAAATTTGGTAACTGCTCTGATTCAGAACTGAATTCTGATACACAAATCTAAATAGAATAGATTTTGAATTCTCTTTTTAATGGTCACACACACAGCACACACAGTGAAATGTAAGTTCTGCATTTAACCCATTCTAGTATTCAGAGCAGTGTGTGCTGATATTATATTATCAGTGTGGGGGTCCGGTGCCTTGCTCAAGGACACATCGGCAGTGCCCAGGAAGGGAACTGGTACCTCTCAAAGTACCGGTCCGTTCAGGGACTTGAACTTGAACCCTATGGTTCCGTGCCAAGTGACAGAGACACGTATCTGTATCGTACCAAACCTGAGACCTCGTTCTGGGTCGCTAGGTTTTTTCGCAGTTCTCCTGAACATCCCATGCACACACACCTTACCTAGAACAAGTTTTTCCCTCTTGACTCGCTCCAACACACACTCCCTCCTGTGTCGGCAATTTCTTTCAGGTTCGTCCATTCACCGCTCCTCTCATGCTGATTCGTGCCCCTCTACCTTCCTCCCTTCACGAGCTACTTCCCAGAACCAAGGTGCTCTTTACATTTGAAAGACCAATTTCTTCTATTGGATTAATTTATCAAAGTTGCTTCGGGGCTCACTGACCACTGCGGCAGGAGCAGAGGAAGGAGACATGAATGTAGGGAGAGCATGAAAGGCCAGTATCACTAACTCTCTGCCTTTTCTGAGAACATTTCACTCAGAGCCATGATTTTGATTTACTGTAATCCAAATAGCCTGCCCAAGTCATTAAGTTTTAACCAATGGTTAATGCATCTTATTCCTGCTTACCTTTGTTATCCCTCCAATCATGTTCCACTGAGGATGAACCGTTCCATTACAGCCATCCTAAAGCCATAATTTAATGAATACATTGCAATAAATCTTTTGATTTCAGTGACTCTGGCTTTATTTTAGTGCCAGTTACAGGACAAACTGCATATATTTTGTACCTCCACTACTGGAAACGTTCTCATAACATGTATCTTAAGTATATTTTTCATTCAGGCCAACATATTTGTGCAGATATTGAAGCCTGGAGGCGGGTTTGCTTTAACCACTGACTGTATAAAGCAAACTGACCAGCCCTCACAGAGCTTCTAGAGAGCAGTTTGTTCCCTTCGACCATAATTAGTTTTTCATTGGTCTGAACTGTCATGATCACCACTTACATGGACTCAAACATCATTCCTTCATTCAGAGTGTGTGTTATCGTATGAGATCGGAGCACAGAGTGTGGTTTACCCTCAGTTTACAGTGTTACGCCAGACTTTCTATGAGTAATTACTGACTAACAGATGTCAACATCTGTCTTGTACCCATAAACCCTTGTGTTTTGCAATCATTGTCTGTAATTCATTTGTAATAAGCTTTCACTATTAACGATCCACACAGCCGTTTTATTTGAAGGAGACAGTGAAATGTGATTCAGCTTCATGTGATTGGTGGCCGTGCTTAGCTTGGTTTCACGGTTGGGGAAAAGTATCAACATGTAGATAAACGCTTCTTCTGCAAAGCTCCTTCTCTGAGCTTAGTGGGAAGTCACAATACCTGCAATTTAGTAATAGAAACCAATGAAATTCAATGATTCTCGATGCCAATTTGATATCAGGGTAAAACTAAACGATAAATCCCATGTACTTCTTGCATACTGGTTTTTGTTAGAAAGTTAAAAAGGTCATAATTCCCCCTTTAATATCTATTTTATATTGCTGTGAAAACATCTCCAGTAAATGTATTACACATTACATAAGAACACATCATGATAATGTTATAATTGACCTTTGCCGAATACTAATTTTTACCAAATACAGCTTGAACGCACCACAATGCAACTCTATGGAACCTCCTTTCACCGGCTGCTAACAGCTACATCCAGCCGGTTATAACTAAGTCTTAAAAGCTAAATATAAACCTGCGCAAACATAACCAAGTTAAGCTTCACAGACGATTCAAAGTGTAACATCTGCTCTCACTTCTCAATTGAAAACTACCCACACGCTATAATTCAGTCAATATTCTATTTTCCAATTTCCCCCGCTCTCATTGCTTAGATGACCATGTTAACTTGTTCACCTCCGTCTCCAGAGCAGATTAAGTTGTAATTGTTTTTTTTTTCCAAGAGGCCAGTTGGTTGAGCTGGATCAAAAGACCCTGATTTGGCTTTCCTCTTCCTCATGACCTGAGGAAACACAACCCCCCGTTCTCTCTCTCCGCCCGTCTCCGTGGAGCCCCTGGTCGAGTGTGTTAGCCGAGGCTGCATCCCTGTTCATTAGCACGGGTTTGATGTGGCCTCCAGATGACAGCTCAGCCCCTATATTACCTCGGCCACTCGCCAGATTTAAAATCAAATTAGCTGAACGGCTGAATGAAAGCCCTTTAGAGCTCCGCGTACACACACACACACACACACACACACACACACACACACACATACACACAAACAGAAAAACGCTCGATTATGCATTCAAACCTTACATTTAAGTGCCTTGCCCACACAGCTGTGGCTCTCGTAGTATACGGGAACGGTAATGTTGTACAAGATAAACATATAATGAACAATACGGATATGTTATTTGTTTTCTTTCATAAACAAGCTCTTATAGTTTCTCGCCGTCGCAGAATGCCCATCAATTCAACGACTCCGACTAAAATGTGCTTGTCGTTCCTCTCAATTAACAAAGTCATAATTGGAAAAGGTTAAGTAGCTGTCGTCTGTCTTCAGCGTGGGCTGGGAAGCAGAGGTTCAGTCAGTGGCTTTTAAGATGTGTGCGTGCTCTCCGGTTGCTGTAGTGTGATTTGCAACAGTACACGACTGTCAGAGGCAATGAATCACATTACTTAAGTCAGTCATTAAAGACGTGCTATTCCCGTTACACAAAGTACTCACATCAGCAGCTCGCTGTGAACCAAAGCAGGCTTTTAAAGCTCCCACCTGTGACATACCTCTGGGTTTTTTTTTTATTCTGGCAAAATGTTTGGTGGTTAGTGCTTATCGCTGTGTGTTTTTCTGAGATCACTTGTCAATCAAACTGTTGTATTTGTCCTTGGATTCTGTGTATAGGAACGAAAGTATAAAGGTGAAACATGACAGTTTCTGTGCACTGAGAGATCAATTTACGAGACAAAGAGGTGTTTACAAACAGCGGCAGAAGTCTAAAAGCTTTTTATCAATTTCAGTACACATGCATTGAATCACAATTGTCTTATATCATTAGTGGAAAGAAAAAGAAAAAGAAAGTCTGGGATTATTATTTTCACTTGTTACTTCATGTTTGAGCTTCACCGTGCAGAAGGATGTACGAGCAAGATCATTCCCGACTGAAGGGAAAGTTCCTGTGTGCCGACATTAAATCAGAGTTCAAGACGTGTTTGACGAACATCACAGATGGTTTGGAGGTCAAATATGCATTCCATGATATGACGGTATATATTTCCACCACGGACGTTATTCTCGCTTGATCTTGTACCATCGAGACTGTCTCGCTAGGTCATGATTTGGGCAGATGTGGAGGAGGAGAGTTAAGTAGTAAATACAGAGCAGGAGGAGGAGGAGGCGTCCCAGCAACACGAGATGAGGAAGAACTCTGCTTACGGGATTACAAACACTTCCATTGTAGTTCATTTTGCCTGTGTTTTTTAAGATGAGCAAATCCTGCAGGAAAAGTCGTCGTTTTTTGGTATATTCTAAATACAAATGTATAATATTGCTCTCTTTTTTTTTAAAGTCAGGCTGGTATTTATTTGTAGGGATATTTGCCTAAAACCTTCAACACTTGAATTGATTGTTCTCAGGAACCTTAAAGCTTCCATTTTAAAATCATTTTCTTTGGTCTTGGTTTTGAGTCTTTGAGTCTTTGGTTTTTCGGCCACTTCAGCTGAAGGTCCGAGCTGCACCATCGGTACATTAATTTACTATCAAAACCATTAAACGATATGACATGTAGGACCTCTTGTCATACAGATGGTTTATTGGTTTATTGGTCCAGGTATTGACGTTCCATTTTGCACACACAATGTGTTTAATACAGTAGTTCCAGTCACACAGGGACTCTGATGCTGGAAAGACTTTGCATCATTGCAGTGAGCCTCTCACAGAGAAATCACAGCTAGATAATTGCTACGGGAAATGTTTCTGTAATTTATTTCAATCAATACTCTAAAACTGCATGAGCCAACTTTGAAAATAGCACGAGGTGTGACTTCAGCATCCGTACATCTTGTTAGGATGCATTAGTTTTACTCAGCAGGTGGATTCTTTCTGCCCCTGACTGGCAAATGAAAAGCCTCCTCGCTGTCATGCTGCAGACACCTCTGCACAAAGTCGCTCCGCAGACGGCAGTGATCTCAGCATTGTGGTCAGTTGTACATGCAGTACCACAAGGTGACTAATAAGGAGGAAACTGACACCAGAAGTCTCTATATCTTGCCCCCATGCTGCTTTATTCACATGCCTGCCGCCATGTCTTCCTGCACCCACTCTCTGCTGTAATGAGGGTCCCCCGGAGTGCTGGGAGAAATCTGCCCCTTTCCTCTCACCCCCCGTCGCGTGTGTTCATGTGGTGTGTGCTCATTTGCTCATTGACGTAGCTCCCTGCCAGATTTATGTTGAAGTTTAATGGGAAGGCTTTTACAACATCAACAGCGGTACACACCAAATATCATTATTATCTTCTAATGTAGACTCTGAGCATGAGGAAAGCACACGTTTACCTCCAGTGAGGAGGGAGATTCACAGTCGTGCTCGCCTGTTAGCAGAATATCCCACACAGAGGTGTAAGTGGATACCATTGAAATACGGTGAAATGTTAAACTGCAGCCCAAGAAACTAATTAAACTAGTTTCTGGTGTGGATCTAGATTAAATGGAGCCACCATGTGGCCGTTTTACACTTTGTCTCATATCCACTGAACCATGATGTGAACAAGCACGTTCTTCAGTTCAAGATGAATCTGTGTGAATCTGCGAGTAACGTCCGACGCCGGGACATCCTGGTTCCCTGATGGTACACACGCATCCTGTATACAGTAATTATATCGTCCCCGTTTCAATTTCAGCGAGGGTCCTTTGTTGCGTTCATACCCCCGTCTCCATTCAAAGGACACGCGCACATATCAGCTCTGAGTGATCTTGATAAATTTGATGACATTTAATATGATCAGTGTAAATGTCACTGATATTTAGCTTCACTTTTTTCTTTGCTTCTCGGGTCATCCAAAGTCATTGATGTCATCAGCGGCGACGATGCTGATAGAGATTTAGATGTAAACATTACTGTATCTTTTATTAAAACAAACAAACAGTAATATGAAGGATTGTGCGGCCTTGTGGGAGGCGTTCACTCCGGCGGATGTCTAGTGCGTTACAGTGTTTTGTTTTAATTGTACCTAAAACAGGGACTTAACCATGAAATGTGATTTTTCCAATGGACTGATCTTTTGTCCCTTTCTAAATGTCATCAGGGGGCCAACTACAGCAAAAACCCACACAAAAGAATCATTAAGGCCCATTACATTACACGGAGATGGACTGTGTGGGTATGTCAAGGACTCTTGCATAGCAATTACTGTTAAAAAAAAATAATTGATTGCATTAACCTGCCCTTTCACCATTTTACAAGTCTGATCCATATTCCTAAGTGGCCGTGTAGTGTGGGGTTTTAACCTAAGAGCAAACGGCGTAATGATTTTGTCAGGCCAGTATTGAGTTGCTCAGTGGTGTTGGTGTTACTCATGGGGTGCCGCTTTTCAAGCATCCACAACACGACGGAAATGTCAGTGTGTCATTTTCCATTGAGAGGAGCCGTGACACACGTACACACATTTATACAAACACTCAGATGTCGGGGTTGTCACTTGGTTGGGCCATCGTCGGCTTTCAAGAGATTGTTTTTGTAAAGCTGCCAATAGATGTTTCTAATCCATATGTTTGCATTCAACTATTTCAATGGATAGAATTGTCCAACAAAGAAGTAATGGCATTTTCCATTTCTTCCTTCTTGACAGAAATACAACTAATGAATCCCTCTTACATGCAATCTAGTCAAACAAAGTGCAGTCCATCATCTTATCAGGGCTGAAACAATGTGAACAATGTCAGTTTATTGGCCTAACATCTCAAACTGATGTCTGTTGAGCTGCTTTGTCACCTCGTTTGTTTGTTCACCAAACAGTGAAAAGTGTGACGTTTGATGTGCGTTAACTTCATCAATCCGATAACCCTCCAAACGCCGGTCTCCCCCTCTTTCTCTGTCTTTCCTCTCTTCCCGTCTTCAGGGCGGCACTGAGGGAAAAATATATCCATGCAGAGAAAATACATTTCCCCCCGGACAGAGCCAAGTCTCTTCCTTTCTCTCTGGAAAAGATTACAAAGCAGACAGGGACGAAGTATGACACAATCTGCCTCTCTATCCCCAGAGTATCCGCAAGAGACTGTTCCTGCACCAGCGTCCATAGGTTACGATGACAAGACTCCCAAACTGCTCAATCCATAAAGTCTGCAGCTGCACCTGTCTGCCACCTTGTGTATAATTCATTATTATGTACTTATGGATTCCTGCACGCCTCACAAAGTGCAACTCTGATTCATTGCAAAGGGAATAGAAATACTCTAAACCAGCTTTATTATGGAGAGCACAGTTCTCCACCACAGATAGATGCTTTGTTATTTTAGAGCTTCACTAGTACCACTAAATCATTTGATAGCAATGTGGCTGAAACAGAGACAATTATTGACGTTGTATGTCGCTGTTTAATAGCGTGGCAACGACACGTAAAGGAACCTCGCACTTTCATTCCTTTCTGCCCGTTTTCTCTTTTATTAGATCTCTCAGAATCTTCTGTTCATGTGTTTCTCCTTTATCTTGTACATTTGTATTTTACCTACTCTTACTTCTCTTGTCCCTCGCCTTCCTCTCCATACATAGTTTAGTGAGAATTTTCTTTTCCTGAGCGGCATTGCCACATAGTGCAGTTGCATTTAAGCCATTAGTCTTAAAATGTGTTTGTGTCAGTGCATGGCCTGTTGTTGTTCTCCTCCTCCTCTGCTTTTTCTAAGGCTGATGTGTCTTTCATTACCGGGGTCTGACAGCACTGAGCCGAGCGGACGTCTGTTTGTCACCCTCTAATGGGGCTTGGCAGCCTACAAGGTGTGCACAACACCTCAGAGAGAGAGTGGCCTTCTCCTTCTGTCTCCCTCAGCGGAGGAAAAGACCAATAACACTACCTTGCGCATTCAGTCCACTGTTCAATTTCACTTCACGTCCGCGTCAGTGCAGCGAATTGGATCAGGCATCTATGGACAAATTCCACGTCCAGTTGACTTGATGGGAATTGGCCAAACCGTGCCAGGATCTCAGCCGTCGCCGGCTTGATCCTGCCCCAGCTGTCAATTGCAATATACAGTAAGGCCATCTAATCCATTCTGAGTAAATCCTCCTTTTTGGTGTCGGCCTATCGACCTACTCCCTGCTGTACTGTTGCTTATCTATCTGAGCAAAATGTTTTCATTTGACGGATTCCCAGAGAGACTCCGTTTTATACGACTTCATTGGATGCAAATAGGAAAACTTGGTGTTGCATTGTGGGTCCATCACTTTCCTTACATGTCTACCAGTCAAAGAATCAATATGGACATCCCAATGGAATCTTCTAGTTTAAGAATCTGTGGAATAGTGTATATGTTGTTATAATATATTATATTTGATGTGCAGACAGGGGTTCAGATTAATAGAATGAGACTCTTCTCACCACATAAAACGTCAACGTTGGTTATTTGTTCAAAATAACAATTTAGCCTTAGGACTTTAGGACGGCCCCCAAAAGCTGACCATGTATTCAAAATGTACCCAGATACTCTCCAATGACTGGAGATTAAAATGACATATACTTCAATAAACAAACATTATTTTCTGAAGACGCGATGTTAGACCCTTGGCAGTCCGTGGGCCTGACTTTGAGATCTACTGCTCTGGAGGACATTGTTCGGTCAGGGCATCACAGCGGAGGCAGGTCCAAGAAAAATGGGAGAAAATGGAACAATGCTGGAGACAAAGCAATAAATATTAGAGTAAAATGATTAAAAGGCCATCAGAAGATGGAAATGGCAAAGAATTGGATGAAAGAGAGAATAGATCCCAATCCTCCCTTTTCTTCTTCTGACGGTCAGAACGTCGCAATGAGTGGCCTGTCACCTACATGAACACACACTCCGACCACAGCCCACATCTTTTTATGAATACACTACCTTAATTTGATCCCACGGCGGAGGGAGAAGATGGAGAGAACCAGAGGGATGTGGAGGGAGGGAGGGAGGGGGGGGGGAGGAGAGGGTGGAAACATGATGTGAGAGTCAGAAAACCTGCTTTTCTCTGCATGTAGATGAAAGGTTAAAAAGCCAGACAGATCTTTCCATTTTTAAATGCAGCTCTGCGCCCGTGTGTGCCGCTCTCTGCGCGCATGTACGTGTGTGTATGCTGATGCATTTGTGCAGCGAGTGTTTATCTGCAGGGGGGGGGGGGGGGGGACGCTTGCTAATAACAAGATGTTCCTTTGAAAATCGCGGAGCATTCATCCTGGTGTGTTCATTCAGGCGAGCGGCACGGGGCGAAATGTCAAACATTAGAAAAATACAGCCTTGTCATGACAACTCTCGACGCAGAGAACAATACCAGAGAGAAAGTAAGAGAGGAGTGATAGATGTAGCAAGATGGAAATAGAAAAGGATGGAAAGGCGAGGGGGAAGATGAAAACACTTCCCTCTGAGTCAGGCTGCCAGTCCCTCCTTCCACAGCGGCTCAATCTCTTCCTCTCTTTTCTTTCACCGTCTTATTGTCTCTCAATCTTTTTCTTTTCCTTGGCTCACACCTTGAAGAAACCTCCCGCTGTGTCACTCGGCTGTTTAACAATCCCCACATCATTAGCGGCTGGCTAGCTTTCCTTCTATTCCCTTTGATTCGTGCCTCTGATCGGCTCATAATGCTTTGCTGATGAGCGGCGACTGATGATTTAGGTTTATTAGCATGTATGAGGAAGGAGGATACACATGTCATATCTGTGTTATATGCACAGCTCTGTTTTCAATGAAAGTCTGTCTTCCAGATGGACAACAGAGACAGATTGTAGTGGCGATGTTATCGAGAGACGAATGCTGGAGCTGCTCCATAGGCAGTAAATAATTGAAGCACTCTTAAGACACATCAGCCACCATGTGTTTACTTGGATGTGGGGACAGTTTGTCCTTCGTAGCTGAAAGCCCGACGTTGCAATAAAAGTAGAAGTTGCACGTCACGTCATCTTGCAACATCCTCCGGAATATTTTTGCCTAAAGATAGTTGACTGAAACACGCAGAGATTCTCAAATGTTCAGAAATGTGCTAAAATCTTGTGCAACATATTATTGGATCCTTCACGTTTGCTAAGATGAATATTGGCTTTATGCTAACACCTCGGCATACTAAGTGACTGCAGCGTCCACATTCAGTAAAACAAGTCTTGTATTTCATTAAATGGTGTTTCATTTGACTTTTTAATAATACAGTACGAAGCCTGTGTGGTTTCAGGTGTGAGGGAGCTTTGAAAGATTCACGTTTACATTTAAATTTAATGCAAAAATGTGAAAGAAGTGTGCAAACGTCTGGTCAACACAGACACTTATCAATTGTTAAACAGGGTGGTAATTCTCTCCACTGATGTTTAAAGTTAAGTTGATATCCTGACCTTGAAAACAAACCTGTAGGATTTTAAATCCAGCCTTTATCTCTTGCCGCTCAATGATTAAAGATAAAAACAATAATTGTGGAACGGCAGAAATCCCAGATCCGGATCACCACCAGAATCTAATCGACAGTTCCTTTTGCCCAAGGCCAAACTGCTCTCCAATTTTCATGACAGATATTCTGACAGACAGAATAACTATCTAACATAATGTTTGGAACCGCCAGGTGTTACGTTCCTGGCATACACAGTGATGTTGATGGGTGAAAGGAGACAGTTTAGAGCTAAATATGTCTATACTGCTGATTAATATGTGGATGAACACCTAAAATGTTACCAAAATGAAACCTGGAAACTCTCAACATGAATTTGAAATCATTACTATGCTAATGTTTTAATAGTTATATAATGTAATGCATGGTATAACCTGCTTTCTACACGTGTTCTGTATAAACGTGAGCAGCATATCACTCATCGGTGCCATTAAAGCATGCAAAACCAGAATGTGTGTGTTATATTTGAAAGACAAATGTAAAGAGGCACACTCCACCATCTGAATAATAAGTACACATGTTGGTAAAGGCCAATGCATTGTTCCCAGAGTGCAACACGTGAGCAGAGAGCTGCAGACGGTCAGTTCAACGAGGCTGGCTGTGGCCAATAGATTAATGAACGCTCATTACCAGCTGTCAGGGCCACGTGTCCACTTCACTTCAACTGATTTCAATGATGGAACTTCCTTTCAGAACTGAGTTTACACCAAGCGTCACTTTGGTTTGCTGTTTAATGATGTCTTTGCCATTTGATGTCCTATATATAGACCGCTTGTAAGTAATGTTTTTATGCATGGTGACGTCTGTTGATTGGTCGGTCGGTCCGCCAACGATGATGCGATAGAACTTTGTGCAAACATTGATTGTTTCTAGAGGAGGAATCCTACTGGTGTGTTGATCCTCTGACGTTTCCACTGGTCCTCATGAGGTCGACGTTTGTGGTTTAAAGTGTCATCAGCTATTGAATGTGTAGTCATGGAATACCTATACATATTTATTTCATTTTTATTGCAAAACACATGAAAATATAATTTAATAGTGTAAAATAAAATGTTTTAGCAAGTAATGGTGGTGTAAGCGGGATAATACACTCACAGTTGTCCATGATCCGCTTGGCGTCCGAACGGTTCTCGCCCACCTGTTGTCCGCACGTTCTTCAAAGCCCTGAAAAACTTGTCATATTCCTTTTAACTCCCATCATTTGGGCTTGTTTTGGTGTTGATGACATGTCTTGTCTGGTTTTTGGCACAGTATTTATTTCCAAGTGTGATTAGGATGGAAAATGCTGCAGCCCTGGAAGGCGAATTCCCTTTTCCGCGCTGCACACACACACACACACACACACCTGGGACGTCAATTCAGATTTTTCCAAAGTGACACCCAGCACCCAGATTCTGCCATCAGTTGTAGGTGCTCACAATAGCACATTCCTCAATGCTCCCCTCCCTCTCGCCCTCCCTTCCTGTCTCTCCATTCTTTTTGTCTATTCAGCTGCCTGTCTGGAGCGGTGGCTGGTTCATCCTCATTTGCTCCACTCATATCCCCAGACTTGACATCGCCAAGCAGCCGCCACTGTCTCCTCTCTCCCTCTCCTCGATGTTGTTGTGCTCAATCTCTTTGTTATTGTGGATTTTTTTGTTGATCATAGGCGCGACCATTACCCCGTACAGGAAGATTGATATACTTTGGCCCCCCCCCTTTCTGAGTCATTGCTCTGTTGACGTCAAAACATAAATGCCTCTCCTAACTTAAGATCTCTGCTTCATAATCATCATGTTTAAGCGTTTCTTAGTGAGTAATCCTGTCTTTGTTTTCTCTGCTTCATGGCTACAGTGCAAACAGGAACTGCTGGGAGCTAATGCAGACTTTCAATAGTGCAGATTCCCCAAAATAAAGACAAATATTTGCCAAAATAAATGGAGCCCACAGCAAACTACTTGACTCCATGGCACTGTTACATTACTGTAGTGCCAGCATTTAAGTCCTGTTTATTACAAATGGAAACAAAACGAATGAATACATAGCAGTGACAAATTATTCTTATTATATAAATTGATTTCTTGCAGAGTCATAGCTTCCTGGTGGCCTGGTACTGATCTGCATCCCGAATTACGGCATTTCCGGGTCGCCTATCCTGTAAATAGCAGTGTGTGTAGCATGAGGCTGTAAGTAAATAGCATCTCAGATGCCACCAGTTGATATTTTGTTTGAGCGCCATATTTGGATTTTCCACCCTTTTGAGTTGTTGCATCATTCATAAGGGATGCCATGTCTACTCTTACCTTGTTAGAAGTCAAGAAGATGTAGTTGTACTCTAAATGTCGTTCTGAGGTGTTAAAAATACTTGAAAGTCAATGGGATGCAGAGAGAGGGTTCAGATGGGCCAGAGGTAATGACAATGTGATGAACAGCGACATAAAAGAGATAGAGAGGAAGGCAAGGTGTGGAAGAAGAGTTCCAGGGGAGATTTTTGATTGGCCCGCTCCTCTCCAGGTTTTAATCTGCCTGATCTGTAATTAGTGGCAACTGTGTCACAGCCAGACCTGCTTAGAGAGACGAGATGGGGCGAGAACACACGCACATACACGCTAGAAAACACAAAGAAACATACACACGGAGACATAAAGGAAATAGATAAAAGACACTTTCATATACCTAAACATATAGGCACATGAGATAAAGAAACTCAAAGCTGTGCACAGAAGATTCTTGCACACAGTTTAAAGAGACCAAACACTCCATCAGCAGCACGGAGGGTTGAAAGCTCGTCTTCCCTCTGAAGCAGATAAAATGAAAATATTACAGCACATTCCAGAAATCCACTGAGGGACAAACTCCCACGTTATGCTTTTATATCCGCTCTGCTTTCTGTAAATACTTAGAAGCTTACCTCAAGAATCACCCATCGACACATATTCACTTACTTCTGCATCTCTGTGCCTCTCCTCTGCAGCGGATCTTATGGTGTCTTGCTAGCCTCGGGCTAAATGCTCCTCCTGATTGCCACGTACCCGGACTCGCGGCATATCAGAAGGGGCCCCCTCATAGTGTGTGTGTGTGTGTGTCTAACATAGGTCATTTCGGTTCTTTATCACAGATTAAAAGGCTCAAGACAAATGAAGAGCAACCAAGTAATTTCTCCCTCTCTGTCTCCGCAGGGTGTGATTTAATAAGATTGACTCTCACAATAGATGACTGCACAGGATTTTACGCCTCTATTTTTACATTTTTACTGCCAGTGACAGCTCAGTGCTGCTACTTTAAATTTCGATGTCTGCATATGTTTCAGTCGAATTACAGAAACATTTTAAGATGAGTTGGTATGTATTTCAGTAATTGAATCTATCATTCATTATAACAGAAGTCTAGTCCTCCTAACCTTTTTAGCTGGCAGAGCAATGCCCATTTAAGACCCCTCATCACATGCTGCCAGTGTTCGGGAGCTCTAAACATGTCACACACAGTGGGGTTTTCCTTTCACAGATTGTTGTAATAAAATCCTTTAGGCCTCCAGAGGTTAAACAATCTAGTATTTCACCCAGCTCATCTGCATTTTTCCTGTTTCCTATCCTGCACCGCCTATTTAGTCCACCTTAAACCTGTTTTGGGAACCGCTTATTTAGTCCACCTTAAACCTGTTTTGGGAACCGCTTATTTAGTCCACCTTAAACCTGTTTTGGGAACCGCTTATTTAGTCCACCTTAAACCTGTTTTGGGAACCGCTTATTTAGTCCACCTTAAACCTGTTTTGGGAACCGCTTATTTAGTCCACCTTAAACCTGTTTTGGGAACCACTTATTTAGTACATCTTAAACCTGTTTTGGGAACCACTTATTTAGTACATCTTAAACCTGTTTTGGGAACTGCTTATTTAGTCCACCTTAAACCTGTTTTGCTCAAGCACAGAGTGGAGTTGAAAATAAACAGAATTGTGTTTTGCAGAAAGCACATGCTCGGCAATGTTTTCCTTTCAATGTTTTTCCCACATTTCTGTCTATGTAGTCAGTCTGCGTCATTTTAACATTTCAGTTTCTCCAAGTGGGAACAGATCTTGACCTCAGCCAGGCGGAGCAACACTACCCCCAGGCGAACGCCAGACACACACACACACAAACACACACACACACACACACACACACACACACACACACACAGTTTTGTAAGTCTGTGCAGAATCTATAGTGTTGAGGGAAAAGGTGTGAAATCATAATACACTTCCATCGAGTGAATGGGATTTGCACGTTTTGTCACGCACACACACAAAGTTGCACAGTGATTTCTTGCATCTTGTTTCACTCGCGCTGTGAAGGCATGTTTCACGGGAAGAGTACGAACGCTGCACCTGTCAGGCCCTGATTGTCAAACCATGTTTTCAGCACCGAACACAACACCACACACCCGCATGCCACCCATGTTCATAAACTCAGAGAGACTGCCAGAGTTGTTTTCCTGCTAATTGCCTATGCTAATTTTATCTCTAGAGAAGCAGTAAAAGTATTAGTGCAAAGCTTTTTTATTTTTTTTGGCGCTTAGATGTTTTTCTATCCCTGATGTCTTTTGAAAAAGTGGCAAACCTAAGAAGCTACAGTAAGTCTTGATTGTAAAAGCTTGAGTATCTCATTCATCAAAATGGTGCACACAGTTCAGATGATGAGTCGTTTTCCTTCTTCGTCCGTGCTAAATGTATGGATTTGGAACATAGGGCTGAAATTGCACACACTGAAGACGGGCACTTAAAGGTCCTGACTATGACAAAAGCAGCGATGACTCTCTTTATTCCTGCAAACATTAGTGCCTCTTTTTCTCGGCCACAATTACAACCTCTTCACTCTGAAACTCGTCACTTATTGTCTTGGGCTGTGACCTCCAATCACAGCGTGACCTTTGAACTTGTGAGCCTGGCGCTGGGATATTCCCATTTCGGTGGCTTGGTATTGACATGGAGGTTATTGGTTCAGCTAATTGCTATTTGCATAGCTTTATTAGTATCCCAGCACTGCCTCCGTGACATTTCAAATCTTTTTTTTCTTCCTTTTCTCTGTGGCTCTGTCTCTGTGGCTCTGTCTTGTTCCTTGCATTCTGGGGAAAGGAATTAGACAGTGTTTGGTGTGTGATTAAGTATTCATGCTTAAAGTAGCGACGGGCACATCTCAGGAGATAGAGCCATGGAGGAGGAGAGCAAACATTAATATGCGCTTAATAACTCTTTCTATCTGCTTCCTTGTTTCCCCATTCTGTCTGTGTCTGTCTGTCTCTGGCTCGGTTCCCTTCCACACATTTGTCTGTGAATTACAAAATATTGAATTTGAAAGGATGAATGGAAACTGAGAAATATCATGAAGTTGTCGTGTCTTTTTCGCAGAAAGAAAGTTATTTAGTATTTCTCAATGGAGGGCACATTTACAGAGGTTTGTTTGTGTTGTTTGTGTTTAACTCCAGCAGCAGGAAGAGTTTGAGTGAGGAAGTGAGAGCTTCTCATCCCCTTTGTGCAAGACAGGTTGCAGGAAGCCCACTACAGCTGACCCTTACAGTAAACTGTACGTGTGGGGTTCAAAACACGACTTCTTGCATAGTTTTACAACATGACAGCTGTGTTACCCAAAGAAATGACTGAAAAGATGCTCTATTCACCTACACATGTGTGTGTCTGAAATAAACTATTAGCCTCTACTGTAGCTGCCACAATTAGTCTTTTTAGGACAATGACTTTTAAATTTCCTTCCTCTGTACAGTCTGTCTTGTCACTCTCTGAACCCCTGTGTGTGTGTGTGTGTGTGTGTGTGTGTGTGTGTGTGTGTGTGTGTGTGTGTGTGTGTGTCCTGTGGTCTCTCGGCTCACAGAGTGTGTGTGCATGTCTTCCAGAGTGAAATGTCTGTCTCATTTCGCTTTTATTACTTGAGGGACGGAGAGGAGGGCTTTACTCTGTAATCTCAGCCTCCCTGTGGCCGCCGCTCAGCCCCTGCCGTACCTGGGAACACACTCGCCGCGGTTACATAGAGGCTTTTAAACACCTTATGCTCAGACTATTCCATTATAACCCACAAAAAATGTTGTTTTGTATTTGCATTCCTGATGCTCACGGCGCTGTGAAACTGCGGGTGAAGGGTGACAAATGGTTTGGTTAAAAGCATCACGACAAGAGCATTTGATTGACTGATTGGTTGTGATGGATTGGCCTGCGGGGGTGTGGATCAGAATAATGAACACCTTCATGCTCCGGGTGGCTCTTCAAAGCGCAACTTTTCTTGTAAAAGGCCTTCTGTACAAAACACTTGTGCAGGGAAATAATAGCTCTGCATGTGGAACTAATGTCAGACTCCATTTCTCACAAATAAAACGCAACAATGTGTGTTTAATGCACAGACGTCAAATAAGCTTTCAAAGATAGTCTTGCAATATTATTTTGCATTCTGATTAATGATTTTTGCCGTTACTGATTATACAATTTAAAGCACTTAACACTCTGAATTGGGATCTCCGGTAGTCCGAGAAAGTTAGTGCGTGCAGAAATAGGTGCAGGTTATGAAATAGGGCTAAATATAGATTTATTATTGTATTGCATCTTTCATTGATATTCTCCTACTACATTGTGCTGCATTAACATTAGCTGCTTAATTGAATTCCTGCTGCTGTTTTAAAGCCGCTTATGGCCTGTCGTTGTGTTTTATCGTCCTCCCTCTGGAAAACGCGCGGCGCAAGAGAAAGAAATAAAGAATTATTATTATTGAACCTCAACCCAGTAATGCTCTGCCGCTCCAGGGAGTCGTTTCTCTCTTCTGCCGTCCGGTTTCATGTCAAGTCCAACCGCTCGCCTCTTCCACACTGAGCCAGCTGTGGTTTGGCTGTCGGTGAATATGTTAGCATGCCAATGAGGCCTGTACACATCTTAGTGTGTGTGTGTGTGTGTGTGTACTGTGTGGGAGGGGAAAGCAGTGCCCTCAACCCGTATTCCCTTGAGGGAAAAGGTGTCTCTTAAAAACACCAACATGTGTCTGTTAACTCGCAGCTATAGATGCACAGCGAGAGGTGAGCCGGTCAGTTTCGTATCTCTAACGTGTGGGGTTTTTTCCCCGCCCTGCAAAGGGACTCTTGAGGAGGTGTAAGAAAGGGCAGGGAGGGAAGGGGGGGGGGGGGGGGATGGAGGAGGGAAGGGAAGGGGCAGGCGAAATTGAAATAGAAATCCAAGTCATTGGATAAAGAAACAGGACTCTTCATTTTACCTTGTTGTGCAACCATGTATATTTCCCCGCCGCCATCGCTCTTTCTCTCTGTCTCTGTCTCCCTGCCCCGCAGCGTCCCCGTGATGATTGATATGCACCAAGAGCGAAGCTAGCTACAGAGACAGAGAAAATCATGCATAAAAGATGAGCGCAGTTTATTGTGTTTTCCTGGGGGCCGAGGGGAGAGCCGAAGTTATGGATTTATGCGCTGTGTGATTGGATGAGAGCCCGGACCCGTGGGACAGATGTTGAGATGGGAGGGGGGGGGGGGGGGGAGGTGGTTTTGGGTTTCACAGGTACAGAGTAAGAACTTGTGTCGGACAGGTGGAGATCACTTACCGACAAGTGGCGCGAATGCAGTGGCCTGAGGGAGCCGAGGGTCCCGCTAAGCTTCCACACATCCTTCCTCAATGGAAGCTGGCATCATAATTACATTCTAATAGTCCGGCCTCACCTCTTCATTCAGCTGTGAGCAGCCCAATGGACTGAGCCGGGTTGTCTGAACCCTCACGAAGGAACGTCCCCTCGTTGAGATACACTGATTAATTGGTTTGCTGATAAGTCGGGTCAGTACTTATTCAAAATTGGATATCGGCCGGCGTGATGGATGTGACGCATTCTGTTTGATGACAGTGTTTAATTGATCAATTTCTATGGGAAGCCATTAAACTGAAATCACTCTAATGAGACATTTTGATTGGATTCCACATCAAGTAGAGCTTGAATATATTTTACTCTTATTATGAAGAGTTTAAGTGTCCTATTACACTGTGTACATGTGGTTAATGAGCTTTTTAAACAAGAATAACATTTGAATAAAAAATACTGAATAACTTCATTCAGAAGTCCTGGATGTGCACATCAGTGTTTGTTTTGATAACGGGATTTTCGTTTTGCAACATGTGATCCGCAAGTTGTAGTCGGATGGGCTTCTAATTTAATGTATACCACAAGAGATTACCGAAGAGATAATGGAAATATCTGGCGTCTGTAAGCGCCCGAACCAAAACAAATATTAAACTAAACAAGCTGTATTGGTGTATCTGACAGTAATACACAGTTCATATACGTCTTTGGTGTTTTTAAGCAAACTGTGCCTGTTTTAATGAGAACACTGGACTACAGTAGGAGTTGTACAGTTATATTTAACGACACATAGGCCTAATGGAGCAGTGTGAGCCGCACTTTGTGCTTGGTTGGGAGGCATCGCTCTCGTTCAACAGTGGCTCAGCCGACAGTGTTTTACCGATCATTGTGTAATGTCAGCTTAAGGTTTCTTTTTATACGCATCATTTGAGGACAAATGAACCAGCGGGACACCGAAGACTGTGGAAAACGTGTGCTTTAGCTGGAGTCTCTGGCAGATTATTGGAATTATCATTATTAATGTGGGACCCTAATCAACAACTGTTAGTTTTATCTCTGCCAGGTGTGAGCCTGTGGGGAGATCGTGTGTTCGCTCGCTCGTGTGCGTGCGCGTAAATCCGCAGCTAATCCTGCATTCTACTGTAGCCTTCAGCCTAATATTTGTGTGCACATGTTATGACTGTGATTCAGTTTTTGAAAAACCTATTTTATTGCCGTCATTGTCTGCCGACTCCTTACTCTTCTTAGCCTGTAGGGGGCGCACGTGATCAACAACTGCTTGAGTAGCAAAAGGCGTTTCCAGCAGGCAGCTAGGCTGAAAACAAGCCGCACCTCGTCTGTTGCAGGACACATGTTGGTCTTTATTGTTGCTCGAAGAAGTGACGTCCATTCCAGTTTTGAACCGGAGCATCTGCAGATGAATTATATCCCCGTTATGTTACGATCAACTAAAGTTACACGAATAAATGCCTGCTTTTGTCTTCGCCGCCATCTTGACTGAGATTTCCCTCTTCTTTGTTTGGGCAGAGGGAGGCGCACCTGGTGGAGATCTGCACTCTGTACAGATCTGTACAGAGTGCACTTTTCTACTTATTTATTCATTTATTTCCAGCTGATTAGATTTCTGATTTTCATGTGCAGATTTCCATAGTGCCACTACTTATATTAAGGGTTTGTATAGGTGATAGATTACTGAATGCATGTTTAGCAATACAGCATTTACTCAAAATACCACTTATTTATATATATATATTTATATATATATATATATATATATATATATATATATAAATATATATATATTTATATATATATATATATATATATATATATAAATATATATATATATATATTTATATATATAAATATATATATATATATATATATATATATATATATAAATATATATATATATATATATATATATATATATATATATATATATATATATATATATGATACCCTTTAGCCAAAACAATATATTTTATTTGTAATGTTTTCTCTTTATTAAATCAAAACTATAGAGGCCAATAAGCAAACACACATTAGTAATTTCAGAGAATTATTTGTCCATTTGATGGCATAAATAACACATTTTAGACATCGATTTATCATTAAAGCCCACACACAGCAGGTTTATTAGCCCTCTCGCAGCCCTCGATGAGTATTTCAATGAAAATGACTTTAATATTTCCTTTATGTGTCCAACAGGACAAATGCTGTTTCATTATGAGTAGCAGATGATCATCGTGCATGCACAGAGCCGCACTTCTGAAGGTTTACTTCTTGATTATGGACAGGTTAGCTGTGAATCGGTGATCTGTAATCACGTCCATCTCTCAGAGCAGCTCGTATTGATTGCTGGTCATAGAGCAGGAGTGAATCTACCTTATTGATCTGCTTTGATTCTTTTGTTTCATTTCCTCCTAACTGACTAATTGGGCTATTCTTTGTCGACGAGATTGACTTTTATGCCTGATATTACGGAGCTGTATTTATTCCCTTGAGGGGGAAAAACAAATTAAAGGGAGTGTTTTTCCCCCTTCTTCTCCTCTTCTTCTTTCATACGGATATAATTCATATAAACCCTCTTTTCTCCAAGATGCTCATAAATTCAGAGAAGAAATCATTATTTTCTCATAAATGTGATGATATTGCTCTCATCGGGCGCGCTGTGATGTAAGAGCACTTTATGAGATGGGCTATCTATCCCGCTTGTCACATGACAACTGTCTCGGTTTCTGATTGGCTGAGCAACGTTGGCGGTAATGCCATTTCATTAAATAGAGACACACAGACGTTTTCCATCTGGGAACTGAGGATTCTCCTCATTTGTCTCTCTGCCAAGGGAGACTTTAAGATGAAAAGTGACCCGCTGCGTACGTTTGCTCTTCCTCTCTCCCTATGAGGGACGTGGTGTCTCCGTAAAGACTGTCTGTCTCTGTGACCGGCCATCTAGTAAACAGAGATGCATTGACGCCAGTGCGTCCCCTTTAGCCCTGAGGCCAGTATTGACCAATGCATTACTCTGAGGTTTTGTCCAACTGGAGTGATTACAGCATTTAGCCGAGATCTACTCTGCGGTTAGGGAGACGGGACTGTCTGAGGAAGATTAACTGCTCTGCAGGCAGGAGGTTGTGGGTTCAGATCCCCGGGGACAGGTTTGCGAGAGCTGCTTCATTAGGCGCTCTGGGATATTCACAGGGAGAATTATGAATGCATATGTTGGCAGAAGACAAAGAGGAAAGGGTGTCAGACGTTGGTCAGTGATGGGGATTCTTCTGCATCAGGTGTGGAACAAGAAAATATCCTCCAAAGGTCACGGGGACACAGATTGCATGGCAACGACAGAGGAGTGGGTGTAAATGGCACAACTTCTGACACAATGCTCCGTTAAGAGGGAAAAAATAACAAACATTATGATAATACGCGCCGGCACCATAAGTGGGCGAAGTTTAGATGATTCTGAAGGCCATCAACATGTTGATGTGCAAAGGAATTGGTCCTGAACCATTGCCCTGTGGTACACCCAATGAATCCTTTTATAAAGCAGAACATACAACACACCCCGCTCATGTGTACAGACGTTATACTCGGGTAGTACACTGAATGATGAACGTGAACTGAAAACACACCGTGAAAGACGATAATGCAAACAACGCCATAATGCCAACCTGTCAATCACAAGGTAACCAGGCCCTAAAGCATACTTTCTGGTGTCTGTTGGTGTCTGTCACCCTCGTCACACTTCCTCCCTGCATCCATCCTGTTCAACATCTTTCAGCTGCCCAACAACCCACTACCATTCATTGTCCTCCACACATGTACATTCAGTGTGATTCATATGCGTGCAATACTTCCTCATTCCTTTTGGCTCTGTGCTCAGTGCTAGGCATTCCCCCTGTGGGTTCTTATGTGTGACAGCATCATTCTTTTGGCAAGTAGCCTGGAAGGTCTCTTAGAGACACCCTGGCTGTTCATTCATAACTTTTGTCCAGCACTTACAAATGATAATAAAACATCTATTCCACTTTTTTTGTCTCCATTTCCATTCACATTTTAAAGCCCATTTGCCTGAAACTATTTGCAGTGATGGTTGGGCCTTTTCTACGTGTTCAAACATTTGCTGTGGGGTCTAAAGGTGAGATGTAAAGTAAATAAACCGGTGTTCCTCAGCTTGGGAACCAAATGGGACAAATATATAGTCAAACACTGGCGCGATCTAACAAAGAGAAAAGGGCAAACGTACTCACGATCCTCTTTTACTGTGAAAATACAGAAAAGGGGTTTTCAATTTTCAGAATTTAATGTTTATAAAGTCAGAAGTCGGAGATTTGATGACTTGGCAGACAACACAATTAAAGTACTACTGTTTACTTTATCTTCTGAATTTAATTATTCTTGTTTGATATTTGACTGAGTTTTATTAACACATAATCATTTTTATTGTAGGGGAAAATATATTCTTTTGTTTAATGCTTCAATTGAGTTTTTTAATTAGTTTTATTATTTTCCAAAACACATTTATATCCGTGATGTAATGTTATTACTTCTGATTCTTTTTTCTGTTGTTTCTCTCTCTTGCTTTTTTCGCTTCCTCCTCTTTATCTTTTGAAAAAGAAACCAGGAAAAGAAACAACAGTTATATTACTTCTGTATCTTAATGCTTCTTTGGGGCTTTGCCAACAGTTAGTGTGGTCGGTCTATTCTCACATCGTCACGTAAAACACGTACATACTCCACTAGAAACATACTGATATACACAATAAATAAAAACGTACATAAAGAAGCAGGCACCTTGGAGTATTAAGGCAAATCTGTATTAGTATTCTAATAATCTTGTAGCTGTGGTGAATACCTACAAAATTAATTTGGCTGCTTCTGGTTTTACGGTGCTTGCCGATGGGGAAGCTGGGGACCATTAGCTCTAATGAAAATGACACCAGTAGGCTGTCTTTCTGGGGGCTTAATATTTCCCTGAGGACTCCTTTTACTTCTTTGCTTTTGTGTTGTAGCTCTGAACCTGCTCCTGATGTTTTGCATTGTTTTGGCATTAGTGCGAGCCGCAGCATGCACTCTTCACAGCCTTCATTGTGGCTTTTGTGTGCATTGTTTTCTCTGTGTGAACGAACATGCATGCGTCCACACACTTCTTCACTATGAGGCGTGACGGTGCTGCACTTTGCATGTTTTCGGCGGTTTCCGGGGTTTCCAAGCGGCTTCCAGCCCGGCTGCATCCGAGCTGAATTACATGCACGCGGGCCTTGTAATTTCAGCGAGGAGGTGTCATGTTTAGTTACGCTCTCGGTAATGGAGAGCTCCTCTTTTCATTACCCTCACTTTTGAATGGGCCACACCATAGCAACATGTGGCAGTGATCAATTTGAATGTCATTAACACGGGCAGCTTTAAGGTCCAGGCTTCATTCTCTCCACTCTCTAAACCACAGTAATTGAATCAAGGAAACGGGCGGTGTTCGAGAGCTCCTGGTCAAGCAAACAAAAGGATTATTAACATCGCCGATGACATTGTATTTACAGGAGAGGCTGAGGGAACTGTGCCGTTTACAAAGCAATTTGCCGCTGTGATGATGCAAGAATAAATAAATGGGAATTTGTTGTTGATTTGTGTCTGGGAACGGGAGTGTGACATGAGGGATGTGGCAGCCGGAGGAGGCATGCACATCCTTAGGCGAGCGTTGACTGACTGAGGGACACGGCTTTAATATGCTGTTTGATGCCTCGAATACATCACACCGATATTGTACATTCAAAACACAGCTTGTCCTCCTCTAACCTTTAAGAAGATTAGAACTACGTGAGCAATAATAGCTTTTGAGTTGCACACAATGTATTTTGCGTGTTGGCCTCGTGCCATCTTTGGCTTCGTGGAAGTGTTTTTATTTCCCCCTCCATGTGTGCTTGTTGATTCAGACTGCTGTAGTAGTGTTGCGGATGGCAGCTTTAGTCTATTTTCTGTGAGAATAAAAATCCAAGCCCATCTGCAATTTGTCTTGATTAAGCAGGGTCTCCATCTGCGAGCACCGATCTCTTGTTGGTGTCTTTTCCCATTTGCTATATATTTCATTCCAGCAGCCCCCCTGTCCACTTAACACCCCCACCTCCTTCTCCAAGCAAAAGATTAACAGATTAGAAGTAACATGATTGCCTGCTTCCTCTTTTCTTTTCTGCCTGCCGCCTTTTTCCAGAAGAACTAAGGAATAAAAACCACATGAGCTCTATGATTTGCCTCTTGGTGTCTCCGTCTGCAATATCAAGCCAGTCGAAAGCACTTAATGTCCTCACTATTCTAATTTCATCTGTCTTTTTCGCTCTGTACTGTATCACAGGAGACATATGCCCACACACATGCCCATTCATTAGAATTCATTACAGATGTATAGTGTGACCAGGCTTATTTCTCCAGCGTAGAGGCCTATCACACACCTCAGCAATGCGTAACCAATAACTGACGCATGACTGAAAAAATGAAAAGAGATAGAGGCAGATGAAGTGCAGGAGATGAGATACAGGAGAGGTGGAGAAGAGACAAAAATCAGAAAGAAGGATGAAAAAAATGAGGGGGAGAGAGAGGAGGAGACTGGTGAAGCAAAGGATGGAGGATCTAGCAAGCTGGGTGGCATTAGTAGGGAAAGCCTCTCCACTTCTGCTAGATAAGAGATGGCCCTGGCCAATGATGTGGAATGGTTCTGATTGGCTGAGCCTGATCCCCCAGCAGAGCGAACCAAGCTCTTCTCCTGGAGCCCAGAGCACTACCGTAACACTGTCGGATATTTCATACTTCACTCCTACAACCATGACTACTGCAGGGTACTGCAATTCTGACCTCTTCCCCATGCTGCTCCACATGTCATACCTCACTCCAAGAGCGGTGACTACTGTGCCGTGCAGAGCCTCAATCCTGCGTTCCTTAGGACCAAAATGGTACTGTGTACTGGACCGTCAATCACCACTGGAGGACATTTACAATAACCAGCCCAGTATTCATAGGAATTCTATCCATTTTTTGTAGAAATCCAGAATTTTCTAACCATTGGTTTTGCATTATTGTTCAATATCTATGTTCCTGTTTGGCAGTGGGTTTGCAACACCAGCAGGGGCCGTGGTAGACATCTTAATGGAGAATGTAAAAAATGTGACGGATCCAAACCCAGACTGGTCCCACAGAAACTGGACACCCACCATTTCCTGAGGCTTTCCGTTCAATTTACTTTAAGCTGGCATCTGTTCCTTTATCCAGCTCTCAACCATATGGGACTTTTATTAGAACCTAATTGGCTGAAAACTGGTACATTAGAAAGTTTTACGGATCATTACAGAGCAGAATATTTGACTCCTGTGCTACAAGTCCCGTGTGCCTAAATGACCACGTAGTTTGTTTGTCCGCCCCTTCAGAAATGACCCATGGGACGATTTAAAGAACGACTTACGTTGAGATTTGGTTGTGTTATGAATGCTTGCCTTTGTAATCAAAAAGGTTCTGTGGGTATACTTTATGTGATTGTATCTTACAAATGACTGTGAAGGCGCATGCATTAGTCTATGGAAAATGAGACAATCCCTGTGACAATCGACAAAGTGCTTGTGTTGCTTTCAGCCGTTTATTCTCAGTTTCACTTGGTTAGATCTCGTGGAGATATTGGCAGGTATTACTGTCTGCCGGGGTAAATCCTGCACGTACAGAGGGGGCTTTAAAGTAATTGGCACAACCTAACATGATGAAGATGCGTTTATGTTATTGTTTTTTTGATTGGTTGATAAAGATGCAGCCTGCGTTTGTTGCTCATGATATCAGAATCTCTCTTGTCCTGTCAGTTCCAATCAAATCTTTCTGCTCCAGACTCCCACTACACCGCACAGTAAACATAAATGATCTTTATAGGTGTAAAATCTCCCGAATTGACAGAGATACTAGATACAACACTGTAAAACATGATTACAGTAAATACAGACATCCTGACCTCAGTACGTTTGGCTTTTATACTCCAATGTACAGCATGACAGATTCCCTGCAGGGTACAGTAACACTGCCTTCTCTGCTCATTGCTGTTTCTTCATACTTCACGACCACAACCACGGCCACTTTTGGACATCCTGACCTCACTGTTACCCTGCGAACCAGCTGGCTATGATTATGTAGCACGCAGACTTTGGCAGCAGGGGCTGAGAAGCCATCTGGAGCAGCGGGACGTTTGTCCCAGTGGGCCGGTGGACCTGCGGGCCGGCAACACTGATGCACAAAACAAAAGAATATAGTCCTGCGTTGTATTAAAGTACTAACAGGTGCGTGGATTCAAAGATGATCTAAATATATTCAAATGTTTCAAGATTTTAAAGGGATAGTGCAGATGTTTACTTATCCACATTTGGTGTATTATCTACAGTAGATGGCAATGTACTGCTGTGGACAGGAGCGTCATTTGCCATCGAAATCAGGTTAAGTGTACGCTATATCTAGAATATTTACACTGCTTTACCTTTCCGTCAGGGAACTGAAGCATCTGCCAGAACAGTAACTTCAGGTCTTACTTATGTGCTCAGTGCAGTCAAATTAGTTTTTTTTGTTCTATTTTTGTTTCCCAGTCAGTCAAAAAGAACAAAACCTGCTGTTTGACTTACCAGTCATACACCCTCTTATTGGGGTCTAGACTGGATACATAACACGATGACTTGAGTGCAGTTTTAATGACAGATAGTTAAAATATTAAAACATTGACAGCTACAGTCGGTACAGCTGAAGTGGATTGACTTCAACTGTATTTAACAAAATTAACAGCATGTAACGAGCCGTTAAGTGACTTTACTTGAAGTGTTAATTAGATTTGATTATTTTAGATAAAACTTAAATGATGCTTGAAGGGAGACGGGGTCGCGGCAGAGAGAGAGAGAGACAGTGGGTAGGAGGTAAAACATCTGATATTTAGTGAGAAGAGAAGCAATTAATAATAATGGGTTATACAACAGAGGGACAGTGTCGTCTCTGAAAGGTCAGTACAGTAGATGTGGTTATCAGACAGACAGATGTAAGAACTGCAAACTTTATTTTGATCTCAATGTGTTTTAGTTATTTGACCGTAATGTGTGTCACACAGTTTGATCCTGTCTTTATCTAAGGTTTGCCACATGGCCCCACGCCACGCCATGTCCTCTTCTCTAGCCACTGTTCACACTGCTTACAGCTGAACCCTGACAGGAAGCTTAGAGCTGTGAGGTCAAACCTAAAGTCCGAGCCTCAAAGGCCCACGCTGCAAGCGGCAGACACGGCCACAGATTACCGTCTCGCCGGACAAAAGACGTTGACTGTTACTGGGTCCTTTTTTTTTTTGGGAGCATTTCAACATCGAGACCTGGCCGGTTTTGAAGTAGAGTCTTATCGTGGCGAGCCGCACAGATGAGCCGCGCTGCGTCCTTGCTTTTATCAGATCAGAAGGTGACAGGAGGAACGTTACATGGAGGCGATTCAGCAACTTGGAAAAGCTGTTGAAGGACATGAAAAGCTTCGTGAGAAACGAGGACGACTCGTCTTTCTCCTCATTTGCGTCTCATCTTCTCTGACTAACGTTCCTCTACACGTCTTCATGTGTATCCTGTGAAGATGTGCTCGCGTGCAATTATTTGATGCATGTGTTGCATATAGGGATATAATGATGCAGCCTGGCTAATGGTTGATACGAGTAGTTAGATGCAAACAGCTTGTATTGGACACAGTTGGGAGGCAGTCATGGAAAACAGATACACTGAATCAGTAAATCTTGATATTATAGCATAATAATTACCTCCGCCAATGCGTTATGTTTTCCGGCTCGGTTTGTCCGTCTGCTTGTTTGTTTGTTTGTCTCATTACGGAAAAACTAATGGACCGATTTTTATGAAATTTGGTGGAAGGGTGTAGCATAGGCCAAAGAAGAACCCATTACATTTTGGAGTGGTATCATGTTACACAAATTGTGTTTCCCTTTCATGAACATTGCGAGGTGGGGCATTTGTGCTGCATTCAAGTGGTTTTGGAATAATAGGAAACATTAGTTTACGACTGTGAAGATTCACGTGAACGCCCCCTCAAGTCGGAACAACAACTCTAATCAACGTGTTGTTTAAACGTCACGTCTTCTTTGTTGCGTCTGGGTTGCTTCCACAAGCTCATGAACACACACTTGGTAAATGAGACCATCTGAGGATCATGTGAATGCACCGATAACCTTGGTGAAGGTCTTCACTCTCCAAGTGCCATTCCAGTTGCTGCTCCTTTTACAGTCCCAGCAACTATCATGCACCAGATGTTGTCAATGCAAAGTGCTTTAACCTGAAACATGTCACTCAGCTGTCAAACCCCTTTTCTCTTTCCATAAGACATACATTTAAAAAACATTAAATCTAGAAAAACAAACACAATTAGAGGTTGTAATGGAACAATACTGCATTGCTTCACTGACATGCTATAGATCTCCATGGTCCGGTACTCATTAGGGAAATGGTCCTATGTGAAGATACCCTTAAAATAATCCAGGTGTTAATTTTGGGAGAAAACAGTCACCTGTTAAGGAGGAAGTCTGGCTGTGTCTGGCAGATATCGGCCAAACTAGCCCGAACCCTAAAGCCAGATCCGGTCTAGTGTCAGCAGGACTTTTCCCTGACCTTTTGCTTGACCCCTAGAGGTCACCTGAGGTGGATAAAGATGAGACCACACACTGCACACACTATCATTGCTTGACAGACCTTTGTGCGGATTGCTCTGATCCTCTCTGCAGGAAGCCTTTTTCTCAATAAAAATACTCAAAGACAAACTCGGTATCTTCGATCATCTTTAACAGAACAGAAGGTGAAACAATAAATTCAGTCTGGAGCGGCAACATTAGTCGATTGACATCAATAATAATTTTAATAATATTAAATGTTGGAACCTTCTGAACTTCACTGGTTTAAGTCTCTCAAATGTGAGGATTTCCTGCTTTACTCTAATTTAAATAAATGTTAATTAAATACTTTTGAGTTTTTGATGATTGCTCCGACAAAACAAGCACTTTGAAGATCGGCCTCTTTTTCAGTTATTTTATAGACCAAACGTTCAATTTCTCCACAACAGAATTTATTGGCAGATTAATTGACAATAATTAGTGTTAGAAGCAAACCCAAACATTTTACATTATGTTCTGTGTAAGATGTTACTACCATCCTACTCAATATCTGTTTAAATGATTTATAATATTACATTTATTGCAAAGCACCAATAATAAGGTTCTTTCATCACATCAGAGGTGGATGATCCTGTCTACTCTGTTTAATATATGCCCAACATTGTCCCATACATCACAGTCATACCCATCATACACATGTCCGTGTGTTACTTTCACTCTCCTGCATGCTCTTTGTTTTTGTGTGTTCTCAGATGGTGTGGGGGGTTTCTGCACTCCGAGCTCGACTCCAAACAGCTGCACTTCCTCCCCGACGTAACCACAGCTGGAGCTTATACTGGGGACGGAAAGGTTATAAGCTGCCGTGTTCCGCGGATGAGGAGGGATCAACCTAGAGAGAGAGAATAGACCTTCAGGTGAGAAATTAATTGAGCCTGTAGATTTCTGTTGAAGAGAGATTCCTCGGCTGATAGGCCGCATTCTCCCTCCCTGACTGTGTATCTTCTTTTACCATAAGAACATTTTAGCACTAGTTTATTTTGCACAGTGAATAGAGACGCATTACGTCTGAGAAGTCAGACTTTATATATGTTCTTGTCTGCTGCAGTCAGGCCTGTTTTCCCTCAGTAGAGCTGATGACTCCATAACCACATCCACGAGGCGAAGCGATGTCAAAAACCCAGAAAATCACAAGTAGCACTTAAATTATCCTGTTTCATTTTTCAAACTGAGGGAAATAAAAATCTTCCGGACGTGTGCGTGTGTGTGTGTGTGTATGTGTGTGTGTGTGGGTTCTGTGTTTTCACGTGGGGAAAGGTTTCCATAGAGACTAGGCCAGCTAATCCGACAAGCTGTGGAAGACGGAGAGAGCAGGTCTGAAGTGCTCAGCATTACAGCGGCTTCTAAAAGCTCCCTGCCTCTCAGCGCCTTAGTCTTCATTACCTCCACATCCCCTTTTGATTGGCTGCGTTTATCCTGAGTACCCCAGGTTTGGGAGGGGACTGTAAACCCATATACCGCCCCCCCCTCCCCCCCCCCCCTCCCGCAGCCAACAACACACACCACCGGCATCCTTTAAGTTGTCATAGCAACCCCTGAAGGCAAGAATTTGACTCAAACTCAATATTTGATGATGTTTTGTACCTGGTAGTTTCAAGACGATACACTATTCTCCTGTAACCCTGTTACATGCAACACTTTATGGAGAAACAGTACATAGGAGTGATTACAGTGTATGGTTGGTGGGTGTTAGAATTAAATAAAACAAGAACATTGCACGCCCTTGGATGTGCTAAGCAAGGCAATTTGGCTTTCCGTTTCGGGTTGAATGCTGTTGCTTTGGCAAGCTGTCAGTCATCCTGTAATAGAAATAGAAAATTAGCCGGGGTTCTTAAACCCCTCCGCTCGTGCCATGCAGTGCCCAGTGTGTTCACGTTGCTGATCTGGAGTCCACTTGGACACTAGGGGGTTGAGTGCATGTTGCCAAGACACTGGAGCCTTCCCATGATGCTTTAGTTGTGGATTAGAAGAAGCATTGAGATTCTTTACTTAAGTAAAAGTAGCAGTGAGTTTAGTGTTGGGCAGGTAGAGTACAGTGAGTTTAGTGTTGGACAGGTAGAGTACAGTGAGTTTAGTGTTGGGCAAGTAGAGTACAGTCAGTTTAGTGTTGGGCAGGTAGAGTACAGTCAGTTTAGTGTTGGGCAAGTAGAGTACAGTCAGTTTAGTGTTGGGCAGGTAGAGTACAGTCAGTTTAGTGTTGGGCAAGTAGAGTACAGTCAGTTTAGTGTTGGGCAAGTAGAGTACAGTCAGTTTGGTGTTGGGCAGGTAGAGTACAGTCAGTTTGGTGTTGGGCAGGTAGAGTACAGTCAGTTTGGTGTTGGGCAGGTAGAGTACAGTGAGTTTGGTGTTGGGCAGGTAGAGTACAGTCAGTTTGGTGTTGGGCAGGTAGAGTACAGTCAGTTTGGTGTTGGGCAGGTAGAGTACAGTCAGTTTGGTGTTGGGCAAGTAGAGTACAGTCAGTTTAGTGTTGGACAGGTAGAGTACAGTGAGTTTAGTGTTGGACAGGTAGAGTACAGTCAGTTTAGTGTTGAGCAAGTAGAGTACAGTCAGTTTAGTGTTGGGCAGGTAGAGTACAGTCAGTTTGGTGTTGGGCAGGTAGAGTACAGTCAGTTTAGTGTTGGGCAGGTAGAGTACAGTCAGTTTAGTGTTGGGCAGGTAGAGTACAGTCAGTTTAGTGTTGGGCAGGTAGAGTACAGTCAGTTTGGTGTTGGGCAGGTAGAGTACAGTCAGTTTAGTGTTGGGCAGGTAGAGTACAGTCAGTTTGGTGTTGGGCAGGTAGAGTACAGTCAGTTAGTGTTGGGCAGGTAGAGTACAGTCAGTTTGGTGTTGGGCAGGTAGAGTACAGTCAGTTTAGTGTTGGGCAGGTAGAGTACAGTCAGTTTAGTGTTGGGCAGGTAGAGTACAGTCAGTTTAGTGTTGGGCAGGTAGAGTACAGTCAGTTTAGTGTTGGGCAGGTAGAGTACAGTCAGTTTAGTGTTGGGCAGGTAGAGTACAGTCAGTTTGGTGTTGGACAGGTAGAGTACAGTCAGTTTAGTGTTGGGCAGGTAGAGTACAGTCAGTTTAGTGTTGGGCAGGTAGAGTACAGTGAGTTTAGTGTTGGGCAGGTAGAGTACAGTCAGTTTGGTGTTGGACAGGTAGAGTACAGTCAGTTTAGTGTTGGGCAGGTAGAGTACAGTGAGTTTAGTGTTGGGCAGGTAGAGTACAGTGAGTTTAGTGTTGGGCAGGTAGAGTACAGTCAGTTTGGTGTTGGACAGGTAGAGTACAGTCAGTTTAGTGTTGGGCAGGTAGAGTACAGTGAGTTTAGTGTTGGGCAGGTAGAGTACAGTCAGTTTAGTGTTGGGCAGGTAGAGTACAGTCAGTTTAGTGTTGGGCAGGTAGAGTACAGTGAGTTTAGTGTTGGGCAGGTAGAGTACAGTCAGTTTAGTGTTGGGCAGGTAGAGTACAGTCAGTTTAGTGTTGGGCAGGTAGAGTACAGTCAGTTTAGTGTTGGGCAGGTAGAGTACAGTCAGTTTAGTGTTGGGCAGGTAGAGTACAGTCAGTTTAGTGTTGGACAGGTAGAGTACAGTCAGTTTAGTGTTGGGCAGGTAGAGTACAGTTAGTTTAGTGTTGGGCAGGTAGAGTACAGTCAGTTTGGTGTTGGGCAGGTAGAGTACAGTCAGTTTAGTGTTGGGCAGGTAGAGTACAGTCAGTTTGGTGTTGGGCAGGTAGAGTACAGTCAGTTTAGTGTTGGGCAGGTAGAGTACAGTCAGTTTAGTGTTGGGCAGGTAGAGTACAGTCAGTTTAGTGTTGGGCAGGTAGAGTACAGTCCGTTTAGTGTTGGGCAGGTAGAGTACAGTCAGTTTAGTGTTGGGCAGGTAGAGTACAGTCAGTTTAGTGTTGGGCAGGTAGAGTACAGTGAGTTTAGTGTTGGGCAGGTAGAGTACAGTTAGTTTAGTGTTGGGCAGGTAGAGTACAGTCAGTTTAGTGTTGGGCAGGTAGAGTACAGTCAGTTTAGTGTTGGGCAGGTAGAGTACAGTCAGTTTGGTGTTGGGCAGGTAGAGTACAGTCAGTTTAGTGTTGGGCAGGTAGAGTACAGTCAGTTTAGTGTTGGGCAGGTAGAGTACAGTCAGTTTAGTGTTGGGCAGGTAGAGTACAGTCAGTTTAGTGTTGGGCAGGTAGAGTACAGTCAGTTTAGTGTTGGGCAGGTAGAGTACAGTCAGTTTAGTGGAGCTTTGATTAGAGTTTTTAACCACAAGTATCGCTGTGGAGCGTTGTTTGTGAGGGCACAGAGGAGAACAGATGTTTTCTGGTGCAACGTCGATTTGCTGCCAATCTGATGGTTTTGTCAACAAGAGCAAACTAAATACTTGGGAGCAAATGAACAGCAATAATGCATGAAAAGAAAATTAACTCACTTAATGAAACACTCCACAGCCAGTAGATGTGTTTAAATTGGTATGAAGAAATAACAATATTTAATGTGGACAAAGCAGGAACATTAGTTGATCAGTGTGCATTTATCTATAAAATAATATGAGTGATTCTTCCAGCATCTGTTGTCCACAGCTGCTTTACATTCCGCTGGTTTTAGTCTTGAAATTCATTACAAAGCAAACGCTTTCCAGACATGATTTCACCCTTTTAGAATACGAAATACAGTAGAATTAACCGGAACCCTGTTATTTACTGGAGAAGCGTTGTTGTCGTGCACCACTGCGATTGGCTCAGCTGTTTCACTGCTACCATGTGACTGGCTAAGAGTGTGTTTCTTAATCACCCTCTGATCTGCAGTCCATTTCAGCCAGCCCTTTAGCACTTTGCACTGCTGCACATGCAGGAACCAAAATAGCAGGTGTGCTTGGAGACACCCACACAGTCTGTGCACCACAGATGTACCACTCTGCACACTCTGTAGCGCTTGTGGATTAAAATAAGGCCCTTTATATTCTGTACTGTCACTTTAAAAGATGTGCCTGGAAACCAATTACTGTTCATATTATTTTTATTATTATTATTATTTTTTAAGATTACATTGAAATCTTATATCATCAGGGTTATCCAGTTATTACCGTTAGTATGTCCGACATAAATCTCTCCGTCATAATGTCGGCTTTGGCTACATTGAAGACGTATTAGATGCGACGACACGTCAGCAACGGCACCATTATTTTACGGAAACCCGTTACAATTTGAGCTTTCATTGTGAGTAAAGCTAAAAAGTTGCATTTGTAATTTATTTTATTGTCATTTTCAAACTGTAACATTACCTTTGGAGCCACCAACATACAAAATGTTTAACGTACATTACTTGTAACTCGAACATAAGGATTGATAACACTCTTAAGCTACACCTTCACTACAGACTGGCCTGAAGTCGGGACAGGTACGAGCCAAGTCAGTCATTCCCCTTCAAGAATTCGTACTTCAAAGTGCACACACACAGACACAGACACACACACTGGTCTTTCCTGCCAAGAGGAAATGCATCGGTCACCATTATTTCATTCCCAAAAGGCTGTGCTTTCATCTTGACTCAGCATCCTCTCTTTATTTCTGTTTCTCCCTCTCTAATACACACATGCAAAATCAGCACTGAAAGCTTTTCATCCAGTTCTTTCACACCTTCTCTTCTCATTTTAGACTCACCCTGACCCACATACTTTTTATTCTCCATACAAATTCTTCCACGTTCACCTCTTTTTGTCAACTTCCTTTCAACCTTTACCTTTTTCCTCTCTGATTTCTCTATGTCTCTGTTACTTCCACCACTGGGATTTTGTTTTTTTGGTTTGGTGATACAAAACACAGCTGGTGTAGACATTCAGTATTTCGATTTTCATTTCGATTGTATTCTCTTTCGCGTGTAAAGCAACTGGAACTTTGACGCTTTACTGTGAAACCAGCATCATAACAACAGAAATAAAAGCAACACTATTAATAAACAGGGCCGACTCAAGTGTTTCTGTGACCCTAAGATGAATCTTTCATCAAAAATGACTGTGACAGACCATAACATTCTTCCAGATAACTTATCGTACGATCTAACTGTTTTCTGCAGCATTATTGAATATGGTGTAGCTTTTTGAAGTCATTTTATGGTAACATTATTGCTCATTTTGAAGCTATAAATAAAACTTCACAGACATCTCTGTTGTTGTTTTGGAGCATAGACGGTATCTAAGAAGTGGACGTAGTCTCTGAGACGCCCCCCATTGCTTTGTGGACCCTGCTTTGAGGCCTTGAGTTTGCCGTTTTGGCAGCCGCCATCTTGGTTTTTGGCCATCGACATATTGTTTTTTGCAACCACAAATTAAATACAAAGGGAATGCAAAGTACAACCAGATGCTCAAAAGGACATTTGTACATTGGGAAAAGGTTTTAAGACTAAAAGACGGAGACTGTCGTAGCGACCTGTCAATCACAAGGTAGCCACGCCCTAAAGCATACCCTGCTTTATCGTCTTTTGCACTCTAGATGGGACCATAGTTCACAAAATGCTGTATTGAAGAAGACTTGAAACTAGTGATTGTTACTTATTTTCACTGAGGTAAGAAATCAAATGACAACTGGATTAATTTTCTCATAGACTTCTATACAATCAACCAGCGAAATTGCCGTGCAGAAACTCAAAGTTTGCAGGTTTTATTAGAAGTATGAACATACGGCCATCCTTAAAGCTCTAATTTGAAAAGATACTTTTGCTAGATTTTGTATTTTGTATTGGCGGATTCCAGCGTCGCTTCTCCTTCTTTCTCACTGGAGCTTTAAATGATCTGACGCAAAGCACTAAAAATGTCACTACTGTACACATATGTTTCATGCAACAGGGAAGTAGCAGTCTCTGACATCAGTGCATAAGGCCACAGGAAGCTAGAGCTGCATCATAATAAAAACCTTTCAATATTATATTATTATTATCCTGGTCAAACGCTTTAATTCTAAAGCTTCATAAGTGCTTAACTAAAGTTTAACTGTGACTTTCTTGCAGTGTTGAGCAGCAAATGAGAAAGAAGTGTATATGTAATAATGGTGGCATCTTGTTGGTGCTGAGTGGGAGATTGGTTAAGATTTGGAAGGATAAACACTGAGGACTCATGGAATATCTTTTATATTTTTTTAGGCCAAGAACGGGAACTATTAATAAAGATATGAAGGTGTGATGACAAGGGAATTTGTATCTATTTTTCCTTTTATGATGAAAAGCTCCTTCACCGTCGGCTCAGTGTGTCAGTCTAACCCTAATCATATATTCTCATAATGTGAATCGGAGACTCTAATTGGGTAAGGTCAGCCTGGTAAAGTGTAATCGCTTCCTATCAACTGCACTATCATAAATTATGTAGAACAGCCATGAAATTATATTTATGGCTATTGCTGTGGCTTAGGCAGCTATTAGCCATGCTGGTTAGCAAATGAAACCTCCCATAGTCCTCGTTTAATTCTCTGAGGAGATGATTCACGTTTACTGGGACCAGAAGAAGAGTGGGTTGCAGGGGTAAAGATTATAACCTCTACTAAATCGTGCGTGTCTGTCTGTGTGATACTGTGTGTGCACAATGTGCTTCTCATGCACGCTTGTGTCCTCGCTGGCATTAATGTGAACCCGAGTGTGTGTTTAATTGGTGGCTGTGGCGGATGCTGCGCTCGCTGCTGCATTTACACACACACACACAGTGCCGGCTATAAATCTATATCGGAGGGAAAGACAATGGCACGTGAGGTAATTTCTGTCCAACCACACCCACCGGGCTCTAATTGCGCTGCAAGGCATGTAAAGGAAAATCAGCGGCTGTGCGAGGAGACTGTCAAACCCTGCGAACACTGTGGCTCTGACAACTTTAATTGGTAGTTGTCGTGTATATCCCTGTCTTCATTAGCAGCCTAAGACTACCTGCTTTTTCTCCCCCCCCCCCACACACACACACACACACACTTGCACAGCTATTGGTGAATAGGTCATTAGATGTGCTTGGTTTAATAGCAGATTGTCATCCAGAACTGCCTGTGTTCCGTGGACACTTACATAAAAAAAAAAGGCACCTAGAGGTATTTTGTGAATATCTCTTGCTATGCATGCTGTAGTGGAGCTATGTTTTTCAAATAAGCAATTACAAAAGAACTGACAGCAACTTTTTTTTTTTAACCTCTGACAATTTTAAGCATGCGAGCAACCAACAACAAGTATTGATTAAGAGGCTGAAGGATATTGCCTCAGAGTGATATTCACAAAATACATTATTTTTTTCATTGAAATCCAACAGATTTTTCTAACCATCTTGATTCAATACGAGATTTGCTTTTTGATCCTGCAGTTGTCATTCATGCAAGCAGCCTGCTGGCATAAAACAGCAGGCAACCAATCTGGCAAAAAGGGCAGGTTTGGTTTCAGAAGTGAATGGACACGCTGGATTCAAGAAAAACATTTTTATTAGAAGGATATGAGTATAGCATGCATTGCCACCTGCGAATCAGAATTCAAATGTACCCTTTTTTGTCCCCCTAAAACCTGTGGGAGAGGGTACAGTGGGCTCTTTCAGTCCTTCGGCTCTCTTTCTGCAAGCTTCCTGTCAGGCAGCTCCAACGAGCTCCACCAATCAGAGTGTTGGGACACCATGTCCGCAGCACATGGTGTCCCAACACCGAGGGCAAAAAACAAAAAAGGCCATAGAGCTCTCGCCTCTGCTCATGAAGAAGACCCAAGCAACAGCGGATCATATGACACACACTGACCATTTCCTGTACATAACCCCTAAAAAATGACTCTTTATTCTTTTTATTCAGAATTGAATCCAATGTCTCATTTTGGTTGTTTTTGATTTATTTTTTGGGGAATTTTAAGCTTTACTTGACAGTGAAAGTGATGAGAGACATGTGGGGAAAGAGAGTAGGAGAATGACATGCGCAATTGAACTGGGTACTCGCTGCTTAGGGCATTTGCGCCCTAACTAGTCGGCTATCGGGTCACCCTATATTTGGAAAGTCTAATTATTGTATGCCCTTCATGTGGGTGAAGCCAGCAGGAAGTACGCTGGCCAGAGATGACTCTATGGAGCATGCTCTGGTTCACAGAAATGAATCGGGCGCCATCTTGGAGCACGGTGTTCTTTGTACATCCATGATCATGAAGCATGAGACCATGTTTGCCCACCCAGAAGGCTCAGGCCTCTGTTGGAGCAGAAAAGGTTTACCAGTACACAACCTTTGCCACGATGCAAACACACTGGAAGTAAATAGATGCAATATCTCTTTGTTGTAAGTCGTAGAATGGTGTTTCATACTGTTATAAACCACGCAGAGTCTGAAAAGCCTTTGAACTAACGGATATATTACTCAAACCAGCTTTCCTGGGTCGTATTATATCGTGTCATCGGTACCTGGAGCCACACACCCCACCAACGCAGCCCTTTGAGAGAAGTGCTGCATGTCAACACAGCGACATATTGTAGGTGTAAGTACACAAAGATAACGGTGTGTCTATCATTGACAGTATGAATGTGAGTCCTGTAAGCCCTGCCTGCGTTGAAAGCAACCACTCTAGGTGGCCAGAGAAGCCATGCATTATTGAGAAAGGGCTTGAGGGGGGTGGGGGGGAGGTAAGAGTGGATTAGTCTGATATTAACCTCCAGAGGAAGAGAAAAAGGGAAAGGGATGACATGATGAGGATCACCCCTGGCCATTTAAACTGCTTTAATTAAATCCTGGATGGAGAGGCCACCACTCAGACCTGGAGAAAGGGGAGAGACAGAAGATGAAGAAGAGAAGAAAGGGATAGAAATGAGGAAAGGTAGAGCAGCGGTGAAAGAGACTGATTGGAAAAAATGGAGAATAGGAAATAGGCTAGGAAATAAAGAGGATGAGACGAAAAGAAAAGTGTGTGTGTGTGTGTGTGTGTGTGTGTGTGTGTGTGTGTGTGCTCGCTTGCTAAATCTCCCACTGTGATGAGGCAGACTAATGAGTTAGCCTTTTGCCATGCCGGTCACATGTGTGTGTGGCTGACAGGGACCGGGGCGAGCTGATAAATCAGCAGCAGAAATTAGATTTATAAAAACCTGATCTCCATCTCAACCTCTTGTCTCGCTCCCCGGCCACCCTGTCACCTTGCTATCTTCATCTGCGAGGGTGGGAGAGGGGGGGGGGGGGGCAAGATATGTCATAGGAAATGTAGTTTTCTGTAAAAGAAATAAGTATGGTATATTAGTGTCCAGCATTTTGTCACTTGGAGCTGATGACTAATTAATCGAGTGAGACGACAGAGCTGCCGATGGATTCTGACCTATGTTGATTTTTAATTGGACGACAAATTAAAGGGTCTCTGAGCCATTTATCATTACCTTCACCACGGAGGTTTAGCTTTCAGTCAAATTAGTTTTTTCTTTTATTTATTAGAAGAATATATCTATAAAAGTGTTCAGTAGAAATAGTATCGCTACTCGACACCTTTATAACCCAATACCTGGTAGTTTAGAAAATATACCTGCAGTACTGTATTGGCTATTATGAAGGATATAATACATTTAGTTTACTGTGACTTTTAGCCAGTGCCGAGTGTCGTTACTGCGCTTTTTCTGGGTTTCAACCGCATCTCTCTAAATTTACTTTGTGGACAATACAACCAGAACACCAATGCAGTCTGATTAATAACTAAAAATACAACAAATCCAAACTATGATCTTAGTCTTCGATGGTGTCCTCTGTGAGTGAGATTCTTTCTGACATAGTTCCAGCCGCACAATACCGGCTTCACAAAGGTAGGATTTATTGCAGGGCTATTGCATTGAATTGCATTAAACCGTGAGATGCTGTTATTTTATTCACCCCCTGTAGCTACAGACTTCTGTATGTCTAACAGTCCAACAGCGAGTCCATCAAAGAAATATTATAGATGGAAAGAAATAAGCCGCTACAACTTGTTCTTAACATGGCGGAAAAACAACTGCAGAGAATTCTAGATTGAAGTTAGTTGTCAAACACTTTGTAAATGTGAGTTTCTTTACCACTCACTGTGTCTCGTCATGTTGCTGTTGTGTGTTTATCTTCCAAACTTCAGCCAAAGACTTCTGACTTTTATTGTGTGTTTGTTTGCCCTTTATCCTGTTAAAAGGACAGTGTTTTAAACCAGTGAGTGTATGTGCACACACAGTATCCGGGCTAAATCCTAAATGCATAACACAGCATGCAGATTACTCACACACCGCTCGTGTCAAACACTTCATCAGACTCATCCAGGGTGTTACATGTCATTTTGTCTCTTTGTGGTGTGTACACATCATCTTAGCATTATCAGTGAACAGTACGAGGCACATAACCATATCGTTGGACAGCCACTGTTTTATAGTTTGGTTAAATGGTTTTAGTAAATGTTAAATGGATGCTTTTATAATTCATACAGAGTCAGAGGCTACCATACAAGGTGCACATCAGCTTGTCAGTAGTGATAACCATTCACACACATTCACACACATTCACACACCTTCACACACCTTCACACACCTTTGGCCATCGGGAGCAATTTGGGGTTCAGTATCTTGCCCAAGGACACTGCGACATGCTGACTGCAGGACTGCATTGAACCACCGACCCTCCAACCGGTGAATGACCACTCTACCTCCTGAGCCACAGCCCGCCCATTATCTCATTGAAGTGAAACGTACCTGTTGTTGGCTAATTCAAGTAAGTTAACATCAGAACAATGCATCCGTCCTGTAAAACACAGCCCACAGTGACTAATACAGCCAGAGATACTGTAACTAAACGCTATTTTGGTAGAAACAGTTGAGCAACATCTCATGTGGCTGACAGATTGCAGCTGTCTTACGTAAACATTGTTATATCATCCAACCCTTTTATTTTCTTTGGTATCAAACAAACATCCGCTGTGTATGTAGATGTAGTTATGTCCTTTATGGAACACAGCCTGGGTTCAGCTCGGATTCATGCCAATCAAAATAAATCCCACTGTCAGAAGTTTCCACAGAGAAAGAATCAGCATGTCCACTGAAATTTCTCAAAACACCTCTGCAGCAAAATAAATATCTTTGCTATTCATTCACACATTCTGAAACTGAAAGTGTTTTGGGGGAAAGTGTTCCATCAGACAGATTTGAAAAATGCTGCTAAAATGCATCCAATATGGACAGTGATTGAAATATGGACTCATGCTGCACTGGTGCACGTGGAAATGAAATGTGGAATAAAGCCAAATCACAATTTTTTCAAAGAAGTCCTCTTCTAAAGAAGTACTTTACGATGGAGAGTTTTAAAAAAGGATAAACATTGCTAAAGCAGAACCAAAGATATTTGTCTTTTTATTCACTCGAGTCATTTTCCTTGTCTAAACATGGAGCCTACATTACCCACAATGCAATGTGACCGCCGTCAGTTCGTCCGGTGTCTCAATCTAGCAGTAGCATTATAATTATAAACCTTTTACTAGTCTTCAGCCCATAGACTGTATGTAAAGATGGACGACGCATCTTCATGTCCTCCCACTGTACAAAAGTGAAGCCCAAATGTCCCGAATACTGGAGCTGCCATCTTGAGATTTGGACGTAATTTGTGTCTGATGTGATCGGGAAGGTTGGAACCAATCACGAGCCAATCACGGCCACGGCTTGTTAGCGTCATCCACCTAGCTGCTACGTTAGCCACCACGGTAGCTGTTTGGCTAGAAAGACAAAACAAACTTTAATTAAATACTTTAATGATCAAAACGAGGCATTTTCTATTACAGACTTGTGACTTGTGTTTCTGTATGAACGATAGATTATGTATATAAATCATTGTATATACAGATCTTTGTATACAGACAATCGGAGGATTCCAAAGTTAATAGTACATTTTCTTCATACACTTCCTGATCCTCCGACTCCGCATCTACTTCACTTCTCATCATAGCATCAAATAACTATTTAAAACCAAACTTAGCAGAACAATTAATACTTGAACATGCATCAGCGTGATAAGAACTAAGAATAAAAATCAAAAATATATTAGACTTTTTTAACCCTAACCCTAACCCTTTTTTTTGTCCCATCCGCTTATGACCTATCCTGCAGCCAGGCCACCAGGGGCGATTTTTTGGCATCACTTTTTCAGGAGCTGTCATGTTGTCGCTGACTCAAGTGACATCACTTGAGGCAAATGTCTCAGATTTCTCACGGTTCCTTCTGAAGCCATAAAATTCTTTATAGAAATATGCAGTCGTACACCCCAATACCCAGTACACACACTTTGATGTGTAAATTCGGTGGAGTTCCCCTTTATCTAATGCTCTTCTGCCCCAACTGGCCTTTCTCATCTTTATGAATATTCAATTGGTTTAAAGTTTAAAATGATCCCTCACTGTGTTGTGTCTCATCCCCATGTATGAAATGCATCACATGAAAAGATTCAGTTTCAGTGGGTTTTCAGGGGGACAAAATGAAACAAGGACACTTCTGTGAAGGATACTGAACGTGAGACGGACTAGATAAGTGTAGGTACACTGCTACATCTGCAATCCCCAGAGATAGATTTGTTTTCTTAATAAAAGGCTAACACGAGTAAGATACTCTGACATTGGTCCAGTATTTGGTAACATAGAGAGAAGCAGAGAAAGCCTCTCGCTGCTCTCTGCATCCTGTATCTCCGCTTTTGTAATTCAAGTGGCAGGCAGCTATAGCGAGTCGGTGATGGTGGTATTCTCCACACACGGCCGACCTCCGTGTACCGCGCTGTAAACTGTTGAATTTATTGATTTTTTTGGCTTTAGTTTCTAACGCCATTGTTGAGGCTGCCGATGGAGACGAGGAATGAATTTGCAAAGACATTCCTGCAGCATGCAGATGCAAAAACCTCCAAAGAAAACCTCCAAACAAAGGTTTCTTGACAGAGAGGTGGGAAAGTAAAAATTCAAAAGTCATTTTTGTGGAGCATATACATTTTTTGCAAACACTTGTGAACTTTACTTTGCAGAAGTGGGAGGAGAGGCAGCAGCAGGGAGTGTGTTAGTAACAGTCAGGGGGTGTGTGGTGAAATTCTGGCCTTTCCTTTCAGATGTTTAAATCCCTCTATCTATCTGACTGTGGCAGCACCGGTACGTACCTTCCATCTGCAGCCTGTAAATTGAGGGATGAGGTTTGCATTTTCAAAGAGCTGCACAATCAGACACGCCTCTCTCAGCGTGGCTCCCCTGATGACATCACTGAGCACCAGTCTCAGGGACACACAAAGCAAACGGGTTTGTTGTTAAAGTGGTCGGTCAGTCTGCAGGAGTGGACGTTCTGCACACATGCAGTATCCTGTTGTGTGTACGCTTCATATAGAGTTTTATTTGGTGTCATTACTTAAAACTTTTATTCCCCCGACCCGCAAGTCACACAAAATCCAGGCAGCAAATGAGTTAAAACCATCTTACTTTGTTGTACAAAGTCAGCTGTTACCTTCTATTTGCGTCATTGTCTCAGTGTCCTTCAGAATAAAATACCTCTAATGGTGGTTGTTAGCCGTTCTGTCTCGATGAGTGTGTGATCCTCTGGGGCTTGACCCTGTCTGCCTCTTTGTCTTTAACACAAGCGTCTGTGGTTGTACATTTCAACTTATCAGAGAGATGTGAGCGTGGATGAGAGAAAAAAAAGCACTAAAATAAAGTGAAAAGGGACATTTAAAAAACGACATATTTGTACAACTGTGTTCCTCATTGGACTTCTATACATTCCTAAGCTTCCCTGATATGAAACTCTTGTTGTTTTGTATAAAAACTCTCCCTGCTTCAGAATAACTATCTAAAGCTTGTATTGTGCTGACTGCTACACATGTACTCCTCCAGCTGAAAGCACTTTCTATTTACTAATGATCAGTTTGTACCGGCTCTGCCCTGAAGAATCACATTTTATCAAGGAGGGGTCACCAGAACAGCAGCGAGGGGCTCCAAGTGTTACCTATTCAGTAGTTGTGTGTGTTCCCATCTTTTGCTATAACTCTTGTAGCAGTTTGTGTCCCCTTCTCCAGATCTGAGTTTAAAGAACAATACGTTTGGACACATTTCTGTGAATAATAATGTAATGGTTTATTGTCTTTGAGCATCTTTCATAAAAGAGGAAGGTGGTTCCACAACATGGTCCTCAGTGCGTTGTATCTCCGACGGTTTTATTTCCTCTCTTCTGGTTATTTCACCCATTAACACTGTTTTTCGAAGCCTGGATGAACTTTAATTTGTTCTAATTAATGTTTCAATGCTTTTAATGGCCATAGTTTTTTTTGTGGCTAAATTGCACTTTGTTTATTTTGGTTACAATTTGTGAAATAAATGTGTGTTTGTTGTTTAGTTGTGACTTAATGACTACGGAGAAATGTGGATCCTGAGGCTATTAGTTGGAATTAGTTGCGAGCCACTGCTTTAGACTCTAAATCTGTTCATTTACTATGTATGCATGGATTAAATACGTCAAAAGTATGTGTAACTAAACAACCAGGACCAACAATTCATTAGTTGATTCCAGACATCCTAGGGTCGTCCAACCTGCAGCAGCAGAAGTCTCTCAGGTAAAAGCTGGTTTCTTGTTTTTGCCGAAAAATAAGACTGAATTTATTTTCTTTTTTAATTAGAAGCTCTACTAGTTTCCCACAAAGCATCAAAGCTAAATTACTAATAGATGCGTTATGAAATCATTAGCCATTATTCCAGAGTGGTAAAAAACCAATATTGTGCAGAGCTAACACTTCCAGCTGCAGTTAATCAGCTGTTCTTCATTGTGTCTGGACTCCATGAAAGTGTGTGTGTTTCTGCACGTGCACACACACTTCAACTTCTGCAGCATGGTGGTGTCATAGCCGCCCCTTAATCATGTGTATTTACTCAGACTGTGTGTGTGTGTGTGTGTGTGTGTGTGTGTGTGTGTGTGTGTGTGTGTGTGTGTGTGTGTGTGCACTTGCCCCGACTTGTTTTGATTGATAGATATTGAGCTGCTGTATTTGCAGCACAGATTCAGATCCAATCAAATCTGCCTTTACGGTGTTTACCTGCAATAATTGTGTAGAGGCTGTTGTCCGTACACAGAGATGCATGCACACACACACACACACACACACACACACACACACACACACACACACACACACACACACACACACACACATATTATAAAATATGACCAAAATACCCGGCCGCAGTTGCTTCTACTTCAAGAAAATTCATCATCACCACCACCCGTATAACTGTGCCCCCCCCGCCCCCGTTCCAATAACCACGGTTTCTCCACACACACACTGACGCTCACTTATGGGTCAACTAGGCCGAGAATAACAGGCTTCATCTGACCGCCAACCACAACGCTAACACATCAGCTGAGCTTCAGACACAACCGCAGCCGACTATTACCCAGACTCCCCGGCTGTGCTGGTCTGGAAGCTTTACTGTGAGTACAGTCGGCCTGCTGGGAGAGTGTACTGTGTGTGTCAGTGTCAGAGGCGTCCATCGTCGTGAAGTCTTCCTGTAAGGAGGAGCAGTGGCTCTTTAATGGCAGGGTCCCCTCGCCCCCTTTAAACCTGTGTATGTATTCAAACCTTCTGTTTGGAAGGTGCTGCTGAAATGTTTTCTTTCTACAATGTTGAATTGTTTTTTCTGCATGCGCATCACTTTATAATTAGATTTAACATTTCATGATGATTATGTTCTCTTTAGCATCTTCCTTAAATGCAATTATAATTCAGTTTGTAATTATGATTCATTATTCCACGTTGGAGAAACACTGTTTCAATTTGTCAGATTGTCTCAAGTCTTTATATCTCAACTTCGTGTGAAGCTGAATCGCCGAGAAGTTCCCTCGCTTTTAGCGCCATGGTGTGCATCAGCCCAGTGGCACACTCTCCACAAAGACAACCCCCCCAACCCCCCGACCTGATCTCCGTCTTTGAAATGGAGAGAGGAACGCCGGTGTAATTGAACTCCTCTCTTTTATTTTTCCCCCCTTCGCTCTTTTCCCTCTGATTGAATGTGTTTTATCTATTCGTGTGGGGGGGCGCAGAGGGGTGAGGAAGAGGAAGGAGGGGGAGGGATGAGGAGGGGGGGCGACAGGAGGGTTCTGCGGCACAAGTCGTCTTGATGAAAGGGGTCTTTCACTCTTTCACTCTCCCCGTCTTTCCTCTTTTCAGCTGTTTGAGGCATCTCATCAAACAGGCCTGAATAGTAGACGTGACACTATCTGTCTCTCCTCCACCACCACCGCCTCCTCTCTTCATGGTATCTCACCCACACATCCTTCCATCCTTCCCTCCCTCCCTCCCTGCCTATCTATCTGGACTCTGTCCTCTATCTACCTGCGGCCAGCGGCGTCCGTCCACCCATTCACTCGCTCACAATGCCTCTCCTCTGGCCGCTGACAGCAGGCCAGAGGAAAGAAAACCAGATCACGTTCAAGTCGAATTGCGAAACCCCACTTCTAATGTCCTGTTTATATAAGTGATGCCGGCAAGGGTGGTCAATATTTGTATTAAGTACAACTCCCTACATACACATGGATCATTTCTCTTTTTGAAACCAGAATCTGCATCAACACAAACTGTTGAATGCTCATCGGTTAAGAAAACGTACACAAATGTAAAAGGTTCTGTACAAACAGAAGCACCGCCAGAGCAAAGGGGGACGGTCCCTATTGGCCTTTGCTTTCCTCAATGGAAAGGTATGATGGGTTAGGGTTAGGGTTTTGATGTCAGATCCATCTGTGCATTGGCTCGTTGTTGTTCACCTGTACACACAACGTCTTTGTGTTCCTCCTGACATGAGATGGAATAACCTCGTCTCGTCTCTCTCTGGTTAGTTTTGCAGCTCAATTAGCTTAATGATCAAATAAATGTCTAACATAAGGCTATCAAGCGAGAGTATACCTTTGCTTACACTTCTCTCTGTCACATTCATGTGAATTAAATAAGAAAAAGCCCACTTTAGGCTCTGGTGATCTTCAACAGGCAAGTGTCAGTACTTGTTCAGCATGCCATAGACACACTGATACAACATCAGTACAGAAAGAGAAATAACTGATGTATTAAGGTGTCAACATTTCTCTCCTGCTCCAGCACACACGTATGTCGTGGAGTTGCAGAATCATGCTGCATTTTATATTAATTACTCCAAGTTTAAACATTTATTTTCAGAGATGTTGGAACCTGCGAGTGATGACAAGTCACGTGATCTTCACTGGTTGTTCCAGCTCCTCGCTGCTGGGTGTAACTGGTTAACAGTCAACGAGCGTCTCATGCCGGGAAAAACTCAGTGAACACACTTTCTATTTGTCTGGATGTAACAGATCACCTTTAGAATCAGGCGCAGTAGCATGTTTGCAGCATGTGGAACATTTCTAGTTTCTTGTTTTAGTCAGAACGTTTGAAATGTTGTGATACCCCACAGATATATGGGCAGAATACTCAGAATAGATGCAGCTGTGCAGGCCGCTTAGGGAATGAGGGGAGGCTAGTGGAGGTGGAAGTTTTGATGTTTAAAAAAAAAGGTGGGAACGGAAAACTAGTGGGGAGTCGAGTTGGGAGGAAAAAAAGAGGGTTGTGAACGCTCTGCAGCCGAGAGAAAGAAAATGCTGGCAATTGAGGAGAAAGAAAGATGGGGTTAGGAGATGTGTTTAAAGGGGTGCGCGGGAGATGGATAAGGGGAGGAGTGGAATGAGAGGGCGAGAGATAATGAGAGGAGGAAAGAGAGCGAGGGGAATGAGAAGATAGAGACGATTTCCTATTCCGTCAGACGCACTGTGGCTCATTCATTATATTCCCCAGGCAATTACCCAGGCCACCTGCTTTGTCTCTCCCCTCATTGTTTCCATCTCTCTCTGTCTGTATCTTTCTCTCTGTCTTTCAGTCGATCTCTGTCTGTCATTGTCTCCATCGCTCCTTCACCATCCCTGTGTGATCCTTGCTGTTTTGCCAACTCTTTCCCCTTGCTCGCCTCATTTCTTGGTTTCTCTCCCCGCATTGTCTCCATCCCCCTGCTTTTTTTCTTTCTGCGTCTGCTTGTTTAATGTGAAAACACTGACAGATTGGTGTGTGTGTATGTGTGTGTGTGTGATGTTGGGCCAGTACTAATGAGCTCAGCCTTGCATTTAGCAGGGTGCCAGGTCTCGGCTAGCTGCTGCTTTACTCCGCTCAAATGCTCAAATTCACCAAAACGACTTCACGGGTTAAACCTCAGACCTGCAAATTTCCACTGCTTTCCCTTTTTTATGCCTTTGTTCCAAAACACAAAATCCATCAGAAGTGCTGTCAGTGTAGAGAACATGCTTTTCCTCCCATTGTCTTAAAGCCGTATCATTTCCATCTCCCCGCTGCTTTATCCTGAAACGCTGGAGCCATTGCTGATTCTTCTGCCTCAATTAGAAAGTTAGCATTATGTAGAGACATGATGTCCATACGTGCACCTTCTGAGATGTTTGGTACAATCCAGGATGTGCATTTCAAATTAATTCCCTTATTAGTTGTAGTTATGTTTAACTTCTTACCGCCAACGAAGTCATGTTTGCAGTTCGATCTGTGGGTTTGTTTGTTGGTTTGTCCACTACTGTCCAGATGTTCATGAGACTTAATGGAAGGGGGGAGCGTAGGTGGAGGAAGAACCTATCACAAGGGTCTGACCGCCCTTCTAGTGGTCGTCATTGTATTGTCCCCCACAGTGACCCTCACTTACAGCTTATTTCCAAGACAAATGGCAGTTATTTGAACGTGTTGCCAGGTAAAGAGATTGTCTTCATGACTCTGTGGACGACACGACTGGCCAATACTTGATGCAGATGTAAAAATCTAAATAACAGAAGCTCCTTTGTTCACCATCGATCAAACTGAGGTATCTGCCGTGCCACACGCCAGCTCTTAAAGCAGGGTTTGGTCCTGTTGCTGTGGTTTGGGGTGTGATGGAGGGGGCTGTCTCTCTAAATGTCAGATGTCAAGTCCCAGCTGCCCGAAGCGCAGCAGGGTTCTGCCGCTGGAACGAGTGGGTTTGGCGATGGGACAGCCGAGGTGTCATTAGGTCACAGTGGGCTCTAACATTAGACCTCATTACTGCTCTCTGATGGATCGGCCCAAATTACATCCTGGCAAAAAGCGCATCTGCCGGCGAGGACAATAACGACTGGAGATCTCTCTCTGCTCTCACGTTCACTTTCTCCGTCGCTCCTCTTACGTGTTGTTCGAAATGAAGACATTTAAAACCTTTGTAGAGTAAATAATATGTGTTGACAAAGGAGCTTGAATAAGTGTGGCCACTTTACCTGGCAAACATCATTATAAAGCATAATATCGAATTCTATTTTCTTTTTTTATACAGCAACATCTTTCCCACATGACACCCCCCCCTCCCCCCTCCCCCCCCTGTACATTACAGTGTGTCTTTTATCTCCCTTACAGTAGGAAGACACACCGCTGACATTAAACATGCTACATGCAGGAGCTCCTCATGAATATTTCACTGTGAAATTAGGTGTGATGCCTCATTCTAATGCTAGCTTATAAATAAATGCATTTAAGCCATTGAATACAGTGAGGGCCAATTTGCTTCCTGCTATAATTTGTTCTAAATTGGAGTTTGCAGTTCTGTTATCCCACAAAATCTTAAAAACACAGATTCTGGATGCTGTCGGGAGGTATAGTGTGTATCGCTGATCCCTGTCATAGATTCCTTCATGCGTAATATTTCATTAAACTCAATCAATTCCATAATACGTTGTATAGAGAAAGCTCTTTGCTGTACCTATACATGCCAAAAATGAAATTCTCTCCCTTTTCTTCTCACATTGTGTTTCGTCTGTCCATAAAAACACATTTTAACACTTACTAGCGCCTGCGGCATGCTGCAGACGCCCACACGCATCCCACATTCCATAGATGTGGCAGGAATAATTCATTCTTAACATGTTGGACTGTGTGTGTGTGTGTGTGTGTAATGTTCCCGCTGTGTGTTTGCGGTGTCTCTCTACGCTCCATAGCTTGGACATAATGGATCCTTCTTATTCCCCTGCAGTGACCTTTGCCTGCGTGCGTTATCCTACAGTCTGCGGCCTATTGTTTTTGACCCACAGCAAACAGCAGCGTTAGAGGGATCAAGCCCTGTATCAGAGGCTCGGCGCGGCTGCAGGAGGGGTCGGCGATGGGCCGTGGTCCAAGCACACAATACAAGGGTTACGCTGCTGTAACAATCGGCGGCTGCTAAGAGGCTGGAACTGGTCCATCTCTGTGAGGATGCACCAGCCCAGTATCCTAAGAATGATACATTTATCCCGGTATTATTGTCATATGAACATCTATATTGGCATTCCCAATATGAAAGTTATCACCGCATGCTGGTGGATACATTGAAAAGTTCTCGGGGACAGGGAGCTTCTTCCCGCTCTTCTTGTACAGTCGATGAAAAGTCCTTCTCCTTTTCTTAAGCCGTCATTTAAAATAGAAAATTAAGTGAAAACAGCGTTTTACCTGCTTTCCTCTGCCACCGTTTGTTGACATCCCCCACTGCCTGGCACAAAGCAAGCGCTCCCCACAACGCCTTCTTGATGGACACTCTATTTTGAAGCTAATAAATTGTTTTCCCTCCCCTGGCTTCCCCAGTGGTGGTCACCGCCACCAGCTTTTTTTTATTTCTGCTTCACAGAGCAAACTGGACTCGGTCCATCAACAGTCATGCATGCAAGTGGAACCAGACACGCTGGCTCGTCTCCATGTGGCGTAGTCTGTTGTATGTGCGTCTCAGGCCCAGTGGGCAAGTACTCTCCATATCCTGGCCCTGCTTTAATGACCAGTGAGCAAACATACTCCAACTGCCATACACTCATAGATACACTCATGCACACACATACTATCATGAAAGCACCACCGTTAAGGTCATTCAGTGGACATCACAGCCTCGAACAGCCACGCTGACGGTGGAGAGAGTCTTATTTCTGTTAGACACGACATTTTAATTACCTGGTTAGTAGCTGTGATGTGGAAACAGGGAAAATCATTCCAAAAATGTACATTAAATTGAACATTATTTTTGACTGATAAAGTGGAAATGATGGACAAAAACTTGACATTTTGTAACATATTTGCAATTTAGAGTCTACTAGATGGAGAAACTACAGTTAGCTTTAGCATCGAACAGCGCACTGTGGCTGCAATTTTAATTAGGTGAAGAAAGTGTGTGAGGAAACAGGCTACTAGTAATTAAAGTTAAAATAGAATTCAGTGAGGTTTGTCACACACTACACTGTCGACCCATTTAGCAACAAACAAAACAATTAATTAGCATTTGTTGTTGACGGGCCTTAAAGCTAGATGGTGACATCACTGCTGGACCTCAGTTGGAAACAGGCTTGCAGTCATGCAGGCCTTCCATTGGCTGGGAACATGCTAACATTGAGCCATTGGCTTCGGGCGTCTGTAGATCCGGACCGACGCTGGCCCGGGGGGGCTTTCATCCAACAAGGCCACTGAGTGGCTGCGGGCTCATTTGTACAGCGATCCAATGAGTGTGCCTCTTGTTCACAAAACCCAGTTTTATGCTCCATGTTTGTAAAGATATGATATTTTATATAACCAGACCATATCTTTTTATAGGCGGCATCATTAAAAACGGAGCTTATGTAAGGCCCTCCTCTGCTGGGCAGCCGATAAAGGTGGGACATTTACCAAAACAACAGAAGAAGAAGAAAAATAAATGTTACCCTCCGTCCCTCCCTCCTCCCCCCCCCCTTCCACACACACTTAACACCCCACACCCCCAGCCTGACACTCACCGGCTGCACCACACATGCATCATGGGAACCTGTTACCATGGTTACAGCTGGCAACATCTCCACTAAGGCCCTGGCAACACACCACCCACCACCAAACACCATCGCTAATGTCAGTTCTCTCCTTTCACTCTATCTTTATCTCCTCGTTCGTCCTTTTCTCTCTCTTTTCTCTGCGGTTTACTACTGATGCACCTCCCACTCCTCTTCATCCTCCCCACACACACACCAAGCTCCCTCCGCTCCCTCTCAGTCTCTCTGAGGTGTTTTACTGTGGTGTAGATTTCAGGAGCTGTTTTCCCCTCAGTCTCATTGGACTCATTAGTGTCCTTTACCGAGGCTCCATATGTGCTGAGTACACACACACACACACACACACACACACAGGCCTGTGTGTCTTTTGCGTGTGTATGTATGTTTTTGAAACGGCGATTGTCTACTGGTGTGCAGGAGGGTGTGTGTGTGTGAGCGCTCCTCCTGCAGGGGCTCGAGCAGCCCGTAATTACGGCAGCTTCAGGCTGATGCTGCCTGTGTTTGATTACAGTGATCAAGGGCCAAGTTATGGAGACTAAAAGTGCCATCACCCAGTGTCAGCATTCTTGTGTGTGTTGTGCGAGTGTGGAGAAGCAAAATACTTTTGTGTGGAGTTCACATTAACTGGAGCAAACAAAATTGTCGAGAGTTAAATCGCTCTGTCGATAACGAGACGTGTTAAAAATGCTTTTGTAGATTTGTGTTACTTTGTGGTGTTGCCCCTCATTCACAACTCATGTGGGTTACATTTAGTGTGTGTGTGTGTGTGTGTGCATAAGCAAGTGTGATGATGTGTGCCTTTGCGAGCGAAGCGTGCTGGAAAAACAGAACAAAGTAAAATATTTATGTCAGAAGTTCACATTAAGAGGAGCAAAGTAAACCAGTGGGAAGTGAAATCCCCCTCCGTGTGAATTATGAGCGTGTGAGAGCAGCTTCTGTTCACTTTTAACTTTCATTAAGCTCAATGTTACTCATCTCCTGCAGCTAAGTTGGGAACCATGAGTTTGTTTTGGGCTGAGGACGGTGCTATTTCCTCGACGTGCACGAGCGTTGACAGACAGCCTCTTTAGTTGGAGTTATGCGTATGGGTAGACATTGATTGGCGGTCATTTATAAATGATGGTGCATAATGTAGTACATCCCCTCTGATGGCAGTGACTGGCTCAATAAAACATGAGGCCTCCAGTCAGAGGATGAAATATTAAAAGGAGGCAGAAAAGATATAGGAGCCGCTTGTCCCAGGGGATTGGCTGTGTGGATGTGTGTGTGTGTGTGTGTGTGTGTGTGTGTGTGTGTGTGTGTGTGTGTGCACGTGCCTACTTGTCTATGTTGGCATTTGTAAGACACTTGTCCAGGCTGAAACCAAAAACTGTTATCAAATGTCAGGCCAGCTGGCAAAGAGACGGAGGGTAAAGAGTCAGTGTGTGCTTCAGCTGTCCAAAGTGTGGAATAATGCACGCAAGCATAAACAAAAGTAGGAAATATATCAGTTGTAGTATCTTAATGGAACATGTTGTGCTTTCATATGGTGTCTGACACTATAAATGTGACCACTCTGTTGTGTTTTGGTGCAGTCGCTCACACTGAATGAGTACCGGGCAGCTGGATTGAGATGATGCATCTTCCTCTCCCTATCTTGTCACAGACGCCTCCTAAACGGCTGCAGATAGCACCAACGGGAGACATCTCGCCGTGTTATCGCATCGCTCCCTATTTTCTTTTGTTGACCGTGACAAAAACTTCTCATGCTAAAAAGAAACCAACAACCAGGAGGGTGAAATGCAAAGCGAGCAACTCATTTACCGCCTTAGACGTGCTGCCTGCTGGGCTGGTGAATGGAGAGAAGAGGCTGGAGAATGCTTTCTGTTCAGGGAGCTTTTCCACATTCCACTGCTTGTCAGACCTGATACCTCTCTGCCTCTAATAGGGGCACAAGAGAGGACAGGCAGCATCTGCTGTCAAAACCAAATTATCTTCTGTCAACAAAGCAGGAGGGAGAAGCGGCGCCTCAGCCAGGCCCGTGGTCACACACACACACACACACACACACACGTGCACAGACACTCATACGTTTTAGGGTTTGACCATTACGGGTCAGTTAAGGCCAGGACAGCTGGGATTTTATTATTTGTTTATTGATTTATGGCAATGTTGTGGTCAGATGCACGGAGCTAAACTGCAGCTGAGTTGGATTATTGGTGTCGGATTAGGAAGAATACATTATCAGCTGGTGTTGTGCCCCGCAGCGCTCTGACAGGTTCATGATGGAGGGGACAGGCCAGAGAAGCTCCCGCTCTCCCAAGAGGGAAATGATGTGCTTGTGTGGGCGCTGCAGAATCCCTAGAAGTCAATATGTAGCACCTTGATTCAAATTAGCTCGGGAGGAGATACCACAGTTTCTCCCTGTTGCTCTGAGCCTAAATGAAGGATGCCAGCTGTAATAAACAGGTCAGTGGTGGAAGATACGAGAGCGGAATGGAGCCATGTTTTTTATCTTTAATGGGAAAGAGCAGTGACTGGCCAGTCGGGGACTCCAGCTGTCTGCACAGTCCCGACTCTGGTGGCTGTGCTGGGGGACAATTGTTCAAGCCGCACTGTTCGGCTGTAGGAGGAGCTGAATTAAAGGTGAGAGTTTGCAAAGTTTTCATGCGATTTGAATAATTTCAATAATAAATAATGAATAATAATCAAGCACTACCATAATTTTTGGACTATAAGACGCACCTGAATATAAGCCGCAGAAGCTAAATTGACTGATGTGTACATATATAAGCCGCACTGGACTATAAGCCGCAGGTTTTTTAATATTTAATTACCATATGTAAGGGTTCGTGCACAGAGGGGATTCATTAATCCTTATCGTCGTCTTCTTCCTGCGTACTAAAACCACCAAAGTCCTCATCTTCAGTGTCGGAAATGAGCAGGCTCAGGGTGGCTTCGTCAGCCACTCTCCTCTCTCTTTCGATGTCGCTCTCAAAACCAACGAACTCCTCTTCGTCACTGTCGGAATCGAACAGCCTCTGAAAGGCCTCAGCTGTGGCGGCGTCCTCCTCTTCATCACGCAGCATTCCAGCCTTTCAGAACCCGTTGGTGATCGTGGATGTTTTAACACTCCTCCACGCTGTCAGGATCCACTCGCAAACTTGAGCGGAAGTTGCTTTTCGCATGCGACCAGTTTTGGTGAATGATTTATCGCCACTAGTCATCCACGCCTCCCACTGAACAAACTGTCTCGCTCTCATAATGTCCGTCCGTCTCTCGTACCACTCGCGGTTCCACTTTTACTTTTGCGCGCTCTTTTCCGGCATCCGGTGGACTGTAACCTGTAAAATCCATAGATTTAGGAATTCCCCTAGTGGCCGTTAGCTGTAAAAATCCATAGATTAGCCGCACCGTTAAATAAACCGCAGGGTCGAAAAATGGGGAAAAAGTTGTGGCTTATAGTCCGGAAATTACGGCTACTTTACAATACGGCTTTGTCATGTGACAATAAGCATGAGAATACCAACATGTGTGAACTTTCTATACTTATGTATGTATACAAATACATGTATAAATGACATGTTCATGACATTAATTAAGTAGAAATGTACTCAAACCCTTAACAACCAAGTAAAAGTAACACAACAAAGTAAAAAAGGAGGATACTTATTGTAATTTCAAAGATTTTAACTTGAATAATAATGTCCCTATCACCGACGTAGCATAATGGTGACTGAGCGTATTGCACATTGGTGTAACCCATTTGCAGTATCACAAACTGGGTGTCTGTGGCGACGTTCCCGGGAAATATCTCAAGCGCTGATCTCAAAAACACTCCTGTAGATACCTGAACAGGGATCTTTGAGATTGTAACTTTAAGTATCATAACGAAAAGCTTCTTCTCTCGACATAAATGGGCCGTTACGTAGCTCAAACGTTAAACTTAAACTTGAATTGAGTATTTAGTTGAGATGTTAATGTAAAGAATGCACACTTGTTCAGATCTTATTTTTAATCTGCTTTGCTGATGCTAGGCCTGACGTCGATGCGTTATTGACCTGCTGTAGACGCACAATAGTACACGCTGCATGGATCAGAGTTCAGTCAGCACACTTTGAATGGGTTATCACAGGAACACAGAATATGAACAGTTGATATTTGGTGTGTGTGCTCTGAACTCATCTTCACACATGCACCTACATTGTGGTGCGACGGTAAGAACTTAACACATTTTTCTTATGAAAATAGTTTCCTTAAGACATTTTCTTCAAGATCCATCGAGAAGGATCTGAATGTACTGATCATATGAAATGTATATGAAGAAAGCATGCTCTTTTTGTACTATTCCAGCGACTGCTGGAAGCTGAAAGAGTCTTACACTTTCTCAAGCACTTCACATGCACTCACACATATACACACCCTGTCATCTCCCGAGGCCGTTCAGTTGGTTTCCACCCCCACTGCATGTGTCACTTCATTCCTCAGCTGCATCTATCTTTCATGGAGGTAAATTGCATGGCGCTGTTGTGCGCTGAACTCTGACTCTGTAATCCACAGAGATGACCTCTAATAACGCGGCCCTGCACCCCTCCAACACATCAACAGCTCTGAACCTCAGCGTCAACACTGCCTCCATCATTCCACAAATCTCTTCCAATGCTTTTCCCTTTCCTCTCTATTTATGTGTCATTTCTCTTACATTTGGTTCCTTCTTTCTTTCCATCTCTCCATTTCCATTTTTATTTGTTTCCTGTCCATTTCCCTTCCTCTCTGTGTTCCTGTTCTTTACTTTCTTTTGTTTTTATGCCTCCGTGCACACGACAGCTGTGGCCAGAGGCACAATGTCAGGCGCTCCGTCTCATTCACGTGAAGGCGATATCTCAGGAACGCCTGATGGGAATCTTTTCTAATCTGGCACCAACTTCCACTTGGACTCAAGGATGAACTGATTTAGATTTGGCTGGTCAAAGGTCAAGGTCACTGTGACCTCACGAAACATGTTTTTGGACAGACACGGATGTAAACTACAACTTGTTGGTGGATTCATAAAACTCTGGTTTCTATTTCCATTTTCTTTTTGTATTCCTCATCATCTATCTCTTTCTTACATCCCCTCAGATTTGTCTTCCTCCCCGACCTGAATATCAAGCATGCAGTCGTACAGTATGCTGTACTGTACTGCACATAGGTGCTGTCATAGGTGCTGCATATCTTAAGCTTGAATCAGTCGGTCTTCTAAGAAAGCCCTGAAAGGTATGTGTTCCAGTGATAGCCCTGTACCGGCCGCAGTAGTTACGACTCTGGTCCGTTCCGGATGTTATTTTACAGCCACAAAGTCTGAAGTAGGAGGAATGAGTCAACGTGGTTTATTTGAACCATGACCGCAGTCGCCCATAACCTCAACCACGTAGTTATTATTTTAACCATGGCAGCAAAGTTCCCTGCCATTTTATCCTAGAAGCCTAACCAACTTGTTTTTGGACATAAACCTCAACCACAGCATTCACTGTCAGACCACAGTCTTACCGTTCCAACATCGACTGCTTCCGCCAAAGAGGTCGTGTTTTTGGAAAAACTACTGGCCCAATTTGCCTAAAGCTTTGTGGAAGGGTGTATTTGTGTTTATGTAGTATGGTCTAAGGAAGAACCCATTCAAATGTGGAGTGATCCGCATTATTCTTCACTTATGGAAATGGCCTTGGTGGAGGTCTAAGTTCTCTGATTGCCCTTCTAGATTCTAGTGGTTTTGCTTTGCTGTACTTTGAGTGTTCAGGATATAACAACATTATTGTGATTGAAGCTGAGAGTAAGCAGCGTGTGGAAGTATGAATCGTATACATGTCATTATTGGTTAGGGTACATTTTTGACATATAACAAGCAATCTGTCATCATGTCTGACTGTTGCAGATTTGTGTAGTTTCATCTTTGCTGGAGGCTGTAAACCTTGTCTGTTTCCTTCTTCCTAATGTTCCTGCTTTGAAGGATTCCATGTCCTCCACAGGTTGATTCTTCTTCTGCAGTCCCCAGAGGCTCAAAACACCTTCTCATAGTCTTCTAGATAACCACAAGTCCTTCAGCTTTAACAAGGATGCTCGTCTTAGTTGCTGAAAGGTTTTGTAGAAACAAGGTCTGACAACAGACGATGATATATATTCTAATCCTGTACAGTATGGATGGATGAGGGTGTGGCACACGGACACACAGAGTCACTTCCTTTGAATAGCCAGGCTGCTCATGACCAACCTCAAGCATGAAAGCAGATCACATATGCTGGACAGTCTGCAGTGTCAATAACATCACCTCACAGAAGAACAAACACCCGAGAGAGTCATGATCCTGTCAACACTTCTCGCTCGTCAAACTTCTTGTACGTTGATGAAACGCACATTACTGTACATATGTGTGTGTGCGGATAAATACATAAATTCTTAGGAACTCAGCTCAATTAAATCCAATTAAATGTGTCTCACATATCTCCACCCGAGAGTTCCCAACACCTTTAATAATGCTGAGATGTACCTGTTTTTCATCACCAATTATATTGTTCCCTATCTCTGTCTACTGTTGCGTTATAATAAAGGCATCACATGTCCAAACAAAACACCTGAAGAAGAAGAAGAAGTTACTCTAACTGTGCAGCCCTCCTTCCCGTTATGACTTTGATTTGGTGTCGGAGTTGTTTATCGCCGCATTTGAATATTATACACATTTTCCATCCTTACTTCCCGACAGGTAATTGGCTGATACCTGAGTTGTGCTAAGATGCTGCATCTCTACAGCTCTGCAGGTAAAGTGTTGCCATCAACAACAGCTACAGTGGTTGAAACATTTCAAAAATAAGACTCAGGTTGTTAAAAAAAACAACAACGAAAAATAGGTTTTTCTTTAAAGGTCAGAGGGAACAGCTACGTGGGAGGGTGGCACATATTCTGTTGAGGCTTCACACAATGCAGACAACCCAAATAATGGAATTCTGTGTAACAATAATAAGCTCAACATAAACCATCGTTGTCAAAGACGTGTATATTTAATATGTAAAGTCAGGCACTGTATTACAAATGCATCTGTATGATATCTAAATATATGTTCACGACAAAGCAGACGTAGTTCAGCTGTCGGCTAAATGCATATGAAACATACACATTTAAATATTACTAAAAATAGTACAATATCATTGATGCAAATCACAGTGAATAAATAAGAGAGGAAGGGAAGGGGGCAGTGAGATCGCTGCTCTGTGCAACACATAATCAGGATTGGGAATGAGGATCTTTAATGGCTGTCAATTAAAAACTAATTAGAGGGTGTAAGCTCAGCGAGATGGGCTATCAGTCCATTCATCATCACACAGCTGTCTCAAGCACACACTCACACACACGTTATCATATAGACATTGTATTCTGTATTTAGTTTTTCACTTCTGCCTCTCATGCACATACACTTGCACACACACACACACACACACCAACAAAGACAGTAAATACATATGGAGCTCATTCAGCACCAGACCAGCTGTAATAGACATATTCCCTCCTCCATCTCTTTCATTTATCAGGGCAGAATTGCCTCTGAATTGATGGCAAATAGTGGAATTTGACCCAATTGTATTTTTGTAAATGGCTGTGAACGGTGAGACAAATGAAAACAAATTGCAGAAATTCATATTCAGAGAATGACTTGTACCATGACATGCAATTAGTGACATCTCCAGAGGCATCAATCTAGCTTCAAAGCCGCATGTGAAGTGGAAGCACAAGGAGATCTTTGTATTGCAGGCCTTGTGTAATATACTCAGACTCAGAAACCTTACTTGAGATCATCAACCTTGAAATTAATAGTTGAGCCTTTCAATGTATATGGAGTGAGATAAGGAGACCAATATCCATCATGTCTGATTATTGAGAGAGGAGCTGGAGTGTGTGTTGCCTGGCGTAACACAAATACTGGATCTGCCTGCAGCCACCTAGTGAGTAATTAACGCTTTATAATTAACCTGTATGTTAACAGAAATGTAACAACAGCAGGACGAAGTGACAGCTTTCTGTGAAGAGATCAGAACCAACCAACCAGCTTTCTGAAGGTGTCTTGCAACAAGCACACATCCCTTTGTGTACGAGACATGCTTCATGCAGATCTATTTTAGAGTCTTTAGGAGGAATATTATTGCTGCTTCCTCTTCACCTCCAGTTATTAAACTAAGCAGGACCAAACATATCCTAACTCCAGCCCTGATGCATGAGATTAATATCGATCTTCTCAACCTAATTTATTTTTAATTGTTAATGCATATCAAACTAAAATGTAGCTGAAGTACAAACAGATTAAAAATGCCAGCAATGACTTAATATCCATCAATTGCACAGCACTTATCTAGCTAAAGTTAGCCAGAGTTAGCTAAAGTTAGCCAGAGTTAGCTAAAGTTAGCTAGAGTTAGCTAGAGTTAGCTAAAGTTAGCTAGAGTTAGCTAGAGTTAGCTAGAGTTAGCTAAAGTTAGCTAGAGATAGCTAGAGTTAGCTAGAGTTAGCTATTATTAGCCAACAGTTGTACAAGTAAGATTCAAGCTGTAAACATGGTTGTATGTCTGCAGAGACATTAATCCTGCACTTAATTTCAACACTTGAACGTTGAGCTCTGCATCAGCTGAGCGGTGCAGAAGGTCGTCGATGCACTGCTCTGTATAGACTGAAACTTTTTAGCCATGTTGCCCTTAATGTCGCAGCTCATCAGCGGGTCACGGCAGGTGTTTGACTCTTGGCAGCATCAACTGCGTTGTGATCGGAAAATTGCTTTCGCCGTCAAGTGGGCACGGGTGAGCTTTTATCAAAGACACATCTAACCCCCCCTCAAAGCACAGTTTTGCTTCTTTCATGGGGGGGTAAAGTGAAAACAGTTGTCACACTGTTTGTCACTGGAATTAAATCTTAATCCAGGATCAGATTTGCTATATGAAGTATGTGTTTTATCACGTCTCACATCCCCGATGCATGTCCTCTGTGCCAGAAGCCTGAGAAATGTGAATGTACTTAACAAGACATTTAGTTTTTATCAACAGAAGTGCTTTGTTATCACAAAAGGCAATTTCTAAAGCAACCAATTTACATAAAACAAGTGAAATTCCTTCATTTTTTTCAGAATATAAAGTCAGAGGCACAATACTCCACTAAATTAGTTCCAATTTCAGTGATGGATGGAGACAAAACGGCTGCTTATTATATCAATAAGGGTACAATATGAGTAATCAAAGACGATAGGCGATATCCCAAAAGTGAGCAAATTTGAATTTATACCACCTGTGAGTGTGTCTTTTTTTTTTCTTTAATGACGTGTGTGTGTGCTCTTTTTTTAATGACATGTGTGTGAAGCTGGCTGGCGTTTTTAAGGGGTTTGAAGAATATACAACATAAAAGAATGAAATCTTTGGAAGTACTTTCAAAGACTCTGCCCACAAGACTAAAATTGTGACCTAATTCTTTGAAATACTACAAACGTACAGTAGTTATTATATTACGAGTATACACTTATAAATACCTTTTAGTGTGCACTTTTTTCTCAGTTAGTCTAGAAGAACCCGACGTACTTCTGCACTGTGTTGTATTAACTGGAAATGATGCAACGTGGCAGCCAACTGAGCTGCAAAATTGGCCGCCGATACTGCCAATTTTAAATCTGAAACTCCACAAAGAGCGAGTGAAAAATGGTTTCCAGTGATTTGTTTTTGTTTTCTGAGGTGTTGCCAGAATCGGCTCCACTGCCCGACAATTATTTCTTCTCACTTTTCGCTATCCGCAAGTATCTCCTACATTTCATGAAACATAGTGACAGACACTTAACCGTGACCGTAATCTTTCCCTCATCTCCATGTCCAAGAGTGATCCAAAGCATCGGCAGATTAGAAGACCTCCATGTCGTAGATGTTTATAACGATAGAAGTTTTGAAAAACATTTTTAGGACTTTGCACAAAGTGACCGACGCAGATGTTTGTTCCGTTGTATCTCGTTCACCAGTAGAAGAAACTCTCGGACACGTTGCTCCCTCTAAACGACTTATTTTCAATGATACCGCCTTGTCAACATTTGTCACTATGGGTGTGCGGATTCGTGTGTGTGTGTGTGTGTGTGTGTGTGTGTGTGTGTGTGTGTGTGTGTGTGTGTGTGTGTGTGTATGCGGCGTCTAGACAGGAGAAGCCTAATCTATTCTCCATGTTCCCATCCGGTCCTGTTGGAGCCTTTGACTGGCAGATAAACAGAGTGGGGCTAAGGCTGAGGCTTCATCAAGAGGATTAATTCTGCGAACCTTATCTCCAGAGGAGCCTCTCTGCCTCCTCTTTCTCTTTCCTTTCCCCATAGGCATGGAGGGCTCTCACCGCGCACTACAGAGTTCACTCCCAGTTCACACACTTAGCTGTAAAAAACCGCTGCCATAAGCTTAAAATCACACAACACACATTGGGATTCGTGTGGCGTCTGGTGAGTTGGCGTTGCGCAGAGATGTCGTACCGCGGATACAAAAAAATAACGTTTTATTCCTGTGGATTAGTGTCAGACAGAGAAACCAGACAACGAATGCAAATAGATTAATTATGAAAAAGCAAATTTGATGAAGTAAGACAAAAATGAAGATATGTCGTGTCTGTTGAGGATGTCTTGTTTGTGCCAGAGACTGCACTGCATTTGAATATGAAAGAAAGTTGGATATGAAATGTACATTGTCATCAATTTTAAAAGACTGTCGCTCAGGAATATGGTGATAAAAATGAGGACAAAAAAGAAAACTTGTCACATCCAGTGATATGTATTGGCAATACAGTCAATTTAGGATCATTCCTGCAATATATATTTGATTTTTATTATATTCGCATGGACATTTAATCTTATTCATCATACGGTATTACAAGACCACATCACATTTTAAAAGAAAGATCGATAAGGAGTTTAATCGTCATGAGTGTGCGTGATGCACACACTGCGTGGTACTTAAACACACACACACTGAAGAGTGTCGATGACATGCTGAATAACAGTTATTGATGATTAAGCAGGTGGTCGTTGTGCTTGTGGGTAATTGGTAGCAGAGTAAACTGAGGAGGAAAGGCTCAGATAACTTCCATAAACAGTCTCCACGCGTGAGAACACCCTCCCGTTCTGTAACCATCATCTTCACGGTCATTATTAGTTCATTCAAGGTTTGCGGTCAGTCGCCTCGACATACACATGGTAAATGGCACTTTTTGCAATCTTTACGATCACTAAAAGCGCTTTCATTCACCCATTCACACACATTCATGCCAGTAGTGATAACCATTCACACACCATTGGCCATCGGGAGCAATTTGGGGTTCAGTATCTTGCCCAAGGACACTTCGACATGCTGACTGCAGGACTGGGGATTGAACCGGTGGACGACCAGTCTACCTCCTGAACCACAGCCGCCATACAAATTGATCGATGTTCCAACTGTCAGATTTGGGCAATGGCCGAATCTTCAGATACAAGCAACCACAATGAGACGAATAGATGGATCCAGATTATCATTATCACCACCATAATCTGTAGTAATCCTCTTCATCATTCTGAATGTTGTCTCCAACACCAACATTGTCATCATCTGTTTTTTCTGCCCTTCTAGTTTCCAGAATTTACATTCCTTCTTTCTACCAATAGAACCAATGAGTCTAAAGCGGCCCGACTGCGTTTCCCACCTCAGATTTGACTTCACACGACAGGACTTGGCGTGGATCAGGCTGTAAGAACACGTTTCAGGAGCCACCCTTACAGTCCACTATCAATATTTCCTGAAGGTAAATCCCACCCCTCTCTCAAACTGGCCGGACGTTAGAAAGTTGAATCAGATTGAACTATTCGAGGTCAAATTGCCGCCGGAAGCAAAAGGCGAGTCACTGCCCCTCAACACCGCCACAACACAAACGGGAAGCGGGGGCCGCGTCTACTAAACGCTTTCTACAATCAATATTGCTCTGTTCACACAAGTCCCCAAAGTACTCGTGTTCAGGATTTGCTTTTGGCTGCTGGAAGTGCTCTTTGTAGTTCTTTTGTTTTTAAACACAACTCATTAAATCCCGGACAACGTTCAGAATTCAAATCTGTCCAGAAAACGTTCAAAGTTGTTTCTCTGCAGATCTTTGGCATTATTCAAGTTGAATTCTTTATTAATATGCCTCTTCTGTCCCCCATCATTCAGTACGTTGGGTGGGCTTTTGTACGCGCGTGTGTGTGTGTGTGTGTGTGTGTGCGTGTGTGTGTGTGTGTGTGTGTGTGTGTGTGTGTGTGTGTGTGTGCGTCTCGTAGCCACGAGGCAGCAGCTGACGATAATCTCTCGGAGGGCTTGATGTCGTGGTTGTCACGGCGATCTTCCCGGGGCTGATGTTGGCTGACGGCTGGTGTCACCATTGCTTTCCATCACCGGCTCTCTGATGGCTCTCATTTCATTCTGTGTGAGAGTGTGTGTGTGTGTGTGTCTGAGTGTGTGTCGACACGTGTCGGAGTGGTTTCCAATCTGTGTATAACTTGGTGTGTGTGTGTGTGTGTGTTTGATCTCCTGTGTGGCTCTGTAGAACACATTTAAAAATGAAAGCAACCCCAGAGAGCCATTGTTACTGCTTTCAGTAATATCTTTCTCTGTTTATGTGACATATTTAGTTGGTTATCGTACGTACATGTTCTCTTTCACCCCGCCCCTTTTCAAACCTGTTGGTTGCAGGGAAGCGTCTCCATGAGGATCAATAAACAGACTCATTTTACATGTTCCCAACGCATAATCTGAAGCTCTGAGTTCACAGCAGCAGATGACAATAGCGCCGCTCGTATTTATTTCTGTTCAGTGTAGAATAGCAGCTTTTCCAGCCCCAACGATGAATGAATGAATGATAAACAAGTTCACAAGTGCAATTTATTTTCTATGATGAGTTTTCTGATTAAATTAGACAAGTTTGTTTCGCTCTCAGCGGGTTCATCTGCTCTCTTGCGTATGTGAATCTTTCTCTGAGTGTGTGTGTGTGTGTGTGTGTGTGTGTGTGTGTGTGTGTGTGTGTGTGTGTGCCTGCCCGCCTGCCGATTTGACTTGCCTGCAGATGGCAATGTGTTACATTTCTATATCAGTCTCTCTCTCTGTCGAGCACAAGTGCTGCTGCTTCTCCTCCTGCAGCTCAGGCTGGTTTGCAACTTTGCTTAAAGTCGTCACCGCTGAATGGACTGAGGGGGGAAATGAATACGTACTTTGCATTTCAATGACCCGACTTTTTCCTCGTTCTCTAACTTCTTTTTAATCCCTCTGAATCATTGCAGTCGAGACAGAATGGAACTGAAATTGAAAGAATATCTGCAGCTTCTAACATATTGTGATAGCACTTGTTAAAAGAGACATGCCATAATGTGAGGAAACATCAGTGTCATGCTGTTCGGCTGGCGTTCTCTCCTGCCATGATTCATCCCGAGTTGCATCTCAAAGCTGAAAAATTTGAGTCTAATTTCCAAACTATGAGTGTTATACAGGTTGTCAGCGTCGACAATGATCTGTCATCCCTCAACACGACTCATGCAACGCAGCATTTTCTCTGCAGAGGGAGAAAAGGAAGGAAGATAGAGCGGAGAAAAAGCTGATGGAGAGAGACAGACAGAGGCAGAGGGACCATATGGAGTTTCATAGTTTTACATTTCTCTCGCAAATGCTTTTCTCAAACGGACTCATGTTGTTTTTATTACTCCTGACAGTAGTAAACAGCTGGTGTGTGGGGTGTATAGTCTGCTGTGTGTGTGTGTGTGTGTGTGCCTTTAAATATGCGAACATGGGGCGTTATGCTTGGGCTTTTCATACCTGGTGTGTGTGTGTGTGCGTGTGTGTGTGTGTGTGTGTGTGTGTGTGTGTGTGTGTGTGTGTGTGTGTGTCTGAATGCATTCCACCACTCTGTTTACGGGCTGTGCAGCGTGAGAAGTGTGTGTAAGAGCCCATGCTACACACTCAGCAGCCATGTCCAATTGAAATAGATTGGAGCCATGGAGGCTGGGTAATTCTGGGTGTGTATGCAGTCCTGCTGTAATCTTCGTACTGCACCACGCCTCGTATGGTTTCTGTCTCACTTCTCATACATAATGAGATCGATAGTTGTGTGAGCTCCTGCAGAAAATAGAATCACAGAATGAAAGAGCGTCTGCCTTTAGCTGCTGTTTCTTGTTGGTGTTTTTTAATTTCTTCTACAGGTTTTGTTCTCTTCCGACAATAGCACTTAATCAAGTTCATCTCCTAACAATTATTTAGATGTTTCTGGATATTATTAGCAAAAGATTTCAAATCTGTAGCCAGGCTCGTGGCCTTGTGAGGCTATTTCTTGTTGCACATCATAACGCTGAATAGTTGTAAGGATGAAAAATGCCACTCGTGGGGCATTAAATGGAAATGTGTGTGCTGGAAGTGGTGCTACTTCAAAGCCACATTGTTACAGGTTGTATTCTTTCTACAATAGCTGTTACAGGACGTCTTGCAATGCATCTTATTTCTCTTATTTTGTGTTTCCTCGCTGCTGAATCCTCAAGTGACCCCGCAATCCATTAGGTTTAATAGTACGGAGGGTGTCTGAGTTCCCATAATTCTTCAGGAGGGAGCGAGGAGCTTTCCCAAAGTAGGGCACAATGGGGAAATTGGTTCCCATTTAAAAAAATGGACTGATTTGCTCCATTTATTGGGGTATCACACAGCTCAGCCTCCCTTCAAAAGGTCATGCAAGGTTCTGGAAAAGAGGCTTTGATCGATTGTTGAACTTCAGATCGAGGAGGAGCAATGTGGACTCTGGTCTTGGTCATGGATCAGCTCTTTCCTAACTCGGGCAAGAATACTGGTGGAGTCATTTCCCCATCAGCCTACATGTGTTGTGTGTCTTCAATATCTCCTCAGAGTGTCATCGTACAGTAACTGTAAGGGAAGCGTTTCCAATGCTAGTGGAGAAAACAAGAGTCGAGACATAATTAAGCAAGTTCAAAAAACATATCAATACAGCACAATACATCCATCACGCACGTAGAAATCCAACCCTCTGCGACTTCTTATGTTCCCAGACAACTAAGCTGTGTTCTCAATTACATTTTGAGGGGAACATATTTTACATTACATTACAGTTCATTTAGCTGACACTTTTGTCCAAAGCGACGTACAAAAGTGCAAACAATCATGAGGACACAACTCCGAACAGCAAGAATCTTGTAAGTACACTAGCTTCAAGTAGGTGCAGAACAACAGCTTCAAATAAGCCAAACAAAAGTGCAACTTACAGAAACAATAGAATACAGGTGAGTGTTCAGTCTGCAGAAGGTGTGAAGACTGTCTGCTGTCCTGACATCAACGGGGAGGTCGTTCCACCATTTTGGAGCCAGGATAGCAAACAGGCAGGTTTTATTTGAGGGGAATCTGGGTCCCGCTCGCAGCGAGGGAGCAGAGCGAAGTGAACCAGCTGAGGTGTCTGGTTCGACCGTGGCCTGGATGTAGGAAGAGGCTGATCCATTCACAGCACAGTTTTCTCCCGGATTACGTTCCCACTTTAAAACATGTGGCTAACGTTGTAAATTGAAACCAAACAAAACAAAAACGCAACAAATCTTCGTGGTTCGGTTTAGAAAAAAAGATCATGGTTTGTCTTAAAATAAGTAACGGGACACACACACACCCATCTCCTGGGTGTTTACCCATCAGTCCACCCCGGCCTCCTCCCTACGCAGACTTCTGCATTCTTTAATTACAAACGTATTTGTGAAAACTGACGTATATTATAAATATAAACCCAGCTTTGGAGCCATCGGGACAACGTCGGGGCTCGTTCACTTGTCATGCTGAGCGTGAGATGGATCCAAGGACGGATGGACAAATTTGAGATATGATTTTTGACAAAGGATTTGTGATCAGCCCCGTGTATCTCTCCTTTCTACTGGGCCTCTGTTTACTCTCAGCGCTTATTGAATGCAGCAGCACTGACTGAGATGTACTGCTGATGGGATTTTATGTTTTTATCTTTCTCTTTGACTGACAGGCCGAAGCTAACTATCTCCCTCCCTCCCTGTTCCCCTCCTTCTTTCTCTCCATCTATCTGCGTCTAGGAGGACAAACATGTCAGGAATAGAAACAGAGTGGGGAGATGCACACGGCTGATCTTTATTCATAGTTTCATCTGACGACAACAGGTAAAGTCCTCCGGGTCAGGGGGGGGGGGGGAGACGTACTATTGTCTCACACATAAACTTAGTTATACAGTCATCAACTTATCTATTCACTTGAATGTTTTATCTATAAGCACACAGATACCGAAACATCTCAAGTGGACTGGCATGAATCATTGAACTATAACAACCAGGACAGAATGCAAACAAACGATTATGAAATATATGTAGAATAAAAGGCGAGTAAGTAACAATATACAGAATACTAACTATACTACACATTGTAGGATGTATATTGGCTTTAATACAGGTTTGTTATTGGTGGAAGGACTCTGGGAACGGCTTGGCACTAGGCCTACAAACACGTCACACACTTCCATTTGTCTATTTGCTCAGTTAACGCTGTCGGCATTTGAGCTGCAAGTCCTTTCCTTATGAGTCCTGAGTGATTTAGCCCTGAGAAGCAGAGTGCTCTCTTAGAGCAGTCACAGCCACTCAGCACTCAGTGGGAGACAAGAGGATGGGACATTCAAGTGTTGCCTCTAAACCTCGTACGTCCAAACATTTCTCTGCTTTTCTTGAAGACATTCTGCAACCCCCGGAACCCTCACGTACCACTGCAACGTGTGAAGGGCTTTCATGTCCAACAATGAAAGTTCTGTACACGTCTTCTTACAGCACAACAGAGGTAATATGGAAAGTGAACGTGCAGGAGCTAAAAGAAGAGTGGGAATGTAAAGTGATTTATTCACTATGTGCATCAAAGTCGTCACTTCGTACTAATGGACAAAGCTTTCTCCAAATTTCACTAAAATCATGGAGTCTGTCTTTGAGACAAAACTGCACAGAACCTCCTCGACAAATGAATAAATTAGTGCACGTAGGCTGTAAAGTTCACACATTTGCATCTATTACCAAACCGAACCGTAGATTCTGCAGCACCTTGTAAATCTATGTATTTATATAGTGCCTTGCTTCCGCGTTCACTCGCTGGGGGACCCGATGGTGCAGCCAACCATAACCCTAACCCTAACCCATAGACAGGGGAATTACTCTTACGGTGACGTTTTTAGCATGACGCTTAGCATTAGCTAACTTATGCATGAGCGACATGACGAGCAGAGCGACTCAACACCACACGGAGATCGACTTTGTTATTACCTCTTTGGTGTTTCATACTCCAAAAAATAGCATAAGTGTGAATGGCACTTGATTCTATGGTTGTGTATAATGACAGTACAGGCGTATAGTTCTCTGTTTAACTGTTTTCAAACCAGTAGGATTGTTAATGTAAGTACCAATGTTATGGGATTCAAGCTTTTCATTCCAGAAGAATTTGAAAAGATACCAATTACGTTGTGTTTGCATGTTTGCCAACATGGGAAATCCTCTAAAAGGACATTTTAAAACCATCGTCTAAAAGCTCTACAAAGAAGAGTGTGTTGGGCGGCAGCTGCTTAACGCACGGTGAAGCCACGGCGTTGATTTTAAAGATTGAAGCTGTTGATCGAGGTTGAACCTCAGAACGTTTTGGCTGCAGATGCAACTCGCTGCTCTTGTGGTCACCGGTACATCGTCTTCTCAACGCCCTCGTCTGTAGTGCTTTATAAAAGACACTTGTGATTTGCTCATAGCAATGTGTAATCATACGCATGTATCATACATTTAAAGCTGGTCATCATTACATCTAAGTCATCATAACGCATCATAAGTATGTTCATAAAGCATCTCAGACGTGGAGGTCATAGAAAGTGTTACCGCACTTTTTATTTCCTTCTTTTCGACTTCTCACACACAATTTGCTTGAATATTATTGGATGTAGCTTGTAGGGACAAGATTTAAGACTTAAAGCGGCGAGCAAATTGATTCAGCAACAGTCAGCTTCTCTCCCGCACTGCAGTGGGGCGACAGTATTTACCCATCAGCTAATGGCCTACAGGTCGAGGGTGACGCACTCTCACGTCTCCACTGTGCCCTCTCTCTCCGACCTCATCTCATGGTCGTTCGTGTAATGCTAGACGATCCCACTGGCATTAACTACACACACACAAATATGCTTCTCTCTCTCCACACACACACACACACAGACACACACACAAAGATGCTAGATCGTATGCACGCAGGCAGTCCCCTACAGACCGACAAACTGCGGATACACATTCTGTTGTACGACTGCCCGCCTCATATGAAACATGCATACCTTCATATACACCCTCACACACACACACACACACACACACACACACACACACACACACACACACACACACACACACACACACACACAGTGCCTCCTCTTCATATATGCATGATGGGGAGATAAAGCTGAAAGGTCAATTCCATTAGACGATCACCTTTTAATGTCACAGTGCCTGGAAAGAGCAACTGCGACCTCCCCGTCTGTGCATCACATCACAGTGTAATCACACCGCAGCAGTCCATCCCACAGGCCCACGAGCTTCTCCTCGCTGGCATCGGGGCTGATACCAGTCTGATGATAGAGCGCGTTTTGGACAAAAATCATCCTTTCAATCCTCAAAGGTCGACTGACACAATGTTTAATGAATTCCGTGCTGTCTATTTATCAAATGTGTGCTCTGCAGCCATTTTACCTGCCAAGTGTATTGAATAATAGTGTGAAGATATGCATATAACACCTGTGCACCTAAACTAAGGATGCACCAATCCAGCTTGTTCTCTATATTCCTAATGTTTGATGTTCTGGATCATCGGGGGAGACACAGGCATCGTTTGCATCATTGCATGTAACGCTTAATAGAGTCAATATCAGGGAACGTCCGACCTGGATTAAATCTCCCGTCATTTATTAGTTAGTTATTTCCCTGTTGGAGTTAATTCAAGTTTCCAATTAAATGGGATAATCCAAGGTTATTGCTTGTGTAACTCCTGCGCTGCAGAGTGTTCTTACTGTGGAGTCTTGCATCATCTCATTGCACCATCTTCTGTATTCGCAGCTTCCTGTGACCCTGCAATTAATTTGTGTCCTCTGTGGGGGACATGACACTGAGCCTTCATTTCAAACACTATGCATGTGGTTTGTTTGAGTCCTGATGTTCTGTGAGAAGCACATCCTGGGCTTTCTAGTGATGTAACACACATGGGGGGGGTGGCAAACAGTTGTTATGGCAGAAAGGGAGTCTAATTTACAGAGATATATTGTTTCTATGTTTGTTTTTCAGTACCAAAATACACATTTTCACTCATTTGAGACTCATTTCAACCATTTATCATACAAGAAACAGCACTGAGTGAGGCCAAGAAGATTTTATTTAATATTATTGAGAGAGAGTCGAACTTTGAGAATCAATCAATGAGAAAATATATGTAAAATATATTTTATTTTCACCAGCTTGTGCCTTGTAATGTACTTTAACATGTAACATTATTATGAAAATCTCAATATTAAAAGTCACCGTCATTTCTTTGCGCCAGCGTTTCCTTGTGGTGCACATTTGGATCCTATGCTAACACGCTACGCTACTGCGGACCCTTTTGGGAACTGCTGCACATTCATCGTTGATTTATTGTACCCCTACTTTACATCCGCTCTTGTTACGACACACTGATGTCTTGTCCTCGCGTCTGCTTTGTCGTGCGAAGTAGAACAACGTGTCTCGAGCTCGACTCGGACACATGTTGTAACGTTGGTTTCAGTGTTTTGTGTCCTAAAGGCTGAATCGTTGCTTTGGTTGTCTGTATACTGAGCAGAAAATTAAACGCGCGTCAGTGAAGGTATTCAGTAGCAGACTTGAAACACATTGTATAAGGGCTACTTGTGTCCACTGCACTGGGCCATGTAGCGCTGTCAGTGTTGCCCCATGTCAATATGCAGATGAAGCCTTTTTTAATACCATTTCGTGGCAGCCTGTCTGTTGTTGTGGATGATTGGCGAGCCCCCCTGAATGCCTCTGATTGGCTTATGTCAGGCTAAAATGTCTGAGGCTAATCCCTCTCAAACACACAGACCAATACACATCTTCAGACACGCCCACACACACAGACAGACAGACAGACAGACAGACAGGCACACACAGAAAACACACACACAAACACAGGTGTTTTCTCTGTATGCCCGGCACATTGTCTGAATGTTAATTACATGCAGAAGGCATCTGGGCCCGTCCATTGCTAATCCTCTTTTAATTATATGTGTCCTCACAATGACACAAGGTTTACAATGGTGATTACAGCCGTATTAGACATAGTGGAAAATAGGTAGGGGATGCCAGGGGAAATGGCAATCACCATAAAGCAAATAAGAGTGCTTGTTTGTCCATGCCATGATGTAGTGGTGGTGATGGTGCTTGTTTGTGTGTACATGTGTTGTCTTTATCTGTCATGTCTGGGTTGTTTTTGTTGCTATAACAAAATAGGTGTCCTACAATTTACCCAGAGTTTAATACCTTTTAGTATATCAAAGCAATGGAACAGAAGGGGATGGTAGGTGAACTACTTTCAGCAGAAGAGAATTTCAATTCTGAGGACGTGAAACCAAAACAACTGTATCTATTGATAAGTGCAGATTTAAATATTGAATGTATTTTCTTTATGGTTTTTCATCGCGAGCCTTCAGCGAGCAGAACAACTCGTCTCCTGTCCGGCTGGATGTGTGTGCCGCACATGCGCAGAAAAAAATCAAAAAGATTTCTGCAATATCCTGCATTCGCTACGTGTCCCGTTAAATATGGACTCAATTGTTGGCTGAAGAACAGATCAACTCTTTGCCAATGAGAGCCACTAAGGAATGTCCCCAACACTGGCAGGCCTCTGCAGACCGAACATCTGCTCCCAATCAGAACAATGCACAAAGTGTGAGACACCAGGAAGTAGCGAAGCTGCTCGACTGGACTTCGTGGATAATAAGTAGCTTGAGGCTATAAAGAAATGACAGAACGCACACACACATCCGAGACCTTTGTGCAGTGTGTTTGTCACGGGCGAGCAGGACAGTTTGGATGTTTGGGGACTAGAGGTTGTCCCAAGTGTGTGTATGAACACACACACAGATGCACACCTCGGCTTTAAAGGGTCCTACGGGAGCTCCTCTCAGTGTGTAGGGGGAAACCATGAATAAAACGCCCATTTGACCCTTGCTGCTATAAAGCCTGTCTTTGTTGGGCCTCACAGGACCCTCTTTATCCCTCCTCCATCCCACTTCTCCTTCCTCTCTCTCTTAGATGAAATCTTGCCCTTTTGTTTTCCCCTCCATCCTGTCATGGCAAGTCCTTCATGTAATATTCATGAGGTTCAGTGGGTTTTCTCCTGGAGATGTACAGTGGACAGCACTGAGGAGACGCACATTGCGCCAGCGACCTTAGAACCCTAGAAGAGTTGACCTCTGACCTCTGGCGATGCCGGCTAGCATACTCAGTGCAGCTCATTAATCACATGGCCACAAGTGGCTTCCGAATAAAGGATTTGTAGGCAGGGACGGGTCGCTATCTGGAAATGCAGCATGTGGCAACGCAGAGATTGTTGTGTAGAGGGTGGAGCTGTGTGTGTGTGTGTGTGTGTGTGTGTGTGTGTGTGTGTGTGTGTGTGTGTGTGTGTGTGTGTGTGTGTGTGTGTGTGTGTGTGTTGAAGTCTACCCTCCGCCACAGATTCCTGTGAAGATTGCCTCTGGCCTCTCTGTCTGTATTCCACTACAGGACAATGGTCTCCTTTAGTTTGGTGTGTGACTTGCAGTAGCCTGGATGTGTGTGTGTGTGTGTGTGTGTGTGTGTGTGTGTGTGTGTGTGTGTGTGTGTTAAAAGGCTGGTATGCGAGTGTCTCTCGGAGAAGGCTGCATGGCTGAACACTGACTCAGTCTGCCTCTGCTGTCTCTATTCTCACGCAGGGAAACAGGGAGATCACATGCCTCACACACACACACACACACACACACACACACACACACACAGAGTGTCAAACTGGGGTCACAGACCAATATCTCAGTTCGTCTTTTAATACAAATCACATGTCAGACAGACAGTCAGTGTTTTCCACCTCTAATGTGATGATGCAGTAGGTTTCAGTGTTAAAGGAACGCACCAGAGAATTTGAGAATGTTTTATCCAACTTATCCAACAACAAGTTCCAGATACTTATTTTTGGATGTATTTTTACTACATTGTAAATGTAAATCTGTCACTAGGTTCCTGTAGTTTGTTGGTTACATTTTCCACAAGTCGTCTATATTTGTTTGAGTCCAGCTAGAAGTCGTCCTGATCAAAGACGAGGGACGCTGTGTCACTCGTGGTCGGATCGAAAGATATTTCTCACGCTGTAGTAATGATATGTAAATCGATTAGCTGTGTGACGGTAAACATCAAGTCTTTAATAAGAACTCTCACAATATTCTACACTTGTTTGTCTCCAAGGTTAGAACAGAACAACAAACACGCTGCGTCTTATTCCTGGAATGATGATAATGTGTGTAAAGAAGGAGAAATGATCAAAGCTGAATACCATCGGGAATTTTAAGCTCATTTTAAACAATCGAGAACATTTTTGCTGAAATCTTTTTCAAATAATAGCGCTCTTATGAATTATTAATGTTTGTTATAGTGCATAATTACTGGATATTATTCTTATTCATCTATAGTCCTCAATAGTGTGTTTATGTTGAAACCTTTATTTATTTGTTTGTTGATGAGATGGACTCACAAGTCAGGCAGGTTTGAATACTTATATTTGATTTTAATTTACCTGAATGAATGGAAAACAATGGCTGCCTGTAACTGAAGGAAAAACCAATCCAAAGAGCGTAAATTGGCTAAAAGTTATATCCGTGTATATAAACATAAGTGAGTTCAGCACGCCATCAATATCACCAGAAAATATTAACAATTTGGCAATCCTATTTTTACAGGGTTTCACATCAGGATCCAATCTGATGTTTGAATGTTGCCGGTGTGTCATACGGCTCACACGTTGAGGCTTTAACTCTGTGCAGGATATGATTTCATGTTGTTTATTTAATATCCAGCGTGTTATCTGTCTCACTGTGCTGTGGGAGGCATTTCATCTCTCATCTCCAAGTTCAAAACCGCTTTTACAAAAACATATACGTAAAAGTTCACATGAAAAGCAGATGAGATGAGTTTCAAAACAAAGGAAGATTTGTATGTTTTGTAAGTTGTCCAGAGCAGTTATGAACATGTTGCTGCACTTGTGTGTGTGTGTTTTTAAACCTCGGTGCATGTTGAATAATCAAAATGTTTCCAGGGATCTTTTACTCAGCAGCCAGGATGTGAGTGTGTGTTGGGTAACCCCTAATCTCTACCTAACCCTAACCCTAACCCTAACCCTAACCCTGCCTCACCCACCTAAGAGAATTGCATTAGTACGGGCAGCACTTGAGATTTAGCATCAAATGTTTTGTTCACAAAAAAAGTGTTATTTGACCCTTTATAGGTTCTCGTGAAGCATGAACCGATAAGAACTTGGCGGTTAAAGGTCACGTGACCTCACGAAACACATTTCACGAGCATTGGATGGATATAACTTGCAACTGCTTGGCGGAGACGTACAACTGCGAGGCGGTAACTCTAGTTTAGTTTGGAAAAGTTTACATTTCATAGATACAAGAATATTTTCTCCTGACAGCAGCACCAGCAGTGAAATACTCCCACATAGTTGTTGTACATATATGCACGGCAACAGTGTGTCGCAACCGCTGCAGCACACAAACACAACACTTACTGTACACACTTTCTTCAATTCTCGTAGAACAAATCTATAAAAACTGCACATTCTTCATCCGAATCAGCCTGGGGGCAGCGCCGTCTGACCCCTGACCCTGTCAGAGCTCCTCCAACGGGGCAACACCCTCCAGCTGAGAGCAGCTGAGGAGGAGGAGGAGGAGGAGGAGGAGGAGGAGGAGGAGGAGGAGGAGGAATGGAGGATGTTTACAGGGCTTGTGTATATCTGTCTCGCTCTGTCTGTCTCCACTTATCTGTTTTCATTCTTCACCCCTCACTATCAGCCAAACTTGAACGATTTGAATTCGATCTGGGCTCCTAAACATCTGTCATCACCTTATCTGTAGATAATGGAAAGATTTAATAGCATTCAGAATTTTATAGAGTCGACTCCCCTGCGCTTCACTCTATCGCCCCTTTTACTCCACTCCTCCATCTCTCATATATCATCCTCTCTCAACGCCCACACAAGATGCATAGCTCTCACAGAGCATGCATACATACATACATGCATAGACATGCGTACCCTCCCCTTCTAAATCCCCCTCTCCCTCAGTTCTCTGTCATACACGCAGGTTCTTTGCTCTCCAGAGATAGAAGGGTTGGTTAGTATTGCTCCAGCCCTCTCCAATCCCCTTCACTCCCCTGCTGGCTCCTGTCCTTCCTCTGCTTCCCTCCTTCCTTCACTCCTCTTCATCCTCTTCTTCCTCTTCTTCGTTCTCTTTCCCCTCAGTTGCTTGTGCCACCAGCTGGGCTTGGCAGGAACCCAGGCTGCCCTGGGTTCTGCTCGACTAGCTTTTCCACTCTGGCATGGCACCACAGGTCCGTCATGCTGTGTGTGTGTGTGTGTGTGTGTGTGTGTGTGTGTGTGTGTGTGTGTGTGTGTGTGTGTGTGTGTGTGTGTGCGTGTGTGTGTGTGCGTGTGTGTGTGTGTGTGTGTGTGAGATAGAGAGGGAAGAATATTACATTTGAATATTCATATGCCACTAAGGATAAGTGATTTTTCCTCACAGAATGCGGTACTTACATTGAATATAATGACCTGTAACCATTTCCATTGAAGTTAATAACTGTTGTGCTTCAGTAATTTATGAAGTGAGTATTTTGTTTAGAAAGCAATTTGTACTGTATATATTCTGTGAGAGCTGAAACAAGCAGAAGGATTAGAACTGCAGGTAACCACCTGCTTAGCAACATCTTTTTATTACTGTGCCCATACAGTGAATTATATACAATACATACAATGTTCACTCCTCACAAACCTTTTAGCTGCGTACTCTTCACTAAGAATAAACTAAAACGGGACACGGTTTCAAATAATGTTGTCAAGCAATGTTTGTTTTTATCATCCACGCCTGCCACATCTAATACTCTTTGATTTTAGGAAAGGAAGAGACGACGGTTGCTCAGTATGCTCAACCCCAGATCAATGATGTGTCGGCTGCTTTTGGAAAACGAGGGGAAAAAACAACATAAACAGGAAGTAAATATTGGCCCTTCAAAGTAAAAGAAGAAGCCAAAATGTTTCGACCTCTTTAGGTCTTCGACGAGATTACCCAGATTTAAGTTTTTAGTGCATCATACATGGAAGATAAGATATAAGTTAGGGAGGGAGATTGATCTATCTTATCAATCTATATCAAGACCCAAACACTAAACCCTCGCAGGCGTAATTGAAGTATAAAAAAAACAAAAGAAAGAAAGCCCGACATCCTGTATGCCTTCGACAATCGCGGCTGTAGGCTTTTATTTTGTAGTATTAATGTCCAGACGTATTTAGTTGCACCTGTCAGGTTGTGACGTTTGATTGCCTCCCATCGGTTGGTGCTACTATGCATGTTTAATATTTCCTTCCTCGTTGTTACCTGTTATATTTTGAATATTATATTTTATATATTGAGTGTCTGGATTGCCTTGCTGTTAATCTCTAATATTCCTTTTGATATTGATATTAATTAACGCTTTTTCAGTAAATAGTAAACGCATTTAATGGCTGCTAAATCGTGCACATTGCATCAGCCGTGTGTACATGTGTGCACATACAGCATGGAGCTCTCACATTGGTTTGTAGGCGACAGTACTGGGACAGAAATATGTAAAATTATTCTTTGGTTAACTGACATTTTGTGTCAGTTTATTTAAATCTGAACATTTTAAATGTCCAAAAGTTAGAGCGTTTCAAAGCCTGGGAAACATTTAAACCACAGAGAGGCACTTAAACTGTCCACTGAAACAAAGAGCCACAATTTGGCAATGTGACTTATTCAGTTACAGGAATCCTCAGAGGAACATTAACACCTTTTAAATGACGAAATGATGAACCAAATATAGTATAGTGAACAGCGGAATGTGCCAAGAAAATAATGTTAACATCAGGTGCAGAGGAGATTTTGTGTTTTAATATGTGATATTTAGTCAAATATGTGCCAACATATTGACATATACTGTGCTTATATATATATATATATATATATATATATATATATATATATATATATCTAAACATATTAATACCTCGGGCACTTGCACTTCACTGGTTGGAGGCCTCAGCGGTGTTTTCGCCCTTCCGCTCTGCTCTCCACCGTGCAGCCTCACTGTCCCTGCCTGGAGAACCCTTACACTCAGATGAAGAGTACATTGTTTCCACCTGTCTCTCCTCCCACACACGCTGACAGCGCACCGACCCGGCCTGCAGTTTGTTTACTCTGATGGAGCTCTGTTATTCGGCTGATTGTTCTCACCTCCTCTCTTTCCTCTCACTATCGGACTCTTACACAGCCGTGACAATGACGGTTGTGTAAGAGTTCATGTGCAAATTAATGCTCGTTTTGTTCTGTGTGTGTGTGTGTGTGTGTGTGTGTGTGTGTGTGTGTGTGTGTGTGTGAGAGAGAGACAGAGGGGGGAGGGGGAGCAGGAGGTAGAAAGGATTCCATTTTCATGAAGTGGTTTGTCAAAGAGAGTGATGCGAGCGTCTGCTTCTTAGACTGGTGTTTGGAGGTCAGTGCAGATAAAAGATATTTACCAATATTCAATTTTCTGCAAACTATAGTACAAAATATATTTTCACAGTTTTCTCACAGGGTCGACGTGACCTGGTGGGAATAGCGTGCTACTTTTTAAGGACATTTAACACTGTGCACTTTCCCAGTCACATACGGACACGCATTCAAAACAAACCTCCTATTCTAGCTTTTATCTGCATCTGGATCTGGAGCTCCAACACAATACACACAGTCACACACAGTCACACTCCATTTTGGAAATCAACAAAACCCTTGTGATGCTCGGGCATTGTTCATGAACGGATCGTGCAAATGGAGTCAGTCAGATGTATGACCAGTGAAATGTATCATCTTTCTGCTATGCTAAACACTGCCAACATGCCATCAGATTGTACAGGATCATTTTGAGTTGCGTCATCTCAATTTGAAAATATTTGAAAAATATGTCATGCCTACTAAAATAATTGGCAACCATTTTGTAAAAAAGATCCAAATGAAATGTAAAGAGAAACATAATTACTAAATATAACTCATTCTTCAAAATGTAAAAAATATTCATTTGTCTATATTCCAGTGTTTTACGTTGAAAGGAGCCAGTTGAGGTGGTTCACCTAGTAAAGAGTCACCTGGGCGCCTCCCTAGGGAGGTGTTCCAGGCACGTCCAGCTGGGAGGAGACCCCGGGGAAGACCCAGGACGGTGGAGAGATTATATCTCCTCACTGGGAACGCCTCGGGATCCCCCAGTCGGAGCTGGCGGATGTGGCCCGGAGAAGGAAAGTTTGGGGTTCCTTACTGGAGCTGCTGCCCCCGCGACCCGACCCCGGATAAGCGGTAGACGATGGATGGATGGATATTTACCAGTGGTGTTGTCCACATTAACTCATAAATAACTCTGCATCCAATATAATCTGCTCCTTTGTAAATATTCTGCTAAATAACAGAAAAAGTGGCATGAAATATTCAAACAATGCATTCAGGTGAAGCTGGTTCCACACATGCAGCGTGATCAAAGGACTCCATGTATCAGGGATCTCACATCAGTCGCTCTAACTCGCTTCCTGTTTCCATGTGTGAGCGAAGTTGAGCAATAATCCCATTGCTGTCTATTGTTGGGTTTAATCTTTTAGTGTTGTGTAAACCCGGGCCCTTCTCTAAGCATCTGTTTCCTCTGGCCTGCAGGGTCACTGGACAGGCCCTCATATGTACGTACACACACACACACACACCAGCATTACTCAGCATTTCGGAGACTCCCAGGTCTGAATAAGTGTGGTATGAGTGTGTAAGGTTTTTGAAGTAGGTCGGGTAAAGAGCTTTTCAAGGGTGTCTGGGCTGTTTTGTCAGTTTATACTCCATCATAACTTGCGTGTGATCATGTAATGTATTTACACAACCCTGACCACAAGGATCTGACTTTTCTTGTCACTCTAACCTTTTCTCTTTCTGCACCTCTTCCCACCTCTCCTCGCTACAAAGCGCTAACCTCAGATGATTGATTTCCTCCACATGTTTATGGAGAGCTCTCTTCCTTTAACTCACCAAGTCCCCTTTAAAACATGGCTTTAAAACAACCAGTATGGGACTGATTAGCCATAAGGATTAACACAAAACAGACGTGTTCTCTTCTACCATATAAATAACCGTCTTCACTGGATTGATTGGTTTTAAAAGTCTTGGATTCCATTCTTCAGGAGCGTAGGCGATGTTCTTCTGTCATTGGGGTCGAGCTTGGAGTGGTTCTGTGAGGGCAGACATTGTGTGCATTTACCAAATTAGTGTTAAATAGGCACTAGTCACTTAGATCGATGGACATTTCCAGAATAATATCAGTCAAGTTTCATATTAGAGCCTCATAAAAAGTTCTGGAGAGATCCGACAGTCTGCAGAATGGAGAAATGGTGGTGTTGACTGAGAACCTGCAGACTGCTAGACCAATGGATGTCTTAAGTGAAGTGGAACTGACTTCCAAGATGGCTCCGCTGACTAGCAGAGTCTGAAAGGTCCTAAAATGGCCACCCTACCTCGGATAAACCCTGGTGCCAATCCTCGAGCCAAATTATTAAAACGTTCTCCGTTCTTGTTTTGTTCTCTGGCGTTTAACACCCATTACAGACTCGTGTGGCTTTCACTGAAAAGTTGATAAAGCCTACATTGCCTGAATTGATTCTAATGTGGCATTTTAATCAGATTCCACATAAGTATGCATGAATGTGTTCATCATCATCATTACTATTGTAATGTTCAGTTTTAGTGATGAGTTTCTGTGTCCTATAATTGCTGTTTTTGCAAAGGCCGTTCCGCTCTGCCAAGAACACAATTCGGGACAAAACACTGAGTCATTTTTTTAGCACCAAAATGGTAAAAATGTAAAAATATGAATATTGGCACAGCAAATCAGCTATTGGCGGGTTTCGTCCAGAAATATTTCTCTCAGACTTAAACAAAACATATTAGTTGAATGCTAGTTCCTGGCCTGAACTCTGTAATGTCTTTGAACACATCCTCCTGATCGAGGGGCTTGGGGTCTTTAACAGAGAGCGGTACAGCTATAAGTCACTTATGTCAGACAAGAGGAAAATCAAAACCTTCTGTCACAGCAAGACAGTCGGCAGTAAAAAGGCTTCTGCTGCACACACACTCCGGCTTGCTGTCACACACATCTGCGACCTAAAACAAGTTCTTCCCTCCTTATTTCTTTCTCATTCTCAGTGGAGTGTGCGGATGCTCAGCCGTACATGCGAATGTCTGGCTGCATGCGCGTACCTACACACTTGTTGACCGTGGGGGGAGATGTGTGTGTGCTCTCTCCGTGCAGCTTCGGGATACTGTGTGTGTCTTCTCCACCGGTTCAGCACTAATGAGGCAGGTGACAGTGTGGGTCTGAGGGATGGAACAGAGTGTCAGCAGGCCTACCGACTACCGCCTGGCTCTGCATGACAACATGGTGGGAAGGACACTGGTGAATGCAACAAAGGGTGGAGGGAAGAAGGGACAATGGATGGAGAAAGAAAAGGATTAATGTTGCTTTAAAAAGGCCGGAAATAGTTTGACCAATGTGGCGTCTGAAGGCCAGAATCAACATGCTCCTGCTGGCATCTGGTATATTTACATCCGACTTATTTCATGCCAGATCATTTCCACAACTTCAATGCAAAGTGCCGGATGGTTCAGAGCCCCCGACTGGACAAGTTTTGAACATTTTATGAATGGGAGAGAACCAAATATCCCACCTACTTGTACTGTCCTCCATGCAAAGTGTTGCATTCTATTACTAAAACTTCTATTACTAAAACTTATTTTACTAAAACTTTTGCTTTTTCCTGATGCAAAGGTTTTGTAAAAGTCTGAAGTGAATAATTTTCTTAAGGCCCTGTCACACATATCTGTATGACAGAAATGTATGCCGGCGCATACGAAATATCGGCAATAGGTTGATATAAATTAAGGGTAAGTTGTGATCGTTAGAAGGACGCAGACGACACGCCGAACACGGCAGACACACGGCCCTGTCACACAGTTCCGTACGGCAGAAACATGCCGGCGTTTATGAAAAGTAGCTCAAAATGTGTCAGAGTCCAAATACGTCCAACTTTTCCACAGCGGTGTTGTAGCTGACGTATACGAATATATAGAGTATATAACGAATACATAACAAATTATTATACGTATGTCAAACATTGATAGCGTATCACTTACTTATTTAAAACGTATCAGAGCGTTTGGACAACGGAGCTGGAAAAGTGCCGTCTGGTTCACGTCATGCTGATGCTGGAGAACGGCTAACATGCTGAACGCTAGCTGTCCTGTAGAAACACGTTTAATAAGTTATTCCGTCGTCAGGCATCATCTTAACATCGGGTAGGAATAGGTTATCCACTCGTTATCAATAAACTGGCTGTAGGGTTCACCGTCAGCTGACGTAGCCGATATCTAACGTACCTCTAACGTAGTCACGTAGGTATTCACGTAGGTATTTACGTACTATATTTACGTAGGTAAGTATTCACGTACGTATTCCGTATTCACGTATGGCTAACGTAACGTAACGTCTGCATATCTTATGGAGCACATGTTGGGTACGTCCGGTAATTTTGAACATGCTCAAAACATCAGCGTTCAACAACGCACCCTAGCGTAACACAGTGAGCTCTTAACGAATACTACTTATACCTTATATCTACGTACACCAGCGTGTTGCCGATATTTTGTATACGCCATATTTGTGTATACGTTATGCATTCGTTGGGTATTCGTCTGATACATTTTATATTAGTAAGTGATACGATATCAATAGGTTAGACATGCGTATCTCTATATGTTCACTTTTCCGATCCGATGAAAAGTTGGACGTATTTGGACTCTGACAAATGTTCGTATGCGCCGGCACACGTCTCTGTCATACGAATATGTGTGACAGGGCCTTTAGGAGAGCGCACATTACTATCTACAATTAGCTCAAATGGCCACTCAGTAGCTTTTCAGAGCTTTCAACGGCATCTCACAGTCTTCTTCTGCAAATATAATAGGTTCTTCCAAGCCTCTAAAATAGCGTTTGATGATAACCGGACAATTAATATCCTCCTTTAAACCTAAACTAATGAAATTCTTTTAGGTTCAGGGTAAACATTTTTTTTTTAAAAGTCTGTGTGCAACTTCTTTATCAACCCCACTGTTATCTCAAAAACACGTGGACTCTAAATCTACCTTGCTGGAGCTATAAGAAGGACGTCTAAATAAAAGAGTGGATAAATAAGTAGATGGATCGGCTGGAGTTTGATATGTTGGAGTTGTACAGATATTGATGATTTACGAGTCTTATCTGCAAACGGACGGTTTAGTTCTGGAATTTATTCTCACCAACACCGTATATACACACAATCACATTTTATCCACAAGTCTCTCTGTTCAAACCCTCTGTTGGGTCCTCATATCTATTAATATCAGATTTCCTGGCTTCCTCCCTCCCCCCCTTCACTCTCTCCATCTCTGTTTGCTCTTTTTCTGGGTCACCTGCTCAACTCAGCCCTGACTGAGATATTCCAGCTGAGTTACATTCACAGTTTAGTGAAGAGAAAGGGGAGGATGCACACACACACACACACACACACACACACACACACACACACACACACACACACACACACACACATACACTTGCGGCATTGTTCCAATGGATCAGATTCCATGCTGAATGGATTATCACACTCAGTAAAAGCTGACATAAATATTGTGGGAACATATACAAAGAATGCTACTTTTTCTTAAGAAGTTATAAGCCACTAAAGGGATCTATTTTGGATTGACGATTATATAAGCACATTTAAATCCAATGCATGCACGTTTCCTGTCTCCAAAAGGGCTATCCCCTTTTTTTTTACAACATGAGATGGGAGACAATCTAGTTTTTGGCAGAGATTTTCTTTCAGAAGGTGTTATTGTCCGTGCCCCCCACCCCGCACAAGCAAAGGCATGTAATGTAATGTTTCAATTGGCTTGGGAGCTGCAAGGTTTGGCCATGGCATTCTTTACTAATCATTATTTCCACTGGCCTCGAGGAAACTACCAAATACAAACCAATCAGATCTACACCCGTTTCTTTTACCTTTGCTGTCAACAATGTAGGATTTTTAGAGGTGGGAAAAGGTGAAAGTATAGAATATTTCTTAAATATATATTTTTTTTTTCTCTTGTATCCCTTTTAATTATCAGCTGACCCCTCCAGTAACATTCTCCTTTTTTCTATTGGCTTGAATTTGGTCCATTGGTGCGAGACAATGGCTGCCCACTGCTTCTAAATTCTATATATGTGCAAACTGAACTTGGAAAATGTAGTGCTTCTTTATCTGTTCAGTGCAAATATTAACCCGATAAATGGAGCAATGGTCTGTGAAAAGTTGAGTCTCTTCAAATGCTTCTCTCAAGTTCGTTTAAAAAAGTGTTTGATTTGCTGTTACGATATATAATGGAGCACTAGTTGTATTTTATTTTAAAGCAGCTGAAAAAACAGGACAATCCACCTGGGACTGTTCCTTTCCCTCCAGAGGTGTGAAGCGAGAGGCTAGGAGGCTCTCTGATCACAAGATAAAGGCAGAACAACAGAATTAGCACTTCCAACAAAAAAGGAAAAAAGAAAAGAGAAACAGAAATAAATAGGAATACACACTTCATATCCGCCGGGGTAAACACAGCCCACAGAGTCAGTGCCATTTTAATGGGAGATTAGCCTGGATGGAGGGAGCGATAGAGAGAGAGATGGAGGAAATGAGAAGGACAAACATCCAGAGCCACTTGTACCAGTTGTGTGTGTGTATATGTGTGTAATTGTGTGTGCGTGTGTGCGTGTGTGTGTGTTTACCCACTTGATTGCTTGTCTTTGGGATGCAGAGGGGAAGCGCTGGCAGGCAGATAGTAACATGCATCTATTTTTTCCCTTTACTTCAAATCTAATAAGGACGGAGTAAGAGGGCACACAGCACGGTTTCACACCCTCAACTTTCACACATGTAGACTTGTTGATGTAACATTTCACAGATGGGTGATAGCTTTTATTGGCTTCATAACATACATAAACGTTATATTTAGCCAGGCTAGCAGCTAGGCTAGCAGCTAGGTTCTAGGGATGGCAATGTCGGTCCTAACTGAACAATATCGACCCCCCCAGGATGGATTGCAATCACTGTGTCGATCTTCTGACTTTTCATCATTGGTTTTGACCGATTACATGTAAATGTATTGACATGTTTCAACAATACTGAACGTTTTTATAAGCAGATGTTAGCTAAGATGGGGAACACGGTACATAGTATACCAGCTGAAATAAGGATATTAGCCTTTTTTGTTAGCATTTAGCTCTACGCACCACTGTGCCTGAGTAGCCTCACAGAGCAGCATGGCTGTAATGTAAATAATCTTGTTAACTATCGATTACTTTAATAGTTGAGTCATCTCATGATTGTTCTGAAGTTAAATCAAGTGGAATCTGAATACTTTGTAGTTGCTGACATCTCAGAACAGGTCAAGAAACTCCCAGAAGCTGTAATAATTGGTAGTGTTCCCCAACGGGAAGCCAGTGAGGGATCATGTTGTTTCGCTGTAGTAGAGAATCTAGTATTGGTTCGTCAGGGCATCTTGGAGACACTGTACTGTACGTTGGTTAAATTCTCTTGCCCCAAGTGATGATCGTTTATGTTTTTTGTTCACAAAAATATTAAGTAAAAGGAATTTTCCAGAGTCTTACTTTTTACTGAACTGCCACTTCTGCAATAAGAGTTATTAAAGCTCAGTCAAATTATCACTCTCACCTTAAGGCCGGGCTGGGAACTCACCCAACAGTTGACATCCTTTCAGTGACATACTGCCGCTGTTATCCATCTTGTTCATTGCACTTAATGATCCCATTGTTTGTCATGACAGTGAGTCATCCTTCAGCTTCTTAAGGGCCTATATACAGTACAGAGATAAGATGTGACCATAAAAAGCACAGAGGGGGAGATGTGTCTTCCAGCAGCGGGCCTGTTTATAGGCCAGGAAGTTTTATGGGTTTCTTCCACCACGGACAGGAGGGGTTGCATGGAGAGATTCAGGTCCGTACCCGAACTCCGAGGGTAGAGATTTATGACCAGGGAACAAGCCAACGTTTAGAACCAGGGCCTGTTTACAAATACCCACAACTCAGAGGAAGAATTAGCCAGAGAAAAGAAGTCGATCAACAGCCAAACAGAGAAATAAAGATATATGCGGATTTGAGATGGATTCGACAGAGGGGGTGGATATATTTCAAAGTGAATGTTTGGCAGTTTAGATGGAACACGGTTTCCCTTTCCAACAGAAGATGAAAACGGACAGGAGAGGATGAAAGGATAACACGACAGGCAGCAGGGAGGAAGAGAGAGCTGCTCAGGTATCTTAGCCCGGGGACACACGAGAAGACTTTAAAAATGAATTGCAGCACACATCGCACTGTCTGCATCACAGCCGTACGCTCAAACTAGAGACATTCACCCTCCTGACTTTTAAAACATCTCTGACATCAAGATCTCTATTCTCACAATCCTTTCACATGCACATTTTTACAAAAGCTTCAAACTGAAACACTGTCTGTTAAAACAGCTACCTTGTAAGACCTTCATTATTTCCATGGATATTTTCGCCAAGCTATAATGTTTCCAGGGCAATGACAACAACAAACCCATAAGCACCAGTACATAATATATGTCATTGGTGACATCTCCAGATACTAACTCAGAGATTCTACCTTTATGTTTAAATAATTGTAACGCAGAGGTCTTTAATGAGCTGCTAAACCGCGGCACCTTTTTAGTACCTTCACCTCGGCAGAACACCATTTTCATTGCTAATCGAGGCAAAAACGGTAATCGAGGAAATGTACGTCGTTGTAGGTGAGACTTCATGTTATGGTTCAGTACATCTGCCTGCACATTGCTCTGTGAAACAGATTAAGTCCTGTACATGTTTCAGCTGATGTAAAATGTGAGTTCTTTGACCACCGGAGAAGATGAAGCCTTCATGTGCAGTTGAGTTTTGGATGACCTGCTGTCATTCAGCCAGAATAAAGTTTGTTTTGAGTTTCCCCATGAAGCCCCAATGATGTAGGATGGATGACTCACTAAAACTGTCCAATGAATGGGTTACCTGTCAGTCCAAGTGAGTTCATATTTACAATGCTGGCTTCATTTGTAGAAGTATGTGTGACCCCTGAAGAGATTAGAAAGAATGTGACAATAAATCTTAGGGAATGAAACCTAATGGGTGTTTAATGAGAACTGTTGGTCAAACCAAGTATTTCGGTTACATAAAGACGAGAAGGGAATAGTTGCGACGAAGGGGGGTGGATATATTTGAATGTTCAACAGAAGACAACAAGCCCATCAGTATTTTACTTGTGAAAATCATGATGGTAATAAAGACAAGTCATAAATCTGCCTGATGTTCCCCTTCATATGTCAGCAGAGCTGGAATGTGCTCATGCAAGCAAAGGCAACCAGTCCTTGTAGATAACTGACAACATAATCTGTCAGTGCATTCCAGACCTCAACCAGAGCGTTGTCACTTCATAAAACACATTTATTTTTCAACTGTTGCTTGAGAAACCTTTGCAAGACCCATGATGTGCTTCCAATAGGGCGTAGATTAGAAATGGCTTACATGTGTCGCTCTGGATAAACATGGAGGCCTGTATGTGTGTGGTGGTCGGGGGTTGTAGTCTGTTGAGAGCCTCTTGACTGTTGCTATCACCAATCACTCATTTACATTTTGATTCAGCTCTGGAGAACTCTACAAGCATCTCCGTCCAGCCGTCTCTCTTCTTTCTTGCAAAGTAAATGTCATAGTTTCCCCTCGCGGTCGCAAGCACTAATAAAAAGCGTTCGGAAAAACCTGTGGAATCGGATCCCTCCTCACCTCTTCTTGACCCTCGTCTTGATCCATTTTAAGGGTATTATAGCTGAATGGAAATATGAAGATAAGAAATAAGGGAAATGGAGATTTGGATGGGGGCCTTTTTTTTTTTAGAAAGAAGAGAATTGAGAACATCATAAATGAGCAGCATATTTTTAAGAATCTTTTGAGCAGAAATGTTGGCGGACGAGACACAGGCAGAACTGGGACAGCTTCAAACATCTCCAAGCCTTTCAGCAAACTCCATCTGTACACCCCACAACATGTCACCTACACTGACAGTCCAGTGTCCACGATAAAGGCAAATGAAAAGAGGTAATATAAAAGAATCAACATAATCATGTGCATAATCATAACGTTGGCCCTATGCTCTCAGCTTGAGCTTATAACAGCGATATGAGATTGGAGTATATTGCATTAATCATGTAAACGTTGCTCTTGTGATTAAAGCAGAACTGCTGTTTATTGCTTGTAATTGTATTCGGGCCGGGCTACGCTCCCAGGAATACCACACGCAGCATTAATATTTGATGAACTGACTCTGGATCAGGCGTGTGGAGCCGGTTCCTCTTTTATGTTGATGTGGGCCCACGGTATTGGAGCTGACCTCAGAGCAGCTGCTAATTTTTCTCCACAGCACTTCACAGGAGCGCATTTGAATATCCACGTCAAAATTGTTAGCTCACAATATTTTTCATTTTTTGTTTAATCAGTAAACCCAATATGGGCCATGAAAGCATGTGTGTGGACGCTGAGGGTCCTTTACTTATTATTTTTATTTCTAAAAGCTCTTGAAAGCAGCACTTTTATCATGTGATGGTGCCGGGCTTTTAAAAAAAAAAAGGTGCGAGGGATAGAAAGACAGAGAGACAGATGTACTCTTACCTTCTTCTCATGACCTCACTTACCAAAACAGAGACGCGCCCCAACACGACGTGTTTATTTTTCCTTTCTCGTTTCGCTTTTCTTCCTTTCTCTCTTCATATCTCTCCTTCTCTGTATTTCCTGTTGATTCTAAACTGAAGCCTACTTTACTGGCCTAGAAATACCATTGTAGGGAGTTGAGAAGCCCCTGATAGATCCTTCTAAATGTTTAGAGGATAAAAACTTCAAAAGGGTTTGGCTGGATCACTGCAGCTCAATGCATGCGTGAAACATCCGAGGGTATTTCTCTCTCTCCCTGCTTTCATTTGACGTCAGATTTAGTCCACGCTGGAGGGGTGAAGAGCTTTGAATAGATTTGAATGCTCGGTAGACACATGTAGAGGCTTAAGGAAAACTTCCTCCAGACGACGCGGCTGTGCAGGCGTCCTGGAAACATTTGACAGACCTCAAGAAATCCATGTTTCTTAAATGCGGCCGGACAGAAACACGGCAGAGTCTCGCTGAGTCACTCGTGTGTCACCTTGTTTGCCTTGCCGACACACAACATGTGTGACAAGGAAAGAAAAGAAGCGGTTTATGCGATCTGTCGTCGGAGGGAATTTTGATGGTTTGATGATACAATTATGCAGCGCTGGACGAGAACGCTGAGTCGGCTTTTGTTCTCCGTGGAGCTCTGACCCGGAGGGTCCTGACAGCTCGGCCCCCCCTCTCCCTTCTCATCCCCTTATGCATCCCAGAGCTGTACTGTATACAGGGTTAGAAAGGCTCTGTGCACTTTAATTGCGTGGTTGATCAATAATACTTGAATTGTCTAAAACACTCAGGTTTATTTTAATCCTCCATAATAAATGTATAAATGCTTTAGAATTCTTAATAATAAGTTATTGACTTTGAGGAATTGTGTATTCATAGATCTACAACATGAAGCTTCCATTACTGCTGTACAGATGGTCAGTGAAAGCTTTATAGCATATTATAATGTTGTTGTAATCACAATCACAGAATTATTAAAGAACAATATATTGATAGTTATGATGCACTGCCCTATAGTAGAAATAATATTCTGCCCTTCTTCTATTTTCTAAAAAAATAAATGTTGTTTCTATCATTTCAGTTTTGAAAGCTTTGATATTCTAAGATTTAATCACACAACTTAAGGAGTCAATCTTTAATGAGGAATCCCATTTGTTCTCTACAATGAAAGAAATTAATTAAAAATTAATTGTATGCACATTTATAAATGCTTCATTTAAATTCCTATTCTATTGTTTATAATATTAAAATATATCCTTGTAATTAAATAGTGTTTTCTAATGTGATTACATCTATGTTATTATGTGCCATTAAACACATTAACTATTTATACTGTCAGTTCAGGATGTTTCATTGAAGGAGGAACTCTTTTATAAATACACAATGAACATTATGCATGCTCATAAATATATTACTGTATGTTCCACTGCTAATAAAGGGTCTTAAAGTAAAGTGTAACTGATGGCCTTGGTTTAGTTGGACTGTAATGCAACATGTTCATCAGATTCTGCTTCAACATAACATCTTGTTTCTTGTTATTTTAGGTTTTAGCAGAGAGTTTGTTAGTACGAAGTTGTCACATTTGAAGAAACACGATATCAGCTATCCAAAAATATCAGTATCAGTCTTCAGGAAGTCATATCAGTCTATTTCCTGGTGCTGTGAATGTGCCCGACATGCTGCGTGTTTACAGTGAGAGCCGCTGAAGGGAGGAAGCAGGGAAGGGAGGATGGATGGATGGGTGCAGGGTTGGACGCAGTTCAGAAGATTCCTCAGCAATGAGAAACAGATGATCGTGTTCTTTCAGTTGCACCATCTGTGTGTACGTGTGAGTGTGTGTTCTCAAAACTTTATTGCTAACACGTTAGGATGACCGAAGCTGCAGTCCGCTCTGCTCTGGCTGCGATGACACAATACTCAAAGGTTTTCCTCCATGCAGTCAGACTTGTTTTTCAGTGCCCTCCCTCCCTCCATCCTTCCTTCTTCCCTTGCTCGGCCCTGCAGCGGGTTGCACAGAGGTGAGTGTGTGTGGGATGGCGTTGCTGTGGGACTGACAAGGGGAACAGCAATTTTCTCCGGCCAGTAAAACTAGCTCACGGTTGTCAGGAGTGTTGCCGAATGTTATGAAACAATATCTTGGCAGGCTGTTTTTTCTCCCACCCACTGGATAGAAGCAAGACGTCGTAGTCTATAAAGCACACTTGCAGAGATGATGACATCCCTGGCTCTTATTAATGCTGTTAGCTTAGTTAGGGGTTTGTTTTTAGCTCCAGTCTACAACCTCCTACTCCACTACAAGCTTATTTTTGTCAGGTTTGGATAATTGTTCTGTTAGATCACTAAAATAAAACGGCCAAAAGTTACTGCATGTTGAATTTATAGCGTATTAATCACTATGAAAATAATGTTAATAGCTGATGTAATACTGCAGGGAAAAACTACCATCACAACTTTATTCTTTAACTCTGTTGCTTTGGTTTAATGTGAAATGTGACTTACAGAACACAAACACAGAGGACTTTCTTCTAGTTGCTTTATTTGTTTGGATGACATGTGCTCAGTCCTGCAGCATCTCACAGGTTAAAGCAGCAACACAAGCAGCAACACAAGCAGCAACACAAGCAGCAACACAAGCAGCAACACAAGCAGCAACCTCCGGGTCTGTGATGCAGAAGTGTCATGAAGCTTCAATCTCTCTAATGTCCAGCAGGGGGCGAGTCCACTGGCTTCAGAAGAAGTCCGGTTGTATGGAAGTCTATGAGAAAATGTTTCTACTGCTCTCTTGATTTATTACCTCAGCAAACATTTTCCTGATGAGTTTCTGTCTCAATCTGTAGTTTCAAGCCTTCTTCAACACATGATGATGTTCACTTTTTAAATGATGTCCCATTTAGAGTAAAATAGACGATAAAGCAACGTGTGCTTTAGGGCGGGGCTACCTTGTGATTGACAGGTCTCTACCACAGCTGTCCGGTTCGGGTGTTTCCCGTGTTATCGTCTTACAACTTCAACCTTCTTGTGTTTCTTCTGGTTGCAAAACAAGATGGCGACAGCAAATTTGCCAAACTTTGAGACTTCAAACCCGAAGATCGCAAACCAATAAGTGACGTCACGGAACGTTAACCGTTTCTGATGGATGCCTGTTTTTGTTTAGGTAAAGAAATGTGAGTCCTGTGGGATTCCAGTATCATGTCTTTAATATTAACTTGTTCAGACTCAATCATCTCCCTCTCTTGGCGTCGTTGTACAGTGAACTTCACAGGCTCTGTTCTCGTCACTTAATAACTAACTCAAACACAGCTATTAGGATTTTGTTTAGCGATGCAAAATCATTGCCAAGTCTAATATCAGTGAGCAGGAAGAAGAGAGGAAGAACCTTTTGTGTAAATCACTCAGTTTTCAGTTAATAATGAGCACGTAAGCACGTTGACATGACAGCCTTTTCCACTTTCGACTCTAAGTAAACCTCATTACGACCTGCCTTTACTTGAGAAGGAATTCCTGCTCTCTCTCTCTTTGTATTTGTTGCAGTCTCTCCTTCTCTCATACACGCTACACAGTTGCATCAGGAACTCATAAACATCGCCCCGCCACAGAATGATGTATGAGCCTTTGACTTGTCAGCGTGCCATCTTGAACTAGAAGGAGCGTAATACACACTCTCACACACATATACACATTCATCTCTGACCCGACACCCCTCCTACAAAGGCATACACACAGAGGTAGACATGTTTCATCAAGCCAGCGAACAATGTGCCGTCGTGCCCTTGGCCAGCCCCGCGGCAACCTGGGAAATGGAGTGTGCTGGCTTGCAGTGACCTCTGCACCGACAGCAAGCTGAGAACCATGTCGGTGGACTGACACTTCCGTCTGGGGAGTGTGCGTGTGTGTGTGGTGTGTATAAAAGTACGATGAGTTACATGCACAGACAGGCTCGTGAACAGATATGTTTGTAGTGTATGTCTAGTGGCAGCCGTCGTAAAAAGAGATGCGAAGGAGCAGCAGCTCCACTCTGAGCTCCCTTCAAAGCTCCGATGTCTGAGCTCTCTGAGTCCAGCCATCCCACGGAGGAAACTCTTCTTCTTCTACTTGTATCTGCAATATCATCCTTTCAGGTCACACTACCCAAAGCTCATAACCATAGGTTAGGGTCGGAACGTAGATCGTCTGGTAGATCAAAAGCCCAACATCCGCTGAAAACCCGAAACCTCTCACCGTGTGCAACTGTCCATGAGTTTGGTTCCAGACCCAGTTCTATGCGTAAAGTAATATTTAGTGTACGTTTCCCCGCCAGCCGGAGAGGTGATGTTCCACGACCCTAGAACCGCTCTGCGATGCCAGGGGTCAGTCGTCTTCGCTTGCTGCCTGGCTGCACTTGCTTCTTCTTGGCCGATTCATGTGGGGTCTGTAAATTGTAAATTGCTCTTCGTCTGGCCCCTCCCCCAAGACCAATTTACCTTGGGAGCCCCGACCATGAGCTGTTGCCTCCGGTATGCCCAAACTCTTCTATTTATGGAAGGGGAATGTAGAAAGAGATATATAAAAGTGTACAGGAAGGAAGACAGGTGCATGTACCTCCCCTCCACCTCCCCACACACACACATACACACTGTACACAGACGAAGGGCAGCTATTGGTGACCGAGGCCCTGAGGCGAAGGTCCACAGATGGGGTTTGAGATTGTTTCCTCCTTGCGTCAAATCTGCAGGGCTTTAATTGGCTGCTGTTCTATCTGACCTCTGACCTTCTAGCACAAATGACCACAGCACCTGAGACAAAGAGAGATTTCCCATCAGGCATTGGTTAGTGAGAGGATTCCCTGGACTGATTTATATTGTTGGATCAATGGGGAGGCCATAGGGAGGAGAAATACTTTCACAGCCACTGACATTTTGGGATTTGTATGGTATTTGGCTGTGATATTTATTGCTTTATTCCCCTTCATAAGTGCTGTATGTGCAGTCTCTCCGTGGCAGGATACAAATGGGATTGGACCAAAATATATGGGACTGACATTAACCTTTTATTAACATGAGAAATGGTTCAGACACGGTGGTCTGTCCCCGACGACGCAGATGTAAAATTGTTTATATACAGTTTGTTCTCGTCAATTGATCGGGACTATTACACGTCTATCAGAGCTGATTCAGATACATATTCAATGTGGTGGTGTATATCAAATTGCAATAGTACAATACAATAGTGGGCTATAGTATAGTCTTGTTGCTCGGCTTTACACACATAACTTTTTACTATGTTCTTGCGTACATGTCATGATGCATATGATGTTACCATCAAGCACAACCAAACTTATACAGCTAATATACACGATAACAAAACACTGCATTTTATAAATCCTCCTGCTGGCTTCTGTATCTGTATTTCAGGAATGAATATGTGGATTTATGTTTGTCAAAGATGTTGGCATGAAAACTCATATAGAAACACAGAATATTGGCTAAATGTGCTTTACTGGCAGCTCTACTTAAAAAGGAATACTGATATTGGTATCCACCTTGAAAAATCCATGTCAAAGCCTGGTTTAGACCCCTGTGTGACTGGTACGTTATTTTATTCATGATACGAGTGAATCAGTGTGGTGCATAATGCTTTTTAAGCTATTCACACAGAGAAAAGAGATGGAGAGGAAATTGGGTGAACTGCATGAAACAAAAACGCTGCGAGAGAGAGGGGTTAGGAAGAGTGGGAGGGAGAGACAATGAGACGCAGAGGAGGAAACGAGAGAGAGAGAATATTTATGCAGGATTTATGCAGGAAGCGACGAGGCCTCTCTCTGGCTGAGCACCAAAGAGGAAGTGAAAGTGAGGGCACTTCCTGTTAAAGTGAGCCCACCACTTTCATAACCCCCCCCGCTAATGTAACGCAACACAACAATTAATGGTGCAAGATGACATGTTCCTGGAGAGGAAGCTTTCAGAGCAGCTTCAGTTGAGAGTAAATATAGTTACTATTGTTCAGACAGCTAGTGGGAAAACATTGCTTATTGCTCAAACATGTAAAAATGCAACAGATTCAGAATCTGAGAGGCAGACATGAACAGAACTTGTGCTGGATACGAGAGGCCATGCATTAGTGATACACATCTGCTCTTTAATATCCCGTATGTGTTACATAAACCACTTAGAAATAAGGTTAAATTAGCATGAAATAAGTTGCTAAGGTTCATTTAAGCAGCATTTCTGTTCTGGTAAATTAATGCTGATTTAAGTGAACAGGGAGGGGAAACAGGCTTTATGGGAAATGTGGTCTTAATGTTAAAGAACTGTAGCAATAATAAAGCCGTTAGAGCGACAGAGGTTGTCGATTGTTCTCGATAATCATCTCGCACAAAGATGAAATGATGTTTAACAAGATTAAGATTTTACAGCCAGGCAGTTCCGTCAGGCTGCACTGAGGCGCACTGGTGCTGTTAGCTAAATGCTAAAATAACATGATGACAATGTTCACATGCAAATAAAGTGACTTCCTTCACTTTATTATTGTTTATTATTGCTGTTATTCACAGCTACAAAACAAATATAATAATAATGATAATAATAATAATAATAATAATAATAATAATAATAATAATAATAATAAGTAATAATAATAATAATAATAATAAAGTAAATAAATAATAATAATAATAATAATAATAAATAAATAATAATAATAATAATATTACAAAATAATAATAATACAAAAGAAAAAAGAAATAATAATGATAATAACAATAATAACAATAAAATAATAATAAAATAATAATAATAATAGTTATAGAAAGAAATCTAAAACAGCAGCAAACAAAATAACATACATTTTGTTCTTGGTAACTTCATTGATTTGAGTTATTTACCGTCGCTTTTCCACTCGCACTCCCACTTTCAGTTCCTCACCCGTTCCCTCACCCCTGCTCACCCCCGGTCTCCCCGCTCTCCCCGCTGTCCTCGCTCTCCCCTCCATAACCTGCCCGCCGCCTCTCAGGTGATGATTACCTATCGAGCACCAGTTCACACAATCGTTTGGTCAATGCTCTAATTGCGTTTTCTCTCTGTGTGGGCAACACAGGGAAGATATCGATCATCAGCTAATGAGAGATGTTGTGCGGGGGGGGGGGGGGGGGGGTAGCCGTGAAAAGCTGCTTGTTCTAGAAAGAGGCTACTGTATATGAGCTCTCACCCTCCTCCTCCTCTTCCTCTATTAAATGCTCTTGTTGCTATCATCCCTGCATCCCGGCTTCATTATAGCCCACACAGTATTGACCTTAACTCCAGCCTATCAATATCCACACACACACACACACACACACACACACACACACACACAGGAATGTATGTAGACGGTCCAATAAGACGGCGCTTTGATGTGAAAAGGTTGATGAACCGTTGAAGAGAGCTGCAATTTAAAACACATCCTTTTGTCTGTATTTAAATACTTTTACTGTTTTAAAACGAAATGATTTCCTCGGCTGCAAGAAGAAGAAAGTTCCACAGACAGAGAACCGGGGGGGCTTTATATCTTGTAATGCACAAAATTATAAAATACAAAATGTTCTCTTCTTAAAGATTACACGAAACACTGGAAAGCAGATTTGTATTCCCCCTTCTGGCTCAAAGACTCCACTGTAAGAAGTGCTCATTCTGGACTACAGTTTGAGGCTCGAGGCGTTAACAGTCTTGAGTTAGTCAAATATCTTCTGCCAGTTGTGAGTAGCTTTAACGCCAGTGCTGTATCCCGGCAACAAACCGACTTCTACGATGTATCCCTCCGCCACAGCTCAGCAAAAACACACTTTTGTACGCCTGTAGTTTTGGATTTGTCTAACGGAGACGGTTCATATTACATTAATGACTCTTTCAGTATAAAGTACATTATCCTTTAAAGTCAGTGCTTTGTAACCCTCCACATGTTTCTATTTTACACGTTATGACGTAGTCTCATCTGTCTCACTCTCTCGTCTTCTCTTCCTCTCACTCACTCACTCTCTCGTCTTCTCTTCCTCTCACTCACTCACTCTCTCGTCTTCTCTTCCTCTCACTCACTCACTCTCTCGTCTTCTCTTCCTCTCTCTCACTCTCTCGTCTTCTCTTCCTCTCACTCACTCACTCTCTCGTCTTCTCTTCCTCTCACTCACTCACTCTCTCGTCTTCTCTTCCTCTCACTCACTCACTCTCTCGTCTTCTCTTCCTCTCTCTCACTCTCTTGTCTTCTCTTCCTCTCTCTCACTCTCTCGTCTTCTCTTCCTCTCTCTCACTCTCTCGTCTTCTCTTCCTCTCACTCACTCTCTCGTCTTCTCTTCCTCTCACTCACTCTCTCTCTCGTCCTCTCTTCCTCTCTCTCACTCTCTCGTCTTCTCTTCCTCTCACTCACTCTCTCGTCTTCTCTTCCTCTCACTCACTCTCTCGTCTTCTCTTCCTCTCACTCACTCTCTCTCTCGTCCTCTCTTCCTCTCTCTCACTCTCTCGTCTTCTCTTCCTCTCTCTCACTCTCTCGTCTTCTCTTCCTCTCACTCACTCTCTCTTTCGTCCTCTCTTCCTCTCTCTCACTCTCTCTCTCGTCCTCTCTTCCTCTCTCTCACTCTCTCGTCCTCTCTTCCTCTCACTCACTCTCTCTCTCGTCCTCTCTTCCTCTCTCTCACTCTCTCATCTTCTCTTCCTCTCTCTCACTCTCTCGTCTTCTCTTCCTCTCACTCACTCTCTCGTCTTCTCTTCCTCTCACTCACTCTCTCGTCTTCTCTTCCTCTCACTCACTCTCTCGTCTTCTCTTCCTCTCTCTCACTCTCTCGTCCTCTCTTCCTCAACTCTTTCGCTCTCTCTCTTCTCTCTCTCACCTCACGTCCCTATCCTCTCTCACGCTCTCTCCTCTCTCATCCTCTACTTCTCTCCTCTTCCTCTCTCTTCTTCTCTCGTCTCTCGGCTCTCGTCTCCCTCTCACTCTCGCGTCCTCTCTTCCTCTCTCTTCTTCTCTCTCTCTCACTCTCTCTCACTCTCACTCTCTTCTCCTTCCTCTCTCCCTCTCTCTTCCTGCTTCCAGTGAGCGAGTGGGCTGCATATTGATTTTTAGTGTTGAACTTGCGTGGCTCCCTCTCTCTCTCACTCTCCCTTTCGCCCCCACAGACACAAACTGACGGAGAAGTTGATTAGGAGCAGCTCTAAATATATCCTCCACCTCCTCCACCTCTTCCTCTTTTCTCTCTCTCTCTCTCCTCTCTCTCTCTCTCTCTCTCTCTCTCTCTCTCTCTCTCTCTCTTGCTCACTCGCTCCCTCACCCACTCGCTCTCCCACACCGGTTCAATCGCTCATTCTCCGCATCTTCTCTCGCCCGATTCGCCTGGACGCTGCTCTGCCAAGCGCTTTCTCTTCCTCTCTCTATTTCCTTTCCACTTGCTGTGAGCTTATCATTTGTCAACCCCCCCCCCAAAAAAAAATAAAATAAAAAAGAGAGGGATAGACATACACAGGAAGTAGTGCCAGCTGAAAATCATATGATAATTTGACAAATTGTCGGTGTCCACTCTCTGGAGAATAAATGTTTCATACACATCCTTCTGACTGTATACTTCCTCTGCATGACCCATGCAAAATATAAATACCACATGCATATGCAGTCTATAAGATGCTGCTTCTTTAATATTAAATGTTTCATGTTCTTCACCAGTAGTAGCTGACTGTGTCTCGGGCTGCAAACACCTGCTGCTGCTGCTGCTGCATGAAACAAAGCAGTTGAGAGTGAAGCCTCCTCCGGGTCAGAAGAAGTCCGATTGTATAGAAGTCTATGAGAAAATGTTCCGACTCCTCACTTAGTTTAGTAAACATTTTCCTGATGAGTTTATGTTTCAAGTCTTCTTAAATACAACGCAAATTATGATCCTATTCAGAGTAATATAGACGATAAAGAAGGGCATGCTTTAGGGCATGGTGTGCTTTAAGGCGTCGTGCAGTTTGGATGTTCTCCGTGTTCTCGTCTTGGAATTTAAATCCTTTCACACAGTCTGTGTTCAGTTCATGAAAGTTAATTATAACATTTTGGTATAAAAGTGTCTTGTTCAGCGTTGGATTGTGCTGGTGTCTCTTCTGGTTCCTGTGCAGGGTCAGTGCAGGATTACTTATAGAAGGAATATTAATTATAGCACCTTTAAATCCTAAGAAAGGTGGATTTACAAAAATAAAATAATAAAAATGTCATTTTATTTTGAAATAATGAATGCAACACATACACTACGAATAGAAACACGGTGTGTGTGTGTGTGTGTGTGTGTGTGTGTGTGTGTGTGTGTGTGTGTGTGTGTGTGTGTGTGTGTGTGTGTGTGTGTGTGTGTGTGTGTGTGTGTGTGCTGTAAATGGAGATGAGTTGAGATACTGTTAGAGATACGCAGGGTCCAGATGGGAGAGAGAGCCGCTCTGTTTATTCTGCATCTATGCCGGCCGCCGTCCTGGAGGTAAACACCACAGAAGAAGAAGAGGGCCTTCTGCAATTTAGCGCGCTGATTGCGACGTGGGGACCGACAAACAAACACGCTCACTGGGGGCCGCTCTCCTGGACGTGTGTGTGCCATTTTGAGTCCTCCGATTTAAATCTAATTTGCCTTTTTTTCCCGTTTTGTACTGAACACTGAGGCTGATGTGAAGCAGCCAACCGCTGCACTCATTGTTTGAAAGGGGGGGGGGGGGGGGGGGGGGGGGCTCGTAAACTGAGCATTTTTCAGACAATGAGCACGTGGGCGTATGGCTTTAGGCATATTTGACAGGATCAAATGACTTACACAGAAAAGAAAATTCTGTCGTTTATGAAATAATCCCCCTATACTTATTTCATCCACATCCTCTTATTTTTTCTTTTCCTCCCCCCCACCTCCCTCCCCCCCCCCCCTATTTAAATGGATGAGGTAAAATAGGAATCTGTATTCAGTGGGTGGTTTTAAGATACACTGACTTTGTTTGGATTTGAAATGCACATCACACATGCATGATGACATAAACCTCGAGGATCTGCCTGATTTTGTCCAATAAAGGCGCTCGGGGGGGGAAACACAAGGTGTTTATCATGCTGATATTGTTTTGGCTCTGTCTGCGTAGTGAACACATGCGTGTCCATATGCGTACCTGAGCGAGTGCGCGCATGTAAGAGTCCGACGGTCCAGGGTGTGTGTTCACTCACAGGCAGCTGATGGGGATCCTGTGTGTGCAGTGGATGGAGGTTTGTGGCACGCTGTCGGCCCCCCTCTTGTGCCATAAAGCATGGCTTAATCGGAGTTAATATTATCTTCATTTCTTGACAAACTAAGAGATAAAGTGTTACATTATATGGTTTTAGTTTGAATAAGTATTATTATTCATCATAACATAGCCACTGAGAAAGCTCTATTCCTATTGGCTGGCAGGTACGCTTGACACCTTCATGGCTCTAAAGATACTTGGATGAGAAACACGTTTGTGTCGCATCCCAGATAGGACACGCCTCTTTAATGAGCATCCTTTTTAGTGTCTTATTAAATCATCTGCATGAATATAGTTTGATTCTGTTGTTACATGATGACTCCTGCATGTTGTTTTTAAGATCTGCTCGTTGTGAGCGTCTCGTACTGAACCTCTGACGCAGGTGGCTCATTCATCTAGAAGCCGCATCGAGCCAAAGTCTTGTGAAGCCGCAGGACATTTAAAGAGCATGAGCCATATTTATGATAAAAGCTCAAAAAGATTAGTAATAAAAGCAAATGAACAGCTGACTTTTCCCATGTCATGCCACATGTCAGGTGACAACTTACTCTCACTAGAATTGTTATTGTAGATAAGTAACAGGTTAGATTGACCCTTTCTTTAAACCCCATGACCTCGGGGGTCATTTCAGTTCCTACCTGCCGCTGGAGTGCAACATGATTACAATAGAAACCTTAGCCTCAAGTTTTACCCACATCCCAGAGGGACGTTTGTCGGACATGTTTCTGACCTCAGGTAAGAACTCCCCCTTGTTCTCCCATGCAGACAGGTGTATACGCATTGCTAACGTGTACGGATGCACCTACTGCGAGACGTCACGCCCGCCAACGTGATTATTATGCAGAAATTAGAGCCGTGCAGAGGAGAGCTAAACTCTGTTTGATCTCTGATGTGCGTGCGAGCGTCCGTCTCTATGCGAGCGTGCGAGAGACAGAAATAGAGAGAGATGAAGAGTAGAGAGATGTTGTCAACTCTCTCCATCCTCCTCCTCCTCCTCCTCCTCCTCCTCCTCAGTGAAGCAGATGTCCAATTGAGTCTATTTAAAGCCTGTGCAGTATGGCTGCTGATGCTGAGAGTGCGGGGTTGTAGCTTTGCATTACTGTTGTCTTACCTACAGGGAGCTCGACTGCTTGCTTCCACTGTGCAGACGATCAAATCTCATTGTTGTAGAAACATTGCAACACAATTTGTTTGTATTTACACGTGAGCGTAACATTTAAAACTAGAAGTGACCCATCTTAAACAGGGCCGACTCTGTGACTGCAATGACTAATATCATAACCCTGACAATAACAAAGCACTTGTGCCGTACCTCTGCTGGCTTTGGCAGAGACTTCTGTTGTCCCAGATAATTATCTGAAACAGACACACACTTTTTATTTTTTCCATCGGGGCTCATCTGTTTTTTCCCCCCAATGAGAGAATAGATAGGAGCTCAGAATAGGTGGGACTCGGCTGTTGCCTTGTCATTCTTCGCCAGGGGTGACGCATCTGCTGCCATGTCTAGGTCAGGGGAGAGAAGAAGAAATACAAAAAAAACCCCAACACTTATCAACAGGATGTGGTGGTGTCAGACAGGAAGTCAGCACAGAGAGCGACATGCTCTGCAGGGCTGCGAGGACGCAGGAACTGTCTGTAACGCACTTTACCAACAGCTGGGAAATATATATATATATATATATATATATATATATATATATATATATATATATATATATATATATATATATATATATATATATATATATATTATAATAACAATACTAATGCAATGGACTTCAAATTGTTTTATTCTGCAATTTTTAAATATTTGACATCAAGTGCTTTCTGATCAGCAAAAATAATAACTGTGCAAAAGGCTTCTTTTAAGGGAAACTGTAATGATTATTAATTGGAGGTGTCTATTCTGTTAACTCTTACAATAAGTGTGATTTCCTCTTCTTAAAATACTGTGAAACATATCCTCCCCACTCACAAAATAATCCATCCTCAAAGGAGCTTTAAGTCTTTAAAAAACGAAAACAAAACAGGACGCTGAGATGGACACCTTTTGCAGTGTGCAAATGCTACGGTGTGCGTGCTCTAAGAAGGTGTGTAAACTCTATTCCCCCCGGTGCATTAAAAAAGAAAGTGGGTAAATGAGTTTCCTAGTTGGGGTTTACCCTCCTCTACTGTACATCTCTGCATTTCCAGCAGCAGCAGCTTGTCTGTGAGACAAGGACCGGAGGAAGCTTGGAGACGCGTGTGCAGGCTTTAAACGGGAGGGGGCGGAGAGAGAGAGAGAGAGAGAGAGAGAGAGAGAGAGAGAGAGAGAGAGAGAGAGAGAGAGAGAGAGAGAGAGAGAGAGAGAGAGAGAGAGAGAGAGAGAGAGCGAGCTGTGACAGCGCTCATCACCCACTGAACAACCAGGACGGGTTGCATCCGAGCAATCGCTGCCATTCGCAGACGGAGTTTACAGCCTTTGCGCCGCTTTTTCTTTCGATCTTTTTCTGCCGCACCCCCTCCCTCTCCCGGTGCTGCCCAGCCAGTCGACCATGGTTTCTATAATTTCAGACCTGGACCCTCTGAAAAGCTGGAACGTGTTAAGGTAAGCGCCCGGTCAGTTTCTCCACAGCCTCGCCATTGTAAACGTAGTGATAGCAGAGAGGGGATAGAGACAGAAGTGCGCTGGTGTTTTTTGGATAAAATAAGGGTGGGACGCGGCGCAGGCAGGAGGTCGCCGCCTTCTGAGCTCTGGCGCGTATTTACGCACGGATTGCGCCATTTACCTGTATTCTTGCGCCGAGTGCAGCGCTCTTTCTACTTTCTGAGCTGCTCTGCCTCTTCTCCTGTGCTCTGTCATGAGTCTGACGCATGCAAGCTGCTCTGTGTCTGCGTACATGTCGTTAATCCCCGATGCTGCCCCGCACATCACCACCATCATCTCCATCATCTCCAAACTTCCATTCCAGTGTAAAAGTAAGAATCACACTCATTTATCACCATCACCCCCCTCCCTCCCTCCCTCACCCAATCCCTCCAACCTCCCACCTATGCTGATTTGGTCCCTCAAAATGTTGAAGAGTCTCGTGCACTGCCAGATAAAAAGTAAACCCCTCCAGGAATGTATCTTGAAACATTTACTCATGGCTGATTGCCTGCAGCTTTAGAGAGCATTACATTTTATCTCCCGAGCTGTAAAACATGTTTTCAGCCTCACATCCATTTACTCCTTGGCAGGAGGAGGAGGCGGTCCTGCTCTGGATTTTATTCACCGGAGTCGCTCATGAGGTCAAAGGTGAAACTTGTCTTGCTCCGCTCGTCTTGAGTGAGCACTCTCCTCTTTGTCAAACAGCTATTAGACTCATGGGCAGGATACAAGGCTCCGCCTCGGACCTGCAGACCCCCTCTGAATACGTTCACTGTCACTAAGCATCTCAGCAGAAAAGCCTATGCATTTAAAAAGCTGGATTTTGAAAAGGCCTTGTCCCTGAATATTTCAGCCATTTGATAAATAAGTCATTATTCCCTCGACGGACTCGGTGCGGCGGCGGCGGCGGGGACTATCGCACATTCTATTTTAGAAACGGAGAGAGGAGACAGAACCCTCAACACCCTCAAATTATTATTTTAATGCCGCCTGTCCCCTCTTTTATCATTTCACCCCCCCCCCCCCCCGCTGCCCTCCATCCCACCGTCATTATCCACAAATCCAAAATAGAAAATGAGTGGAGTAATGTAGAGCAGGCATATTTCAGCAAACTGCTGATGGACGAATGGGGGGGGGCGAAATGATGTCATTTCCAAACAGACAGTGGTGACCATCTTGACTGAGAAATAGGACATGCAGCTGACCCGACACACACACACACATGCTCATAAATAGCTGCAGTGGAGACTTTCTCTGTGGACACACTCCTCTTGGTCTATTTGCTTAACGGGGACACATCTCCTGGCAGCGTTACAAACGTCACTTTCAGCTCATTCCAGCTGCGATAAAAAGTTCATAATTGCCACACTTGGTGCTAGCTGACCGAGCTGAAAGGTCACAAGTGAGGATTTGAGTTTGAAATATTCAAACTTCTGCACTGGAGATCCGAAAGAGGAGTTTTGTTTTATATTCCCGCCTTTGAGAGTCCGATTAGTTGTTAGGGGGGAAGGAAACGAGAGAGGAGGAAAGGAAGGAAGCGAGAGGAAGGGGATTATTTCACTCCCCTCTGTCTCTTCTCTTTATTAAAGCTTTGTTATTCCAGATAAGAGGCGGGAGCAGCTGTCCCTCTCCAAAGACAGCGCATCTTAATAAAGACCAGCTTACCGCCGGCCCGTCACTCACACTCTCTCGGGGTCACACACACACACACACACACACACACACACACACACACACACACATACATAAAATGAGCACTCACGCCCACAAACACACTTCTCAATCATTTATGATAATGAAGCACCTCTGCGGCGTTCTGTGTGTCGCTCTCTCCGTAATGAGACTCACCTCCGTCATGCTCACACACACACACACACACACACACACACACACACACACACTGTCATATCATAAACACAGCATTAACAGAGAGAGAGATAGAGTGTGTTGTGGTTGTCGGGCACCAGAAGTATTTGAACAAAGGGAAGCGATGAAGCAGCACAAACACTGGATTTAGTTTAATATCATTGTATTATATTTGAACTGCCGCCGCAGCTTGAATTCTTTTTGCATTTAGTTTGAGCGGCGAATGAGCGATCGATGTCTGCTGGTAGAAATGCAACACAGATTTGAGGGCACTATGAAGACAAGCGGATGAAAGATGAGACCTCGCTGCTGTGACACAATTAGCAGCATGATATGCATATTAGCACAATTAGCTGATTAATGCAGCTCTGTGGATTTTCATGTGCTTTAAATGCAATAAGGAGGGAATGCAAGTGACAAATGTGTGTGCATGCATGTGTTAAAGCAAGTGTTATCTGATCAGCACCGGGGTGTGTCTTCACTCTCTCTGCTGTCTCCACACACACACACACACACACACATGTATGAACACACACTCATGTTCCAGAGAGAGAGCGCAGAGGATGGATGTTAGGAATCTGTCGGTGCCTCTCACAGTGCACGTCACATATCTGAAGTGCAGTTCTGTTATGGCATAATGAGAAACAGCATGCATATTAATTCCATCTGATTACACCCAGCTACCACACACACACACACACACACACACACACACAGACACACGCGCGCGCGCACAGCAAAGACGAGGTGTGTTCTGGATTCAATTAGGGCGGGGAGAGAGGAGAGCTCAGGTTTTTATTCTATTACTGTCTGTTAAATCATCTCTGCATGTTCAGAGACGGGAAGTTAAAGATAAAAGTGTGTTGTTAAAGAGAAATACGACCACGCGAGTTGAGGGTGAAGTACGTATGTTCAGAGCTAATGTGAAAATGAGTCTCAGCTTTAAAAAGAATAATAAAAAGAACTCCATCGTCGTTCCTGCGCCGCTCCGTCTTCCCCTCCTCCGTCTCTTCAGGCTTCAGTCTCTTCGTCCAATCATCTAAATCCTTTCGCTTTACGCAGGTGCACCGTCCGGCAGCTCGAGTGCTCTCCGAGAGAGGCAAGGAAGAAGAAGAAAAAAACAGGGAAGAGTCGAGGAGGTTGACGGCGGGGAGGGGGCTTGACCTTTGACCCCGCAGTGTTGGTTTTAATTAATCCACTTAAAGAGTTCGTCCGCCTGCATTACGTGTCGCTTTATATCCCGCTGGACCGAGAAGAGAGGCACAAATCCATCTGCCTAATTACCAAGACCACTGTTTGAATCTTTAAATCCCCCCTGATGGTGTGTGAGTGTGGGCGTGAGAGTGTGTGTGGTGCTTTATCTGTAAACCAGACCTCTTTCTCCGCTCAGGATTATGCTGGTTTAACTAAAGGGTTAGAGTGAGAACATTTGGTAAAGGCAGTTGTAGTTCCCGCATGAAGCTGCAGATGCTTTGTGGTTGCTCTTGCTCGGAGATTGACAAAGTTTGAAGTGTTTGAATTTCTTTCTTGTCGTGTTGGAAGCTCAGGAAAAGCATGTTAGACTGTCACGGTACAACAAGAGCCAACATGTAGAACGAGGCAGGTGTCATTTCAACATGGGAGTCAAAAACAGCTGGTTTGCTTGTTTGCTTTTGAATCAAAATGCATTTTTAAGCTGATAAAGAAGACCTCCTCCTTCCTCTCCATCTTTTCCTTCAGATGCTTGTTTGTTTGTTATTCGCGATACCGTCTTCCATTCGAGTCTCTCTGCTGCCCTGATTGGCTCACTGACCGCAACTGATTTTGACGCATGATGTTTGAGCGATGACGCCGTTCCTGCCGTGTGAGGTCCCAACGAGCTATTTCAAGCGATGCATTGTGGGAGGAAACACCTCAGAAGGTTCAGCGTGTTGCGGTTCTTTCGGCCCCTCGGGAGCAGAGCTTCTCTGCGTGGAGCGCATCAGACGTGGATGTAGGTTTGAATGAGGGGGAAGTAGCACGCGAACCCTCACATTGTGATCTGCAGATGAAGGTTAGACACTTCTTTGGATGTGTAATCCTCCGTGCGGAGTCAAAAGGATTCTAAGCGATGTTTAGAGGATCATCTTTGCGGTGTTTTCTTTGCTAAATGATGCACCCCAACTTGGTTTAGTGCAGGAATAGCAAGGTGACAAGTTTAACTGCAACTGATGGAAAAGGGAGGGGGGGGGGGACTCAAAAATGAATTCTCCACTTCCCACAGCTGTCAATCAAAGCTTTGTAGCGGCGGAGAACAATACTGCATTGAGCATCCGCGTGACGGAGGAGGCGGGCAGAAGGAGAAAGAGAGGGAGGGCTGGATTCCTCCGAACCCGCTGGAATCAGCGAGAGATAATTACAGAGTGGAGGCCAGAGTGCGTCACCAAACACAAAGGAGACGGAAGGAAGATGACAGGCAGGGAAGGGGGAGAGGGGGAGGGAGCAGCATGTAAGCGACACTCACCCAGGTGTGTGTGTTCAGCGTTACAGTTTCATATTGTTTTTATTATTAAGGATATGTCGTAAGAGTCCTTCAGTGCAGTAACTTCTCTTGCTCCTCAATATTCGCACAGTTCAGGTTACAGGTCGAAGGAAACGTCTACAACACAAATATATTCAGTTTCAAATAAGACAAAGAAAAGCAGGAAATCAGGACTTTTGGCGATTTAGTAATTTTAACAATTGATGCGAATGAATTCGATGTATCGACTCGTGTCCATCGATCATCACAGCTGGAGGAAAGTTTCTACAATCGTTAAAATGATCCAGTTACAACGTTAACATTCTGCTCAGTGGAAGACGCCCTGAACACAAGACATCGTGTGTGTGTGTGTGTGTGTGTGTGTGTGTGTGTGTGTGTGTGTGTGTGTGTGTGTGTGTGTGTGTGTGTGTACAGACAGTATAATGAGGTAATGGGAGGTAGTTTGAAAACGTTTCTTTTTTTTTTCCTTTTTGTTGCTTCTGGTTTTGCATTGTGCTGTTTTTTTATTTAGTTTTTTATTCTTTTCATTTAACTTTTCTTCTTTTGTTGCCGTCTGTATTTTCCTGCTCTCTCTCTCTCTCTCTCTTTTTTTTTTTACGTCTTAGAGGCCAATTAGCTTTTCCTTTTTGATTCATCTTCTATCCAAACTTAAACTGCTAAGTGTAACCTATGCATTAGCCTCTGCACACATACAAGCATCCAACACACACACACACACACACACACACACACACACACACACACACACACACACACACACTTAATGCCACTGGCCCAAAGTGACAAATCTGTTTAATAATGCACCACCTGGAGCACGGCACTCTGTCTCTATCTCTCTCACTCGCACTCGCTCTCTCGTTCACCAACCTTCATGCTCTCTCCTCCTCCTCACACACACATACACACACACACACACACACACACACACACACACACACACACACACACACACACACACACACACACATACACTAATCATTCCCTCTGGCTGTATTTTAGTGCTGTACTTTGTTACAGTCTTATTCTCACGACGGTCGGGCTCATAAAGAAGCTCTATACCTGTGTGTGTGTGTGTGTGTGTGTGTGCGTGTGTGTGTGTGTGTCCCAGTGACACACCACCGTCTTTGTGCCGTATGGCTTAAGAGACACAGGAAGTAAAGAGTCGGCTCTCTCCTCCACCTTCTGTCTTTACATCCCTTCTTTATTCTTTTTTTGAAATTTCTCCTTCACCTCCCAATCGCAGCGGATTTCCTCCGCTCTCTTCCATGCATTTGATTCCTCCCCCCGTTTCCCCCCCCCCCCCCCCTTACAGTGATCCTCTACAAGCATATAACAAGAGGGCGAAAAAGGAAGAGGATGAGGGAAAAAAAGAGAGAAGGGTGGGGGGGTGAGAGGGAAAAATAGATCTTGTCTGAATAAATAAACAGCTTTCGTTTGCAACCGAAACGGAAAGCTTAGCGGAGTACAGGAGGGGGGGGGGGGGGGGGGAGGATGGGAGGAAAAGAGGAGCAGGAGGGATGAGGGGGTTAGAGTCAGCGGAGGAAAGGAAAACATTGGCACTCTGCCCGGTGAAAATAAGAAGGAAAAAAAGGGAATTAAATCTCTTTGTGTGACTGATGGATGCTCAAAGTGAAGCCAAGAACGAAAAAAACAATGCATGACCAGAGGCCAAATGAAAAACTGACCAATCATAGTGAGTGTTTGGTTTTGCAAGGATCACTTCAACAGGTCAGATTGAAGCTGTGCAGCACCAGAGGCTATCTGTGAAGGAAATGCTCTCCATTTACTCTTTTTATTTCAGATTTAAGAACCTTATATTTACAATTATATTGTCTTAATATTAATAAAGTTATGAAGGGTTATGAATGCTGTTTCGTTGACTCTACTGTACAAGTATGCATCATTTTCAATTGGAAATGTTATTGTTCTAAAATATAGCTTTTTCTGAATGGAGTCTGGCATGAAAATTGTCAAATTTAAAACATGCTGAATGGCGGCACAAAATATCGACTGTCAGCACCTTCATTCCAGAAAATGTCCCAACGAGCTTTTAGAAACCCGCATCGGTCACACTGTGCAGAGAGAGGGGAATATAGAGCGGACGGGAGGGAGAGCTAATGAATTATGGGTGGCCTGTGAATAGAGCGCGAGGTCTGTGCTCTCGTCCTCCTCCTGGGTTATGGAAGTGTCACGCTGAGAGTGTTGCCATGCAGATGATGACCCTGGAGGGAGGTAGACCAAACAGAAAATAAAAACAAGTGAAAGTAGAGACAGATTATTGTTTGTTAACACAAACTGTCTGGACAGAACAGAGCAGGAAGTACAGCTGATTGACTGCAGAGGGTCCACGGGCCTCTTTAGTCATGAACGCTGTCAGCTGGATACAACCAGTGTGGGTTATCAGTACGCTAGATAACAAATGTAGTATTAATCAATTCAGCGATGTAACCATTCATCGTGATGGAGGTATACAACCCTTTGCCTGTATCAGTAACTATAGGAGAGGAGGGTCGGGATCAGAGGTCACAGGCTGGGGGAGTTGGAGCTGTAGGACATCAAAAGATAGGGTGCTGGCAAGTGGAAGAGATAAACCAGAGCAGGAATAAGAAATTAGACTTGCACAACTCAGCGTATACCATGAAGAAGCTCACACACACACACACACACACACACACACACACACACACACACACACACACACTTACATAGTGTTGTAAAGGGAACAGCGCTGCAGGGCGGAGTCCAGATAGCTGGAATTCTGTATGATGTAACAATCAGAGCTGATTTGCTCCAGACTCTATGTAAAAGAAAGGAAAACCCCCTTTTACATGTTCTAGCACTGGACTACATAGTGGCAGCATCTGAGAGCCAATCAGGACCCAGTGAAGTCGGGTCCAAGTTATATTCAGGTTGGGTCGGTTGTTGCGTTGGATCAGAGTGAACCGTTAAGAACAAACACATTCTGATCAGGTCTCGCTCTCCGCATCAGCTGCTTCATTCATGCTTCACTCAGTGGCTCTTTCATCAGCTGCTTGGCTACCAGCTGACTGAACGTGCCCACATGCTAATACAGATGTATCCTCCCTCAGCAACACATTATCACGCGCTCAGGCGCTAAGCTACGACCCCTTTGGCGTAACTTTTCAACGCACTGTGTAGCTTTTTAGCATATTTCTTCAACATGCAGAGAAGTCTAAAAGACATTACACGTACGTTACGTTACTTCCTGGTTTAGGTTTAGGCAACAAAACTATGGTTTGGGTTAAAAACAAGTATGTTTGTTGCGTAACTTAAGCAACGTACTTAAGCTAGGTTAGTAAATTACGTACGTTACGTTAACTTTCGTACTTTGACTTTTGGTGTCATGGCGGACACGAACAGTCTGTTTGTTTGCTCTTTATACTACGTCACCTGACTCCTTTACTCCTGTCATAATAACTACGACCACTAGAGCACTTGGAAAACTCCACGCTCGAGGGTTATGTGGAGCTAATGTTTGCTAATGTTTTCTTTGCTAATGTTAGGGGCGATCGGGTCTCCCTGCAGAATCTTTGTTCTCTAAGAGCTCTTAAAGAGTATTTTGCTTCAAGCCTAACTATACAAAATGCTTTTACTGGTCAGTTCTTTAATGTAAGTGTGTCTGACTGAGGTGTAATGTTTGTATCTGTAGTACACAGCGCTTTCTGAAGCCATGTGACACTATGAGGCGTAATACAGTTATGGATCATGCCAACAAACTCGATTTCAGTTCTAATGACTCATCTATGTTTTCAAAGGTGCAATGAAGATGCACAAAACGATCAATGACTCAACTTGTACTTTCCCATTCACTTCAACTTTGGAGATTTTAGGCTTTCAAAAATAACTGTCGAGGGTTTCGATTCATCAAAAGACGTTTCTAGCCAAAGAAGGAAGTGACACAGCAGTATTCATCTTACAACATTCAGCCTTGTGACACCTTTCTGTTGGTTCTGTGCTGTGAGCTGTCAGCTCATGGGCATGCAAGCTTTTTGATTTTAAAGCAGTTAAGTTTCAGTTTTTTAACTTCTGAGATGCACACCATGTGACCTTGCTACAATCAAAAGATATTTTATATTATATAGGGGATGGACAAAATAATAGAAACACCTTACAGCTTAAATAGGGATTGCATCTGACCCGTTGATTTGTACAAAGTTACTCCACTGCAACAACGTTTTCAGGCAACATTGAGAAGTGACTTGTGCTTGACCTGGCTGCATTTGGCTCTTGAAGCCCAAAAAATTGGATCAAGGTGGAAATGGCAAGAGGGGGGGGGGGGGAGTAACAGAGCGGGAGAGAAGCGGAAGGAGAAAGACGGTGTTGCTGCAGCTGCAGAAACAGTGTGTGTTTTATGGGAGTGGACTGTTGCTTAATGTTCTGCTCACAGTCAGATGACTCAAGAAAGAGCCCTGGAGCCATCATGGTCATTACATACTGTGTGTGTGTGTGTGTGTGTGTGTGTGTGTGTGTGTGTGTGTGTGTGTGTGTGTGTGTGTGTGTGTGTGTGTGTGTGTGTGTGTGTGTGTGTGTGTGTGTGTGTGTGTGTGTGTGTGTGTGTGTGTGCGTGCGTGCGTGTGCGTGAGAGAGAAAAAGAGGGACATGCATCTAAAGAGGGAAGCAGAAAACTCACTTCTTCCTGTAGAGTTTCATTCTGAAAATATTCAAATTTAATCTTTTTACAAAACATTATGAACAACTTGAAATTCCTTAAGAAACAAAAGTTGCAATTTCAACAATAGTGTCAGTTTATAATTTACACATGTGTGTTGCAACGCACAGATCACAGTGGCACGACACATTTCATCACAGGTATCTGGAACTGAACAATATAGCATTTTACTTTATGATCAAATCAACTAATCTTTACACTTTGCAAAGTCATCCGAATTGGACCCTCTGGCGGGCCGGTTTTGGCCCCCAGGCCGCATGTTTGACACCCCTGCTCTAAAGAAAGTTTTAACCCTCCAACGTAAGAGTTTACCTTGTGGCGACCTGCTTTTTGTTCCCCGAGTGGATGCATGGATGGTGTGCCCTTATGTCCCCACAATGTGATTAATACAACACACTCTCACACACACACACACACACACACACTCAAATCAGTGTGTTTCTAGCTTTCTTTCTTAGAACCTTCCTTATTTCTGTCTTCAATTATTTCCTTTCTCTTCTCTTCTCTTCTCTTCTCTTCTCTTCTCTTCTCTTCTCTCAGGAACGTGTTGCCGATGTTTTAAACAAAGCATCTTTGAATCTTTTGTCTGCCTCTCTTTGACATAATCCTGGTGTCTGTTGCCGTGGTTACGCCGTCTTAATGTGCCATTGACGTGACTGTATGTATTAAAAGCATCGCTGACTCCCAGCAAAAAAACGTAACATGTGTTTTTCTGTCTGTCGTCCCTCCGTCTCTCCCTCTGCGTCTTTGCCTCTGCTACTTTCTTATTGATAATTATTAACTGGTCATACAACCTGACATCTTGTACTATTATTAATGAGCTTTAAAGTTCAAATTAAATGTTATTTTCTCCATCATGGCATCATTAGAACGCTCCATTATAACCAGTAGAAATGATATTTGTTTGAAAATGTAGAATTAGACAATCACATCCTCCGATACGCAATCATTCTAGTATTAATTTAAATCGGAATTGAATATGTAACCAAAACAGATTAATTGTTGTAATCATAGTGTGTGTACAGTGTCAGTGTGTGTCATATCTTCTGGGTGCACACACTGAATGTGCAAGGCAATGAGCTCCGCCAAAGCAACATTATGACAACATTTCATCTCATCCCCTCGGCGCCGTGCTTTGGAAGATGACGGTAATTTGGACGGGATGTTTCAAGGCCTTTGGTTCTCTCTCCTCTCTCTCGCCGACGGTCCCTGGTGCACTGCAACATTAAAGCAAGACTGGAGCGTGAACGTATGGCCGCCTATTAAATGGCAATCACACACAGAAGAGCTCTTTTATAGACGAACACATTTCTGCTTAATAGCTCTCGGAGCAGAGTCGTCCAAATATGACATTGCAAATGAAAGCCCTCCGAACGCCAGCGCTTATTAAAGTCTTTGCTTGAAATCTTTCAATTTGTCAGTTTTTACGTGATGTGGGTCAGAATGGGAATCTGTGGTTGCAACCGGAAATTCTCCGTTTAGTTATGTGATCGTTCCTTAAAGATTTCCTGAGCTGTGTTGAGCATCAGGGGTGTCTGGCTTCCTCTAATAGTGTCATGCTCAGTTAACTCGCCGTACATCAGCGCGGTCGATGTTCCACAAGCTCAGCCCGGCGGCAGCGCTGCAATCTGGGGAACCGTGTGAGCCTTCTCTGGTCTGTGTCCCGAGATTACTGGAACCTCTCGCCCCCTAATGGCGGCTTGAGGGCGGAGTTAATGTCATCACCGGGGCCCTCTGCTAGCCCCCGGGAGTCCCGCTCCACCCTGCCCCATTAATTTCAAGTGCTACTCATATCCTTGGCCCCCTTACTTTCCATCTCTCATTCCCCTCCCTCCGTCCATCATCACCTCGGTGCGCCCAGCCCAATCTCGGCGCTCTACTGGCTCATTTTGAGCTGTAATTGGACAGGAGTCCCGGGGGGTTGTCGTCAGCACGCCCCAGCGCCTCGCGTCCCATCTCCAGAGTGGAAACGCGCCCGGCCATGGTCGATAGGCAGTGCTCTCGCTCAGTCCAACATTCCTTACTCTGCTAACTTTCAACGGGCAGAATGAGAACGCTTCACTTTAAAACAAGCGTTCTCTAAGAGCCCACAATAAGCCCACAGCAAAGTGTGACCCCTGACCCCCCCCCCCCCCCCCCCCCATATTGTGTCTGGAACCTCCCTATGGAAACATCTCCACATTTCTAGCTGTATGTCCTAAAAATGATTTTCTTAAAACGAGTGAATTTCCTAGAGCTGTAAAAACAAATTCAGCATGTGTCCAATTATTTCAAGACTTTTCTGAATGTTCTAATGAACGGCTTTATTTATAGTTAATAAATCGCCTGATGACAACACATATCGGGTTCTGCTAGTGGAGGATTAACAACCACCAAACTAAATGTTGTTCATATTATTGGCTGATAGAAAAAGCAATTATAAGTCATTTACAAACCATTAGTAAAACCATCTTTGCAATGGAATTTCACTTGCTGTGCAGACCCTCACACTTCCCAGACCGCCGCAGCCATAAGTGCATGAATATGTTAAGCAATGTTCTGCAACAACATCTTCATCCAGTGACATCAGGCCGTTCTACCGGACACCCTCCGCCCTGCCTCCTTCTGCACGCCACACACTATCCGGCACACAGATGTGTATTTGGATCCCTCCCTATGCCAGCTTTTCCTCCAGCAGCATTTGGGCTGGTAATCTGCCACATGAACCCCTCTCATCAGAGGCGCAGGAACATTTGGAGCTGCAGGATAACACCCTAAGAGCTTCCTCTTTTATTGCCAAAGGATCTATCTCAAATCTCTGTCCTCATCTCCTCTCCTTTATTGCCGGAGCTTGAGGGGAACTTGACAGTTGAGAAAAATGACCCAAATTGGGCCTGACCTGTGCGACGTCAGGCATCAGTGTATACCTGCAGCTCCCCCCAGAGGTCGGCCCGCTCAGGTTGAAAAATGTTTCAGTGAGGATTTAAAGTTCTTTTCTTTCTTTCTGACCATCTGTTCATGCTGTAGAGCGCTCGCACAAACATCCCGTTTTATATAATCATCCTCACCGCTGACCTGCCCTCTCCCCAGCTCTGCGACAATTACCGCTGAATACCTGATGAGTGTGTGTGTGTTTGCCTGTTACCAAGTAGAAAAGAGAAGCAGGCAGGCGGGGAAAGTGTGTGTCGGAGCTGTATTGGCATTCACACGCCAGCGGATGAAAGCAGCGCCGCCGTTAATAATTGAAAGAGTACTTAACGACAGGAGCGCTGCCCTCGCAAGACAGCTTTTAATAACCAGGAAGGTTTCATATTTCTAGTTCTCCTCTTCATCTGTGCCCCCTCCCCCCCCCCCCCCCCCTCTCTTCTTCTTTAGAAGCTTTCTTAGCTCAGCTTTTAGAAACGTAGTGAAAGAAAAAGGTGTGTGTGTGTGTATTTACACTATTAAAGTGGGGCATATTGTGCTGGAATGGATAGCGTACCATGCCTTTTGACAGGGAAGTCTATTTATTACGTCTTCCACATTATCCCTCTGTCCCTGCTGTCTAGTTGAGAGATATGTATTTGTTTATGGAGGCGCTCTGTCTCCACTCTTAATGCCGCTCACCCTCATTAATTCGCTTGATGGTCTTTGATTTGCCGGGCATCACTAAGTCGCATTAAGAAATGTATTTCCCAGCTCCTACTTAACGACGCTTCCAGAACCAACGCAATTAAATGCACATTTAAATGCTCGAAGGTTTCCCTGCACATTCATGAGCAGAGACAGGCGCTTGATTAGCACCCTGCAGGAAATTAAGCAGCTGAAAGGTGATGCTGAGCTTTCCGGTGAATGCCACCTTCTTTAGTGCACTTTCTTTTTCATAGCGTAGCACTCATCCTGATAATAGGACGCTGATAAAGGCTTTTGTTGTCATATTTTATTCAGAGAACACTGTCAAGACTAATTGTTGCAGAATAGGTGGTGCTAAGTACGTATTCCATCTACTCCTGGTCTGAAAATATTCACTCATGCACCAACATATTCCCTCACTTAGCTCTGGTGAGATCAGTAGCTTGTAGTTTTGGTTTAATTTGCCTAGATTTTAAACACGGCTGCCTATGAAAAAAACCCAGCGCAGTAAAAGGGAATAAAATGCAATTCATCGTAGTTGTCTCGTAATTGAGAATGCAGTTTAGTTGTATGGGGACGTAAGTTTGTAGGAGACATGGTTGGATAGAAAAGAAAGTGATTTCTTGTAATTTGGGTGATTATTGGAAGCTGCAGCCTTCCCCAGCATAGACTGGATGCCAGGCAGTAAAACACCCTTGAGACATCCCCGGTCTTTTCTGGACACTTTCTCTCTCCGCGCAAACCAGCGTCTTCTGTCCACCTGTCTGGCATAAATCTGACCGAATGAGCAAAATGAGACATAAACATTGACATCAGTTTGAGTATTGTAACCCACCTCAACGCTGATATAACCCGATTCCACCACGGCAGGATGCTCCTCAACAACATTAGCTGAACACCATTCAGTATGTTGGCACATGACATCCAACACCCATGGCTATACTATAAATCCTCTCCCCTGTATGTACGCAAACAGTCTCAGTGAGTAATTCAATGAATATATATGTAGAGGTTGTTAACACACGTTATCCATTCACTCCCGGTCTCATGATGCCATTTTCCCCCCGCAATATGTGCTCACTCATCTCATTTGCATGTGTCCATACCTCTCGAGCTCTGCAGCTGAATGGGCCTAATTGAATAGTTGATCACATATTAATCTAATGAGTCTGGTTCAGTCGTGGTCATTGTGCGATGAATTCATTTCTTCTGTCTTGTTATTGTGTTCTCTCAGGCCGGAGGCTGTCAGTGGCCCCAGATGGTTTACTATAGCTAGCGCCGCTGATCTAACTGGGAGCTTCCCCCTTTTGTCTCCGGATCAGACGTCCATATTGCACTCTGATCACAGCTAAGAGAGAGAGAGGGGGGAGAGAGCAGAGAGGAAACAAGTGATCAAGAGGTAGTGGAAGTTAGGGAGAAAAGAAAGAAAGAGGCAGAGAAAGATAGGACCATTACCGTCGAGGGTGATCATCACCATATCCGAGTTTTCCATGAAAAGGCAACAAGTGGAGCCTAATGGGAAATATGCAGATGTATGCAAATGTGTGTTGGATGGGTCGCCCAGAGGCCCAGTGGGAGATTAAAGCTCTTCGGGATGGAGAGGGCTGTGGAGGAGACTAGCACTATGAGCTCAATGCTGCCATATTAAACGGAGAAAAGCAACCAATTGCAGGCCTTGTTGTCAAGCTCATCACCATTAATCTCACAAATAGATTCATGCTGATGGCGGCAGGCTCTAAAGTGATCTGTCACACCATATTGGTAGCCAGTGAAGTGATCCAGGGCGGACATCTTTAATTTGATAGTATCTTTGTGAAGAAGGAAACCCAGTTCTTTCATTGTTTTACTACGATATGGGATGCGGTTACTGTTCTACACACGGGGGCCCTCCGGGGGCCTTCCGTGTGGATTTGATGGATGAGATACCAGCGCCGCTATTTCACACCCTTTCGCAGGTTGATCGGCCCAAAGTGACTCCAGTGGAAAGAGAATGAGACGGAGAGCAGAGGCAGTGGCAGTTAAGACTTTAGCTTCTAGCTCTCCACCATTCACGCTCCACTTCCACATTTGATCCACGGCAGTGAGTGTGCAGCAGCTGGGATGGACGTGTTGCTGAGAGAGATACAGACTGAGCAATAGAGTAAATGGGATGAGGCATTTGGGGCATCCAAGGATACAGAAGTAACCCTGAATGCCCTGGTAGTACTGAAATGAGTTCAGTTCGTCTTTTATAGACAGTGCAGTGACCTTCTGACGCCTCCGTTCCTGAAAGAGTAACTGTACATTTATGTGTAAACATGTAAACCGCTGTCGCCTCATTTGTGTGACGCCTCACGAAGGAGATAACAGTTTTCTACGCATCAACACTGACACAGTTCCTGAAAGGTACTACGGTTCATGTGTTTAAGGTAACATGACCTTTTCCTTAATCATGCTTACGGTAAAACAAGTCAATTTGCATGCACTGATTTCTGGCATGAAATTGATCCACACTACACACCTATCCACCACCCAATCTCCACACTCTGCGTTGCTACATAAAGGCTACTCTATTTCTTGCATTGGCACCAAACCTTGGCATTACTTGTTAATCGTGCTCTTCAGAAATGTCCCATATAAAAGTAAGTCCTAGGATAAAAGGCTTCTCCATTTCCGGCCATCTGCGAGATTTCCAGTATGTGGCCGGCTGCCACTTTTCAGATACAATGTCATGACTAAAGTACTGTATGTGCCAGCTCTATACATGGCCTCTCTGTCTTAAAGCAGGCCTGCGTTGGCAGGTGTTAAGTCTCAAATGTTCACATCCTTCCAATGGTATTTGGCAGCATCATAAATCTACAGTTTACTGTTAAACATACCATCCCTGCTCTAAGAGCGCCTATAAATCAATACTCTGACATGTGTAACTTTGCCTTCACAAGCCTCACATGCACCGGTCAATGAAACACGACTTTTATATAACTGTACATTATTTTTGTCCTCAAGGCTTAATCGAGTACATCGAGACAGACCGTGAAGTGCTCGAGTTATCACGGGTCAATTGCAGCTCTCTTAGTTCCATTCTTGAACCCTATTAGAGCAGCACAGGGACGATTTGTTTAATCCTTGCTACATGTTGGTTGTTAGCCTTGCAGTGTTAGCTTCATGTGCCTGTATGCGTTGGGCTTCATACTGTTAAATGTTTAAAACATGCAAAGAGACAGACAGCACAGCAGGACTTAAGCACCCACGTTATACCCTTTATGCCTCACCACTGATTACCTTTCCTCCCTGAGCTCTCTTGGCTTTGCGTCTTTCGCCGGGTATTCAGTCCTCCTTCTCCATGACTTTGTTGGGAACTGACAGTGGAAATAACCTTGGCTCGCCTTGTCTTTTACTTTCCTTTTACTCGCCTCATTCTGTCACACTCGGCTCCGCTCTCTGAGTCTTTCTTTCTCCTCGCACACCAGCTGTATCTGGATGAAGTGAAACAAGATGTCAACGGCCTAATGTGATTCTCATGTATCAACAGACTCGTGCCTCGTCTGTTTCTAACTTACACAACCACTTCATTCTTCTCAAACAACCTAATTCTTCCTTCTTTTCGATGCATGTTGTCATGAATTGGGAGTGTTTTGGGATCTCTTCGCTGTATCCATGGAGAAAATCAAACAGAGATGATGCTACGAGCCCAGGTTCAGGCACAGAGCCAGCCTGCTGATTAAGGCTATTACTTCATAACTAGGCACTGCTGTTTTCTAGGAAAACTCAGAGCATGACATATACCAATAAAGAAATCTTTACACGAGCTAATGGTGTGGGGGACTGTCAAGCAGATGAGAGGTGCTTGAGTTTGAGTGTGTGTTTCTGTGTGTGTGTGTGTGTGTGGTGTGTGTGTGTGATGAAGGCTGACTTCCCTTGGGCTTCAGACCACTCTGTGTGGACGTGCTCTTGCAGCGCTTCTTCTTTAATGGTATTCCTCTGCACATCTACTCCACGTTACAATTCATCCGTCCTTTCATCCCTGCAGTTGTCCCTTTTCTTGATCCTCTCTGCTCTGCTTGTATTAAGCACATGGTGAATGGTAAACTCTTGTTGGTCGTGCAGCTGTGATCAATCCAGGAGTCCCGGGTGGTTTGCATGGGAACATAATGCTGTAACAATCAAAATAAGGTTTTAACCTCGCGCCTTTTGCTGTGTCCTTTTGTTAATCAGTGACAATAGCTGCCTGTCCATCTGAAGACTCCAGGAGTTATGTATTAAAGAAATGTAAAAAAAAAACCTAAAAGCTGCATAAAGCAGAGAAATGGTTTGTCAATGAAGTTGTGCAATAAATAAACAACGTTGCAACATTTCCAGCCCGAGAGCTTTCTGTGAAATAACTGTCCACTGCAGCTTCCCCTCCTTCTGTGGGTCATCGAACTGAACGACGTCAGGACAGGAGTTCTATTTAAATAACAGACTTCTCTTGACTTATTTGTACACAATGATTCTTACTTTGACTTGTTATTAAGCATATTTACATTGTGCTATTGCTACGTTTTACTTAAGTGGAACCTGCATTCTTCAACGTTTGCTGCCAATAACCTTTTAGTCCACTTAGTATGTAATGTATCATATTTCATCCTCTCATATCTCAAAGTTTTACAAGTTCTGTCATTCACTTGACATTTTGACTGAAGCAAAGCTAATGTCAAAGCCACGACGATACTATTTCCACTCTTCTCTCTTTTTATCCTGTGGCAACACTCCTTCCTCACACAAACCTCCAACATGCACTCTTGTGTCTGTCATGAGTTTGTCACTTTCCCTCCTCCAATCCGCGGTTATCTAACTGTACGCCGTCTTCTACATGTGAAATTGAGCAAGCCCACTGGAGTCGCTCTCTCAGGGTCTGGAGTGGGACTTGTACACCAAGTGGGGCTAATTATGCAAATCCCTTCCTCATCCTCAATAGCTGGGGTCAAAGCTGTGATATTAATGATTAAGAAGTGAGCGAGTGAACGCAGAAGGGACAGAAAAAGGGGGATTGTGTGGGAGGCTAGAAAGATTAGAGGAAGAGGCTCCTTTCCACACATACCACACAGGTATGTACAGTGTGTGTGTGTGTGTGTGTGTGTGTGTGTGTGTGTGTGTGTGTTGGTTTCCCTCTCCGGGATGTGTTCAGCGGGGGGAAGAATAAAGCCCTTTATCTCTCAGCAGTCATCATTTCCTGTTTCCTCAGCGACACGCTGCTGCGTAGCTGCAACATCTGGGTTGTATCCATAGCGACCCCGAAACCCTGACAGGCCCTAATCTAAAGTCACAGGCCGCAGCAGATTCTGCTCTTTCTGTGTGCGTGATCTTTAACGTCTTTCCTCAAGAGGACCCAATGCCTCCACAGAGATAACAACAGCAAATGATTTCACTTTGGATTCAAGAATACGCTTAAGAAGTTAGATGAAGTACGGGCGAATAATAAGGTTTCTGTGAATAGCAGGTTTCATGAAACACTTAAGCAAGTGCTGTTTCTGACGATGCTATCCCTCTGGCACTGTCTTACAAGTGACAAGAACTACGAGTGACTAATGGTAGTCAGGGTGGTTCCTCAAGGATGTGAGAATTCTTTGTAGCTCGAAATGTAAAAATAGGTAACATTAATAGTGCATTGTGTTCTACAGCTAAGGACATTTTAAACATGAGTCACTTAGTGTTAGCTTAATACCCTAAATATGATGTGCAGTTCAGGGCTTGGATATTGCTCGTCCTGTTGGTATGGAGCTCTGAATGTGTAACGATATCCTCCAGTCACACAGCGAGGTCAACAGCTGATGCACACATGGTCACGTGACCTTTATTACATTGGGTGACGCCAACGTGTTCACACATGCAGCCATCACATACAATCAGACAGTCTTATGGCTCTGCAGAAGAACTTTTATTTGAAGTAACTAGTTACAGTAATTGCTTGATACCTTAAAGTCATTTGAGTGGCAGCCGAAAGCAATAATTTACCACAGCCACAAGGATAACTTACAACCACAGAAGCGGTTTATTCTGCTCACTCAGAGAATGAATGCAGCCGTTGAAAGTCCTCACGTCTTACTAACACCTGCATGTGCAGCAGGAGAGTGCTTCAACATGTGTTCGCACATGTGTGTGATTGTTTCTATAGTCCCCTCCCTCCGATCCTTGAGGGGCGTCCACGTCTCATTTATGTGTTTTCTTCACCGCTAAGTCATGCAGGGCTTGCGGTGTGTGTCAGTATTGGATCTCTGAGTTAGCATCGTTAGCTCGAAGCTGCTGCAACCGGAGCTCCTCTGTGAAGCCGTCTGAGCCCCATGAGTCCAGAAGCCCTGCCAAACTAAAGCGGCCAAACCCTCCTCTCTTCTTTCCCGCCTCCACTTACTCTCTGTCTATCCTCTTCCCCCCTTGTCCCCCTTTTTTCCCCTTCCCCATTCCCCAAGCATGAGCAATTCACAGTTAATTCAATTTTCCCCCGGCTGAGCTCACATGGGACAGCATTGGAATTCCGGTTTGTCATGATAAAATGATTACACGGCATTGTGTTTCTCCGGGCGCCTCCCAGCACATTTATTAGAATCTGTCAGTGTCGATGTAGATCGGCCAGCCAAAGTGCACATCTCCGCCGCTCCTCCTCGCCACTCCGCTTCCCCTTCCCTCCCCGAAACTGGTTATTCCTTATGAAATACGTCGCTCCTGGCAGACGCATAATCTGATTACATCCGCTAGATTAAAAATATATTGAATTTTTTCCCCCCGTGTTCTCTTCTCACGTATTTTAACCCCTCTTCCTCCACTTCTTCCTCCTCCTCCTCCTCCTCGCTCTGTTTCCTGCCCTCCACAAAGGACTAGTTCCCATCTCCAGTTACTTTATTATCTGGGGTTTGACTGATGACAGCACTGGCCTTTTTTAAAATGAGATATATCATATCATCCAGCGCCAGTAAGACAGACGATGATATGATGATTGATATGTTTTATCATTAATATTAAAACCATGCTGGTGGTCTTATTTCAAAATAATCAATTTAGTAGCATGTCACACGGTGAGAAAACAATATGTTGTCAGACTTTAAAGGTCCTTAATACGACGGTTCTGCCGCAAAATAACACACATTTTCATTTCCACATCACCAGACGCAGTGATGTATTAAAGAGGGATTAAAAAACAATGTGTTTATTGGTTTTTACAAACAACAACAATGTCTATCCCCTCCTGGGACGCTGAATATAACCCGTAAACATCTGACAGGGTTTGGAAAATAGATTTCCAGTTAGATCATTGAGGATCTCAAATAAAGTTTACACTGAGAGATATTTTAAGTTCTACTACGATGTAGTGAAGAAGACATACTTTAAGCGCAGTCCTCTGAAATCGTATCACGTGCACATGACATATATAAAGTGTTACGTTTGAAAGTTATGAGTCGGTGCATTGCAAATGTAGTTTCAAGATATTTGTAATAATACGAGCCCCTCACTGTTTCCTCAGTATCTGCACACAAAGTAAGAAATGTATCTGAAACTCCTTCTCCGTGTTGAAAGTCACGGCTTCGACATGTCGTTTAATTTTTCTGCAGCCACTCCTGCCCCCCCCCCCGCTCCCTCCCCTTCTCTCCTGTCTGGATAATATTACAGCTTATTATTTTTCATATTTCCATCCCTCCCTCTGCCCGCACCGACCTGTCAGTCAAGCTGTCATGTGTGATTTAGAGCTGCCACTCCAGCTCTGGGTTTGGGTGTGGGGCGGGGGGGACTCGATGGCTTGTTTACTGAGATGTGACTGGAGGTGTCACGCTGAATAAGCCCACCCTCACCCTCCTCATCCTCAAACCCCTGCTCTGTGCCACCAGGAAACCCCCTGCGGGTGCGAGGGTGAGGTGGCAGAATGCTTGTGCCAGGTGGGGAGAAGCTAATGACCGTCTCAGAGTGCTGCCGCCAATTCTTTTGGTAGTGGGTTTAGCGTATGTTCAGCCCTAGTGTGTGTGTGTGTGTGTGTGTGTGTGTGTGTGTGTGTGTGTGTGTGTGTGTGTGTGTGTGTATACTCATTCTCTCAGCCAACCAATTACTGTCCTGAGGAGCAGACAGCTGTCGCCACCATCCTCTTCTCCTTCACCGCCATCTTTCTCTTCCTCCATACCTCTCCCCCCCCCCTCCCGGTTGACAGAGGGGAGTCAGAGGGGAGCCTCAGCCCCGGGTCCTGCTCCCTTGGGGAGTCATTACACCACTGTGGGACTCTCACACTCACACATGCACAGAGCAACACACAACTTGTCGTCTCTGTCTCTTCCTATCTATCACCATGCCACTACACCCTTCAATTAAGCCTGTGGCCTTCGCTTTGGGGATTTGATGCACTTTCACGTGAACACACACACACACACACACTCACACACTCATCTAATCCTAATGTTCCCTCTATATTTATCATTACCCGCTCCCCAGATGGGACTCGGTCCATTGGGTTTTGTATATAATAGAGCCTTGCTGATGGAAGCAGAGACACTTTATCCTTTTTGTTTTGTTTTTTTTTGGGACAAATTCATCAAAGCTTCGCGTGCACGTGGTCAGTTTGTGCGGATGTTGTCGACGGCGACAGTGGCGCGGTGGTTTCAGGGTGTCGTGCCACTGAGGTGCCATCCCTCTGCAGCTCTCCACTATCTCGCCCTCGCCGCTCTTCTTTCTTTATCTGGGACTGTAACACAAACCAGATCTGGCCTTATCTTGGTTCCCTCCCCACACACACACACACACACACACACACACACACACACACACACGCTCCGTCCCGTCCGGATTCACCCTCTCTTGCTTCTACATGTAAACACACACTCACTGCTAGACTTTACGCTCGCTATCATTCACCATCTGTGAGTGGATCTGCCAGCATCTTCACTTAACCACGCAGGGTAAGTATGTTGGCGGTCGGCGGGGGGGGGAAAAGAATTTGGAAGAGGCGCGGAATATTTCACTTCAACCGTGAATGCTGTGTATAGATAAGGAGCGCCTCGCCCCGAGTGTGTAGCTGTTTGTGCACACGTGCTCGCACGCGTGTGTCAGTGTTGTAGAGATTTACCTCCGACACACTCGTTAATCACAGAATTCATTAGTCACCGAGTCTCTAATTGTTTACTTTCCCCTGCGGCGGTACAACACAAGGTTGCCGGCCCTCCCTGTTACAATTGTGGAAGAACATAATGGTAAATTAATTTTCCTGGTAGCTCCGATTCGATTAGTCATTTCTGAGTACACTCTATTAGCTGGGAAATTGTGCATTTGGAAGTCAGAATGTGGAGTGTTGGTGTGATCGTGCTGCTTACCTGGAAAACAGGCAAAGTGGGAGCGACGGAGACGCAGACGCAGTAATGAGGCGAAGGAGCGAGGCTCCGTAATGTCGACTTAAGCCCAGTGAGAGTGGAAAGATAAATGGATCTAATAATAAAACCATAATCTACTAATAACATCAAATGGATTCACTAATTGGAAGGTACATCACAGACGATGCAACTAAAACAAGAGTAATAATTACTATGTGTTTCATTTCATGGCTTTCATAGTGTTTACAGAATACTGACGACAAGCCGATCTTAATTCTTCCAGAATAACTAGTCAGTAGTCAGAACTGACTGATTGTTCAATTACAGGAACAGTTAGTTCAATTGCCCCTTCCCCATTTCCTACCCTCCTCGGACAACACCCATCTGCGAACTCAGCCTCCATTTTTAAATCTCCACCACACACCTGTAGTTTTGTGACTGCGTCTTGTACGGTCGACAGAATGTGTGTACAGACAGACAGAGCAGTTCTGTGGGATGGGCAGCTTTGAGGATAGCTTTGAGCACAAAAAGTGTGTCCTCACTGCCAGAGGGCCACTTTGCATGTTGCATGTTGAAATGAAGTCATTAACATGTGTCACAACAGACTGACCCCCCTGGCACTAACACAGACCTCTTGACATCTTTGCACCTAAACATATCGAAGAAGAAATCCCCCATTGGCAGAGACTGATAAGGGCCAACTGGAGCCACATGTGCCGGACACACCGGATGAGCGGCGAGTGATGTTCAGCCCCCGAGGCTCAGCTTGGCGTGTCAGGTCCCTCCCGCCTGCTGGAAACGAGGCCTTTATGTTCCAGTTTGCTGCTCTAGAAACTAGATTTTGAACTAGTTTCTGAAACTGGTTGACTAATTGGTTTTCTAGCGTCTGACCTGACCTGAGAGTGGAGCTGTGGAGACCCTTCTGTTTGTCAAAGCGGGGACATACTGTACCTCCATGTGTGCATGCATGTCACTCGCTGTGCTCTTACACGTCGCGGCGCGAGCTGCATATGGATGAGCTGACACGGGGCAATGTGCGCTTCAAGGCGCACGTGCACGCCGACGCTCGCGAGCCCGTCCGCTCCTTTCACAATACTGAAATACAGATGCAATAGAGCATATCACAAGTGAACTTACTGAAACTATGCATTATAGATCAACACACTCTCTTTCTTTCTCTCTCACACACACACACACACACACACACACACACACACACACACACACACACACACACACACATTTCAATGAATCTCCACGCACGCTCACACGCCACATCGCAAATGATGGGATTTAAACATCAACAGTATGAAATATTCATGTGTCAGTGCCAGCCGCTCGAGCAGAACTACCACCAAGGGGGATTTGCCTTCAGATCTGAGGATACTACTGCATTCATCCCTCTCTCTCTTCCTCTAACTCGCCCTCTCTCCCTGTTGTGTTGCAGCATCCGGAGCCATTGTCACGGCGTTGTGTACCAGTGTGTTCCTGAGTATTGTTCTAGTTTTCTATGATATCGTCTTTCCACTCTCAAGTGTTGTTATGTCTGTGTCTTTGCAGAGAGAGAGAGAGAGAGAGAGAGAGAGAGAGAGAGAGAGAGAGAGAGAGAGAGAGAGAGAGAGAGAGAGAAGGAGTGGAGGGGGGGGCAGGAAGGGCGAGCGAGAGAGACTTCAGAGAGAAGAGAGAGAAGTTAGAGCTCAGGACAGGGATGGGTGGTCCAGTACTCCTGCACTATTACTACTAATACTAACATTAAATAAAGCACTTCTTGTAATCAAAGATCATTAAACTGGATGTAGTTAAAACCAGATCCAGACAATAATAATAAAGTTTTACATGAACTTTTATTTAAAGTGTTATCACAGTATATTACCAAAGGACCTATATTCTTTTCAAGCATAGATTAAATGTCATTATGACACTTCATTTATATTTATATTTACTTAATTTCATCAGGATAATTAATAATGCTTCCCAGGGAGCCGCCGCCGCCGCCACATATATTGAAAGAGAACTCTTGCATTAGATATCCTTAACAGCGTGTGGAAATCTGCATTTTGGGAAAACAACCCACCACGAGCAGCCGTTTGGGGTTTTTGTTAGTCTTTGGAGTCAAATCAGTTCTGTGAACATTTTCAGGGCGTAAACAGTGAAGCAGTAAAAGCACAGAGATAATTTATACCAGTTTCCTTCCGTGATTTAAACTGGATTATCGTAAGCAATCATTCTGAAGTGTGCGTCCACAGCTAATGGAAAACTCCTGATTTTACATCATTTATTTATGGATCCTTGCACACGTTTGAAGGAAGTAAAATGTATTGGAAAATCGTTATTTTAAGCAATTTATTATGCAGAAAAAATCAGCAATATACACAGGGAAGTATGGGGATACTATCACTATCACTCGTACATACTGCATGCAAACACAGTTAAGTATAAAACTACAGCAGCACAAGTTTTGTAAAGTTTTTAGAGCTGTGGAACTTGGAGAGTAAAAAAGGTACAAGGTGTAACGAAGAAAAGTTTGCGAGAGTCGTAGATTGCTCATTGAAGGCGAGTGTGATGGAGTATACGGAGATACAAAGAGCGCCAATGGGAGGACTGGAGAGTCAGATATGGGCCCAGTGGTCATCGTTCCTCCCGAGATTCATCCCTTTTTCCATTTAAAAGATGTGATTACACCGCAACAGCGCGCACACATTTTCACACACGCGCTGCCAGCAGTGTTGATCCAATTTAGGAGGTTAGAAGGGAGGGATAAGGAGATAGAGGGAGCAAAGAGGGGAGCGGAGGGGTGAAAGGCAGCCATGTAAGAGGAGCGACAAAGAAGACGAGGAGAGAGTGCTCTCTCTCTCTCTCTCTCTCTCTCTCTCTCTCTCTCTCTCTCTCTCTCTCGTTTGTCATTCTGTCGGCGCAGTATGCAGATGAGGAGCTAATATGATATCTCTGCTGAGCTGATGGATGTTTAAAATGATATGGCAACCCTGAGCAGTCTCGCTGTATGTTGCCTGCCAGGGATGGTGTGTGTGTGTATGTGTTTGGGAATGTAGTAATGTGTGTGTGTGTCAGTGAAGATTATATCCAAATCACTGTAGCAATGACATCTACTCTCAAACTTTCAACAACTTGTCTTCTTTTAGTTGCTCGTGTTTCTTTGACTCTTTAGCGATGTGATGCACAAAACTACGACCCGACTTATAATAAACTATTCAAAGTATAGGTTTCCATAGCCTCTGGTAATATCTTCCAATAGCTAGTTATTGCTTAGCTTAGTACAAAGACTGGAACCAGGGAGGGGATCGGCCGGCCTGGCTCCGTCTCAAAGTAACAAAATGCGCCTGCCAGCACCTCTAAAGCTCACTGAGTAACATATTGTATATAATTGATGCTGATCCACTCCAATGGGTTCTTCCATTGCCAAAGCAACACCTTCTCAACAAGTTTCATTACAACAGACAAACAAACCAACAAACTGAACCGCAAACAACCTCCTTGATGGACGTCCAAGAAACAGTCCAACGCGTTAAAGCAGAGACTATCACATTACGTTACAGGTCATCTAGCAGACGCTCTTATCCAGAGCGACTTACATTGAACTAAGTACAGGGACAGTCTCCCTGGAGCAGCTCAGGGTTAAGTACCTTGCCTGGCATTGAACTCCCGACCTTCTAGTGTTTTGTTCGGAAGGCGTACCACTAGACCACTAGGCCATCACCACCCAAACTATAATCCTCGTCAGCACCATTAATAACTCTAGTTTTAGTTTGGACAGTGAATACACATCCCTGCCTCATGCAGATCAATATTCAATTACACTCCATAATATTCATCATATTAAAGGTCAACGCCAATATACGATTATTAAGAAACTAATTTTGTTTACAATCTAGCAAGTGCCCCCAAAGTTTGTGTATCTGTATCCGTCTGTGTGTGTGGTTTACACATTGTCATGGTCGGTAATGAGAAGTGTGTGTGGCGGTAGGGTGGGGGGTGGGGGGGGGGGGGGCACGACCGATCGGATTCTCCACAGACTTCATCAGTTAAAACAAAGCCTGTTGTCCATTCGTGCTCTTTCACAGCCTAATTGATATTGATTTACTGATCTGCTCAAGGGTGATTTAAAAGCATGTTCCGCGTTATCGTCAATGCTGCTTTTCCTCTCCGTCTTTCACTGAGGGCATTAGCGCTCCATCCTTCCGGTAACAACAACAAAACAAAAAAAAACTCCCAAATCAAGTTGACTTTTCTCTTGAAATCGCACTTGACTCTTCACACACCCTCCCCTCCCACTTTGTCATTTCATCACTATCGCATTATTTTATGATATAATGAGAGAAACCGACGAAGATAATTATCTTTTCTAATTAATTCAACTCCGAGATAAGGGCTTGTCAGCGCAATGAATTAGCGAGGGTTATCTTTTTTTTGTTGTGGACGATAGCGTTGATAGATCGTCCCCCCCTCCCCGTAACTGCATAATGATAGTTATCATAAATGGTTAGCGGTTGGCTAAGTGAAGCATTGAGATCAATGGCAGTGGTGTTAGTGTTAGAATGAAGGAGGCCTTTTATCATGTTGATGGATGGCAGGCCCTTCTTTAATGTGACATGTTATGATCATATCAATTTGTCCTCAGTTCTCATCGACATCACTTTATTGCCTCTCCGTCTCTCACAGTCCATCACCCTCGCACTGTAAATCCAGACTTGAAATGGCAGCGTGCCACAACGCTTCATAAACCAACCATTCCTCTTCTTCTACGACTTCCCTCCCTCCTCTCTGATCCACCTTTCTCTCTGTGGCGCTCTCTTTAATCCGCCTGATTCCCACTCTATTTTGATACCTTTCTCTCTATTTACTGTCCTCCTCCCCTCACTCCTTGACAGGCATTTGGTAGACAGCCTGAACGAAAGAGTGAAGGAATCAGACTGGGATTAAAATGTAATATCAGACTATTAAAGAGATTAGTGGTTGAGATTCCGCCGTTTGAGCTACCTCCCAATCTGATGCACTGGCATTCATGATATTGATTTATTCCCCTGCTTCTTTTTATCGGTCCACATTCACATGGGCAGCGATAGATCTGATACGGTGGCCTTTTATGAAGCGCTTTGTCACCGGGGACTTGCCGCTAAGTAACCGCTGACCAGGCTGCCAGGAATGATTGTTGAAGGGAAGGCGAGTTTATTTATCAAATCTGTAGTTTTGAGGGCGGATAAGGACAAGACGGATTTTCTTTTGTTTTTCCAAGTTGACAAAAGCAATGACTTGCTGTTGAACCGGCTAATAAAACAAAAAGAGCCTCAATTATTTCCAATTATGACAAACCATCATTTCAGCTCGATTATGTACGTTACAGCTGTCGAGACTAACAAGGTAGCAGGACTGATGTTCCCTATTAGTCTCATCTGTAGCGCTCACATATCTTTCCTTTCATACGTTTCATCCTTAATCGTCCCTCCATCCACCTCCACCTCCACTCACACCTGTAGTCGGATGCTTCTCTGCAGGTATTTTCAAGAACCTATAAGGTCAAAGTCCACTTTCTGGCTATGTTGTGTCTTTAAATCACGTATGTCATGAAATGCAACATCTGTCCAACGTTTTATCGTACAACAGTTCGTTTTCTCCTACGATGTCCAGCGTCACTCGTGATCAGCTGCTGCTGAGCAACTCCTTGCAGTGCAGAACCTGTTCAGGCAACCAGACTCTTTGGTTGGGGTTAGGAAGACATCGTTTGTTACTCAATTTACGTGACAAAAGTTAGTTAAAATACGTGGCTTTTGGTTTCACACGGGACACAGAAGTCCTGTGTTTGTTTCCACATACAATGTTTTGCATTAATGAAAAGATCAAATCAAAAGAGGTGGTTCGGGCATCTAGTAAGGATGCCACCTGGGCGACTCCCTAGGGAGGTGTTCCAGCCACGTCCAGCTGGGAGGGGACCCCGGGGAAGACCCAGGACTCGGTGGAGAGATTATATCTCCTCACTGGGAATGCCTCAGGATCCCCCAGTCGGAGCTGGAGGATGTGGCCCGGAGAAGGGAAGATTGGGGTTCCTTACTGGAGCTGCTGCCCCCGCGACCCGATCCCGGATAAGCGGTAGACGATGGATGGATGGAAAAGATCAAATCAAACATGTTAAATATTCTTCATCCAGCTCTGACTCCTCACATCTCCTCCGACCTTCGTCCTCCTCCCATGTTCACTTTGCACGATGTTATCATCCGGCCACCCGGTAATGGCCCTGCGCTCGGCTCCACACACACTGGCATCGTATCCGGCGTCCCAATCAAACCCTTAATGCATCTCAATTTAACCACTGTTGAAACACACACACACACACACACACAGACATGTACGCTCCTCTCTCTCCCTAACACACACACATGCAGAGTTTATTGTGTTGTGACGGGTCGGGGAGGGCGACATCAGTAATGCGTGACGCGTGCCTCCATAACGCCAGACTCATTTGCATGTGTGAGGAGGTCTGGGCTAATGGAGCTGATCTGTTGCGCTGTTATTAAATGGGGGAGAGAGAAGGGGATGTGAGGGGGGTGCAGGGGGGGTTTATTATTAAAGAGGAGGAGGAGGGAGAGACAAAAACAGGGGAGGGTTTCTCTCCTCTCCCAGAGGCATGATGGATGATTCAGGAGTCTCTACTTCACTGAGTTTAAGTTGTTTGACAATTTGCAGTGGTCACACAGAACACACACACACACACACTTACACATACAATGTGTGTGTGTGTGTAAGTGCGCTGCGAGCTGCCTGCATACCCTTTAAATATCATGAGGTAAATGAGGCCTAACACACTACTACCACTTCTCCCTTTTGTTCACCCTGCACTACTCAGGTCGTTTCCCTCTCTGCACTTAAATGTCCTCAATATGTCACACATGCATGCATGAACGCATGCGTCCCTGCTAACACACACGCACTCGCTTGTGCGCGCAGACACACACACGAAGAGAACACGAAGCCTGTCGGAGCACTTGTTTGAAACCCTTTTTATAGCGCACACATGCACAGTTTTACTGCTGAGCATTACAGTGTAATGGCCATTTCCAGAGCACTTCCTGCATCAATATGTAGAGTCGTTCCATTTGAATTGCTGATTGAATAGACTGTAGCATAATGTTTTATTATTGCATTGATTTTGTATAGTTTCCAACAATCCTCACGTTTATGTTTCATTATGAAATGCTGCATGTGTGGCTGTAGAAGGTGTTTCTCTATCAGCTGTAATACATGCACTCGGTACAGAACTAGACTTTGGGTGGAATATCGTATTCATGAGTATCAGATACATGAGTCAGTGCTTTTATGAACCCTTGAGTCACTCTGAGTTGGGACTATCCCGACTCATCAGCGTACAGCATGAACGCAGCATCAGTCAGAGGATGATTAATGAAATGACAGCTCGCTGGTGTCGCTCAGGTCTCGATATCATCCAATCCTCATCCCCCTACAGCGCTTTGGCACGGCCGTCTACGAGACTCATCCTCCAATGGGAGAGTTTAGTTCCATCTGGAGGCGGGCCAGCAGCCCACATTCTGACATCATCTTAATACCTGGCACAGTTTGCCAGAATGACACTGGCACTCACACACACACACACACACACACACACACACACACACACACACACACATACACACACACACACCTGCTATAGAGAGAAGAAAGAGGACGAAGAAAGAAGTGGGATGTGTTGGTAGGGTGTGAAAGTCAAGCGTGTGAATGTATTTATCGTCTTTTAAAGACGTGTGTTCTGGGATGTGTTGATTGGTTGGGGATTGTGGGCACGGTATGTGAAGCGGGTTGTGTGTGTGTGAGAGGCAGGATGGCAGGTGAGAAGGAGAGAAGTGTTTGAAACAGAAAGTGTTAGAATGACAAATGGGCTGCAGAGAGGAGGATGATGGAGGAGAGCTGAACGCTGAGCTCCAGACGCTCAGAGCCTTTAGAATGACCAACAATCTAACTGGAGTCAGTCAATAAGCAGCTTTTTCTGTGTTAGAATGATTATAAATGTAACTTCTTTCTGGTTTTGTCAGACAAAACAAGCAATTTGGAGGTTTCACCTTAAACCCAAAATTCTACTAAAACAGAAACCCTAACCCTAAAAGAAGAACAACAGCTTCTGTGCGTCTAAATAAGCAGTAACATGCAGATACGTTGCTGACAGGATGTAAAAGCAAGCAAGTTTTGCATATCCAGGTTACTGCAGTGCTCATTCTTCCTTCTGTAACCTGGCTTCACCCAGTAACCTGGTTTAGTGTCATTGATAATGGGTTGACACCAACTCCACAAGGGTTTAACGCTGTATCTCGTGTTTTACACCCCAATAGAAGCTTCCATGTCACTTCTGATATTCCAATGTTGTGAGCGTGTTAATAGGGAAAAAAGAGACGACAGATAAATCACTTCAAAAGTTCCACTGTGGGAATGCTCTTGTCATCGATTTTGTTTGGAAGTGTCGTGACAGCTGGCTCATAGTGTCTCCTTTCATGTAGTACTAACGGAGAGCATGTGTGTCCAAATATGCCCGTGGTACTCGCCGGGTCCTGCCACCTGCTCCGTCTTTGCGACGGCTCTGGCACCGTCGCCCGAGGAGTCCCTCCCGTTTCAGCTTCGTTTTACGTCTCTGCCAGGCCTGCAGCGGCGTGAGGCCTGCAGGAGTTTGTGCGCGGGTTCAGACGCGCCGCCAAAAAGCTGTCCGTCGTGAAGCATAAGTCTGGCTCACATCCACATGGTCGCTGTTTTCCCATCTGTTTCCCATCCCCGTGATCAATTCTGACCCAAATTGTGTCGACTCGACTTTTGCAGACCAACAATTGATATTGTTGAAATCAGACCGTGAAGCTTTGAACAAAACCATCACTTGCTCTGTGAAGAGATGTGTATTATTAAGTACCTCTGTAGTGGGGCAGCTAATTAAATGATAGTCAGAGGTTTGAACACAAACGTCCTGTGAACTTTTTAACTTTGTGCCAGTGAATGTTTGAGGTAATCCAATTGGATTTTGGGACATAGGATTATTTGTAAAGTTAGCAAATGGCTAACATGAAAAGGTTGCTGTACTGTTGTCAAGCAGGAGAAACTCAATATACATAATGAAATGTACTTTTTTGAGGTAATCCGATATTTTTTTAAAGGTGTTATTGGACTTTAACTGAGGGAAATGTTCTAAACCAATAAAGAAACATTTAATCTGTCATCAGTCCAACTTTGTTAGAGGAAATAAAGGAAGAATGGGGCGTTTAGGGTGAGCAGAGATAGTCACAACAGAGGTCACACTCACAACCAAATATAGAGATTCATTTTAAAAACAAATATTGAAATGAAGTTTTTAAAATCCCACATTTAGAAAGTTTAACTTGTAACATGTCTTGAATGTCAGATCGCATCGTCTTTGACTAAATATCAAGTTAAAATAAGAACGGGTCTTTATTGTTTGACCGTCGTCACACTTGCTCTGTTGAAGGCTTATTAGGATCTTTATTATATAACTGTTTCATTGACGCTGCAGCACGTGAATAAGTAATAAGATCTGCAGAGTGTAAACGTTTTGCTTGTATATATGTGTGTAGATAAAAGAATCTGAGAGATGATGAGCGTAGGGGAGTTTTAAGTGAGCAGTGTGTGTTTGATGTTCCATTTACCCTGTTTCATAATTCATGGCATGGGGAGAATGGACTGAAGTAGAGGTGTCTATCGTGTGTGTGTGTGTGTGTGTGTGTGTGTGTGTGTGTGTGTGTGTGTGTGTGTGTGTGTGTGTGTGTGTGTGTGTGTGTGTGTGTGTGTGTGTGTGTGTGTGTGTGTGTGTGTGTGGCAGGTTAACAGGGTTAGGGTTCTGTGGTCGGAGATGAAACAGACAAGAGTGTGTCTTTGAAATGCAAAGTGTGGCGATAGCGGTGATTGGCCACTGTGTTGAGGCGGAGCAAGGAGTTTTTTCTCAGCATTTCATCATAATACGCACACACACACACACCCTCTATCTCGCACACACACTCGTTATTAATGACACCATTGTTAAATCATTATTATTTTATTTACCTCTGTGACATAAAACCCGGGCTAATTCAGTGCAGCTCTGAGCTCTGGAGGATTGTGTGTTTGTGTGTGTCTGTGTTGCGTTGAGTGGAATGATGGCTCACACACACACACACACACACACACACACACACACACACACACACACACACACACACACACACACACAGTCTAGTGGTGGGGCCTGGAGACCAATTTATTTACATGCAGTGGAAGAGGAACAGAGGATTGGAGGGAAGGATAAAACAAAAAGGGGAGAAGAGAAAAAGAGGAAACCCAGTGGAACGAACAAGTTTCTCTACTGTTCCCAAGGACAGACGAGACCAATTTACTATTTAGATGGATCAGTGTGTGTGTGGGGGGGGGGGGTGTATTTTGTTTTGCCAGTATCATGTGATTTGTATCTTCTTTCCAGAAACACTGCCTTCATCAGCGCCCAACTGTTTTACTTTCACTGTTAAGAAGTAGCTAAACTAAAAACACTGCAAATCTCCTTTTCCGTGCCAGATTCAGTTTGGAAATGTGCAGCGGTGAATAATCTCCAAACGATGCAGTCGTAATCTGGGAAAATTAACTAAAAAATGGTTGTAAAAAAGCCATGAGAAGATATGTTCAGTCGGGGTTGTGTGGCTGCTGATATCGAAATGATAGAGATTTGTTTTGGAGAGTTGAGTTGCTGGTGGCGTCATGTGATTTAAGAAATGTCGCCATGGCAGGATTGGGGTTGGAAATATTGCGTCATGGCAGGATACGATCAGGCTGTATCGTCTTGCTGCGTCTTCTCCGTGTTTATGTTTAAATAATGTCAAAATTATGAACATTTGATCACCGAAAATATTTCTATAAACCAAATATTTTTTATTTGTCACCATACTGACAGCAGCATGTCATCGGCGTACAGTGAAATAATAAAGGTCTTGTTAGTGCGTACGAGATGCTATCTTTGTTAACATCTCGGCTTTTATACTGAATTTGAGCACATTGTTCACTTTGTTACTTATGTTGTATCATTTTTAATATTATTTTATTTATTGTTTTCATTCTTTGTTTTTATTTTTCATGTTTTAACAAATCGTTTTCTTCTTGTCTTGCAGGCAGGACGCCAGCGACCTCTCCGGGCCGATACAAAGGTACTGTTCTACATCCTTTACTCTCCTTCTTTCTCTTTTACCCCTCATTCCTTCTCTTCCCTTCGGCCTCGTCCTCAATGAGGCATGCAATGTATCTCCATGCTTCAGGCCAAACACTGACTACATCGACAAGCATTTTAGCTTCAACGCTGGAGTGGTGTTGGCGGGATTGTTTGGGTTGGGGGCATTGTGGAAGGACAGGAGGAAGATGAAACTAGTTGGTGGATAGAACAAAAAAGGGAAATAAAGGGGCGAGAGAAAAAGGGAAATTGGAAAGGAGAGATGTGACGCGGCTCAGATCTACGGCCGAAGGAGGGTCATTAAACTAAACCCTTTGGCGACAGAGCGACGGATCAAGCGAGGGGAGGGGAGAAGAAGGTTTAAATAAGGGCCAATCTTAAAATAGCAATACCTATTTCTCATCAAAGGCAGAGTTAACAGGAAAAGGACGAATGTCCTGCCCTGAAAACCATCAATGCTCCCCCATTTCTTCCAACATGGAGGGAGAGAAAAAGGTGTTGGATCACTTTCTCACCTGACCATTTAACATCATATGAACACACTGACTTTTAGTGCACCTATAATGCTTTATGATCTGGATTATCATCACAGATAATGCTTACTGTTGCAACACTCGTTAAATAATACAGTTAGTATAAATTACGATTGCAAATGTTAATGACTGGTTATCCACCAAAGGACCTGATATAAAGACCGTCTCATAAACATTTATAGGATCCATAATGCATCAGCGGCGGTGGCTGTAAGTATGGTCATTAACCATTATAATTTGTTTGTTTGTTATTTATTGGGTGAACTTACCCTTTAAATAATTCAATAGTTCACTTAAGAACAGGATAAGATTCTGACATTGAATTCTCCCGCTGTAGGTAAGTAGATTTATCTGAGATGAGTAGATTCTCTTGTATTCTGGTATTTTTTTTAATGAAGTATTACAGTAAAATTGCATTTATTTTGGAGGACGTATACAATACAGTGGTTTCATGCCGACCAAATAATAAATTAGCTGTGAGTTTGGAATATATTTTTGCTTTTGCAACAACAATTTGAGAGTCTGTTGCTCAGAATAAGTCAAACTTAGCTGACAAACTTTATTGTGTAAAAGAGTGATGGATTAAATATGTCAGTTTTAAGTCTCTGCGAGCGGATTTTCATTCTGTAATGAAATGAACTGAATCTAATGGATAATGGTAAAAAGAATCCATTTAAAAGGTTCCGTATATTTGAAAAATACTCGGCGTTAATGTAAAGAATATGCGATTTTAATGGGCTGAATCATGCCGACCACTGATGTAATCCTTTAAGTAACTCAGTGGCTCTACATTTAACTTTAACTTTTTATTCATTATGTTTTTTTTTATCAATTTAACCTCTAAATAATGACTTGGTACTTTGGTAGTGTAGAAAGAAAAGGAATAAAAATGTCGTATGATGATGAATCCTACCATCAGCACCATGTCTCATAACAGAATTGAATAATAAAGATTTTAAATAATAATGTCCCTATATAGAATCAGACTAAAGCTGCACCTGATGGTATTCACAGGCAAACGCAGCAGGTAAATCAGCCGAGATCAAAAACAAGATCCGGCACAGAACGAGATGCCGGCGGAGAAGAAGCCGAACGCGGCAGGAAGAAGAAAGAGACGACGTCTGTGGCTGTGAATAATTAGGCAAAAGAGTTTGCTTTTGTTTTTCTCTCTGATTGGAGAAAACAGGCAAGGCTGTGTGACTGGCACATGAGCTTACACACACACACACACACACACACACACACACACACACACTCTAATCCGCCACACAGCTGCGTCATTCCGAAGCGTGTGTTTACTTCCTCTTTGCCTTCACCACTATCATCGCCACCATCACTATTACTGCCGCCGACCCCCCACAATCCCCCGCAAACACACACACACACACACACACACACACACACACACACACACACACACACACACACACACACACACACAAACGAGAACTGGGCGTATAATTTGATCCTGTGCTCTCTCCTCCTCTAATGAAGCTCACTGGCGGTTTGACTGACACCCGGCTCGTTATTTAAGTGTCTGTTTCGGGCCAGGAGGTGGAGGAAGAGGAGGAGGAAGAGGGGGATAGGGAGAAAGGAAAAGTGGAAACAAGGGAGCTGAAAGAGAGGATAGGGTTGGAATTTGGAGGATGGGGATGGATAGACAGAGGACAGGAAATGAAAACAGACTGGAAAGATGGAGGAAAAGAGAGTCGTGGGAGTTGTGGCGAGCAGAGGGGAGGATTCGAGCGGTGGAAAAAGAAAGACAAAATGGAGTAGAGTTTAAAAAAAGGACGACAACATCAATCAAGAGAGCAGAAGACAGTTTGGGAGGAGAAAGAGTTGATAGCGGATACAGGGGTGATGAAGGGTGTGCGAGTGTGTGTATTTGAGTGTGTGCGTGCAAGTGTGTGTATAATTGCAGGTCTTTGTGCTGATAATGTTCTTTGAAGGCCCACAGCTGATAATTAGCGAGTGTGGCTCCACGGATGCCTTTCAGCATCGGTCATTATGAGCCGCAAACCCTCTATTGGCTCTGACATGACCTGAGACGGGGAGGACGGCGCTCGCACGCGCACGCACCGCCCTCGCACGCACCGCCCTCGCACGCCAAAAAATATACACAAATCGCCGTAAACAAGTGTTGATTAGCGTATGAATAGCATCAGCTCATGAGTGGAACAGATACAAGAGCTCTCTAAAGGCCTCAAGTTCCTCTTTGGCACGAGGGCTGCAGGTGTGTGTGAGTCGCACAAATGCACACACACACTTCCTGTTTACAGGGCCAGACACACACACAGACAGAAGAGACTATAATTACAGGGTTTCACACAATGTGGCGTCCCGGTACGCTGCGTCCGTTATTGCCACATGACAACAGCGGTCCCTCGCCACAGCGACTGCTCAGTGCGGCGCTTCTGGCCCGGCCTCCCCAGTATTCCCACATCTGAATATTTATGAGAGGATGAGCAGGCTCGCTGCAGAAGACAGAAGACAGTGGCTGGAGTATTCTCTCCTCGGCAGTGACAGTTATCAGCGTTAAAGGCTTCCTTCCTCAGCTCTAATTTATCCCCCAGTGAGGAAACGTCCACTGAGAGCTGCCGTGTGGAAGCTTTCTGAAAACGCTCTCACTCAGCACAACTTGCACAAAAAAAAAAATGCGTCGTCATTTGACAGCGAGGAGGAATTTGATCGTTTAGCGCCAGAATTTATACGAATAGCAAAACACGATGACTCATGCGTTCTGCCAATCAGGACAATGACGCAGACTCTCACCCTTTAACATGTTTGTCCCTCCAACATCTCTCCTCTTCCTCGTCTCTTTGTCCACTTTCTCAGACTAGCGTGAGGAGCACTTAAAACGTATTTAATCACGTTCCTGTAGTGGCGTCTCGCCTTTCACTGTTCACCTGTTTTATTTGCATTGGTTTTGAGATATACAAATCAGAACCTTGAGTTTGTTCTTGACCTTGAGTTCAAAATAATCTCAACTCAAATTTCCACTTTACGCTTTTTTTTTTATAAGATCGCTGATTTAGTGCAGATGTTTATGGCTGAAGTCCAAATTTTCCCTTGGATTTGTGGAAAGCTGGCCTCATCACAAACGCTTCTATTCGTTTTAGCTGAGTATTGCTAGAAATCTGGTACACATATATCTCTGAACCTGAGCGGGTAGAAGCAGAACTATGTGCATGGCTAGACATCTCTCCAGGTAAGTGAGGAAATCTGCTTTTTTGTGATTTGGCCTTTAGAAAGTAGCTTCCCCCCCCCCATCTGCCCCTTCACTTTTTCCACCTGGTGTCTGGATTCAAACCACCACACACACACACACACACACACACACACACACACACACACACACACACACACACACACACCCTGTCTTCCTGTGCACTTCCACTGTCGCAGCAGGGAAAAATGGGATTCAAATTCTCACTGGGTTTTTAATTGTGGGAGGCTGTGCTGGTGTCAGGCTCGCTGTTCATCAATTTTTCATCCAAACACATGAATTATGAAGAGCTGCTAATGACAAGGAGGGACGTGGGGGGGGGACAGGAGGGACGGGGGACGGGAAGAGGGGGGGGGGGACGCTGCAGAGAGCTGGACAGCTGTTTAGACATCTTTTCTTCCTTCACTTCTCACAACCTGTCTTTTCTCTCTCAGGAATGCTTTCTCTGTGAGTGACACAGGTTCATTTGTGGACAAGCCACACACACACACACACACACACACACACACACACACACACACACACACACACACACACACACACACACACACACACACACACACTGGGTGGCAGGTGAACATACAGTGGCTAGGGAGGGGCTTACTTCTTTGTGTGTGATTCAGACCATTGACCTGGAACACATTGGGTACTGAGAGAATAAACACACACACACACACACACACACACACACACACACACACTCACTACTGGATAAACTCAGAGCGTTTATTACTGCTGTTGTAGTTTTTCCAGGACAGCAGTAATAATGATGATGATCGTTTTGTATAATTTTATGGTAATGTATAATAATAATAACATTATATATAATAATAACTATTATGATTGATAGTATAGACAGTATAATTTGTGTATTAAATATTTAGTTGAATAATAATTGTATTTGTATATGTTTTTGTTGTTATTATTAAATTATAATGACAACATTAATCATCTTAATTTCAAATCTTTTTTACGGCTTTATTTGTCTTTATATTATTATTTATTCATTATCGCACTTATTTTTGTTATTTATTCAAACGCTGATGATACAATTACTTTGATATAATAACGATGATTATATAAACCTTGTTTTTGACAGAGGTTACCGTGGTTACCAGCGACACATCCTGACCTCTTTGTTCAGTTGACACACAGGCTGTAAATCAATCCACAAACACACACACACACACACACACACACACACACACACACACACACACACACACACACACACACACCTGACAGACACACACTTTGTCACATCCTCCTGAAACACTGCTGGTATGACAGCAGACTCATCCGAACCACACACACGCACACGCACACACACACACACACACACACACACACACACACACACACACACACACACACACACACATACACACACACACCAGCATGCCCCAGGGTTTTCTGGGATAGTGGAGTGTTTTTTCTTCCAGCTGATGCTCTCGTTGGGGGGGGAAGCTGAAGTCGAGGGTGCGTCTTCTCCACATTCCAGTGCTTTCCTCAAACAATCACAATATTTATTTATAATACATCGTTAGTTATTATCGTACATGCATTGTAACTCTGTCCTGATTGCACCCTCGCTCTTACCTCCGACTTCCACCCCGGCAGAAACCTTGTCGCTGCCGTAATGAATCATTATCGCGTTAATTCTGAAAGTGCAAAGAAGCACACGGGTTGTTATTGTTTCTTAAATCACTTGTGAAAGCAAAGACGTGGAAAATATCTTTAGATTTGCTGTTGCTTCTCTGTTTCATTTACATTTCCACCCTGTCTTATCATGTGTGTGTGTGTGTGTGTGTGTGTGTGTGCTGTTGGGGGAACTCGGCGTGACGTTTCTTTTTTTTCTTCCTCTTCTTTTGAGAGGCTCCAGATGGCTGAGAGACAGGTGAGCCAATTAGTGAGTCTCACTACACAGCAACATCATCACACCGTGGAGCACGACAGCCACACACACACACACACACACACACACACACACACACACACACACACACACACACACACACACACACACACACACAGAACATTCCACATGACTCCGCTGTAGTGTTAACATTACCACCATAATGCTCTGATGTGTCTCTCAGTCAATCAATACGCCGTCATGAGCCCGTCGATGTCGTCGTGGATATGAAATTGATTTTGCGATGTGTAACGATGTTGGGAATGATGACAAATGATCCTCTAATTTTAGCTTATTATCACGGCAGCCTGCTACATACAGCGCTGTGTGCCTATAGTGTGGCCCATTATGCATGTTTCATACGACCCAGAAAACAGGCATAATGGGCAGATTTGAATTGATTTGCTTGTGTATTCATTTATTTTCAAGGAGCCAAAAATATTTCAGCGAGCCTCGCTGATGTTCATTATAATTCTAATGAAGTCGAAATCTTCACAAAAGAGGAGAGCGGCAGGAAGACGGCAAGTCTAACCACAACAACAGCAACGTCTATCTTCCGCTCTCCCCTTCATCCCCCGTTCTCTCTTTCTGTCCCTCTTTTTTCTCTCATGTCGTCTCTTTCACTCTATTTCACCGCTGAATCGCTGAATATTAGACGTACATTTTGCCTTTAATGAGCCGTCAGCCAGCGTGCAAAACAGAGCCGCACCTGACCCCGGACGCTCCTCCTCTCCCTCCATAGTCAAACAATACCTGCTCATGTATGCATCCGTATGATGCAACACACACTCTAATGCAGTGCTTATCATTCGGAAGGCATAGTTTGTTTGTGTATTTTTCTTTTTGTTAAGGGATAATTGAGCAGCCATGAAGGCTGCTTTCCCACCTAATGGAAGGGGACAAATTAATCTCCCTGTGCTAATGTCTGCAAATGGAACAGAACCACTCCTGCCACCTCCATGCTCAACCAACCTGCTGTGGGTGAGTGCATGCAGTGTGAGCGAGAGTGTCAGGTAGACGCTGATATAGAGTCATATCTGATGATGGGTATGATGCAGCTGGTTCAGAAATGCTAGCACACCTGAAGATGCTTTCAAGTGTCTCCTGGCCTTCAGGAAATAGCAGAAAAGAGGGTTTTTTTCTCCAACCGACCTTAACCAACCCAAGGCCCAGGAACACGTGTATGTAAAGGACTATCAGGGTGTTGTTTAGTAGGTGTTGCAGAGCTGCACGCCTCAGACGACGACGTGCTGTTTGACTTGTGTTTTCACCCTGATTGCGCGAAACATGTGAAAAGCGTTTACAGCTGCTTCGACTCAAACACCTGCACAGCATCAATCTAGCTGCAGTCTCTCTTCATGTTTGTACATATACGTAATGTTTAGCAGAGGGGAACGAGGGGAGAGGCCGGGTGAATGTCAGCCTATTTTCCCATCTTAATAGCCCGTGATCCTTCAGCCGTTCTGCCTCCTAAGCCTCTTCCCGTGGATGACCTCCAGGGAAGATTGTGTTGCTGCTGTTGCAGTACAGAGGAGTTGATTACGCGGCGGCGCCGGGGCTTTGTTCTAAGCATGTGCCCGTCCTTGGCTTTTGGAGAGAGAGAGCCGGAGAGAGAAAGGAGATAGATGAAGAGGGAAAAGAAGAGGAATCTTATCTCTCCCAAGGGGTCTTGCTTCCTTTCATTTCAGATTGTCTTGGTGACTTTCTGCTCCGGCGTGGTTTATCCCCCGCCCTCCACCGCATCACTTGTTTACTGTCCCATAATGACATTGTCAACGGCAACAATACGTCCGCTTATCGTCAGGTGTCGGCCGCCACAATGGCTGAATGGCAGCGTAATGGAAAGGAGAATTTGTCCCGTTGTCATCTTGAAGTCTTTAGAGGCGCTCTCCTACTTGGCCGTGTGTGCCGGTGGAAGATAAGATTAATTCTTCATATCGCGGGCTGATTGCGGAATCTTGTATCTAATGCAATTTTTATTTCTCCCCCCTCCCCTTCGCCGTTCCTCCTTTCCCCTTTTCTTTCAAACTGCAGAGTCAAGCATTCTTTTCTTTTCTCTTTGGGGAAAAAATCTAAATAATTTATCTGTGTTTTGGTGCATTTCTTTCCCTCCTGCACTTAGAGGGAGAGTGGAGAGAAATGGAACAGAGACAGACAGGAGGAAAGGCAGATGAGATTTTTTCTTTTTCTTTTTGAATGGGACGAACGTGAGCAGCATGCTGAGCGTGAGTTGAGAAAAAAGGAGCAAAGGATGGCAGGAGGGAGACGGAGGGGTAGGAGGTGTGAACCCACGCTTGGCTCTCGGCTGGAGAGGGGCCAGAGAGGAGTCCGCAGACTTTGGTAATCCCTCTTTTATTAATATGAAGCCAAGCTCAGCAGAATGTAGGCGCGCAGACATAACAGAGCTGTTCACAACTCGCTGTCTTTAGGCCTCTGTCTGTTTCTTACATGCAGATCTGCTTCACTGGCACGACTGGCAGAGTCCCACCCCTCACATTTGCCGAGCCAGTAAACCGCCAGTCAATTAAAGCGTCCGCAGTCCGGCGCGCTTCCGCCAAGTCTTTTGATCCCGCTTGTGTCCCGGCCTTGGTGTTTCAGCACAAAAGGCATCCTGCGTCCTTGCCCAGCCGTGCACATTACCATGACAACCCCCCCCCTTACATCACTCAGTGCCCCCCATGTAGCCAATGGGCATTGACCTTTCGCTGTCGGAACGTGTTAGGGAGGGAGAGATGCAGAGAGAGAGAGGGGGAGAGCGAGGCAGGCACTCGCCGGAAACAACAAACACAAATAGGTCATTAAATTGTAAACACAATTTAAAAGAATGACAGAAGCTGCTCCGTTTGAGTCGTGGCCTCAAGTTACAGCGATGTCGGCAGCAGAGTGTGTGTGTTTCCTGTGAATGACAAAAACAAGATGCTCGTCTTTAGAAGGCGTGATGTCATAGCTCAGCAGGAAATTCAGGCTCCAAACCTATAAAATGGAAAAACAACTATTTGAATAGAGCTAAATTTGGCTCGTTGCACGCTGGGAGCTTCTGGATGGTACCAGTTGCCCCTCCCTGCAACACCTAGCTTATGTCTCTCCCAGACGCTGCCATATGTCCTCCAACACGGCACGTGCAGAGAGCAGGTTTAGAGCAGCAGGCGGATAGAGACGGATGCAGACCTTCAGAGAGCTCCTTGTTACAGGAAATTCATTGAAGGAAGTCAGTGGAAGAACCAGTTTATAGGCAACAGGTTGGGATCACATTGAAACTCCGTTTGGAAGACAAGTTGTTGCAGTTTTTATGTATTCAATGTAATTTGATGGTTATTAATTGAAACAAAACCAATCAAAAAGGCTCCAATTACAGACGTAAAGTAAAACAAGTCAATCCACCCGCACCTCCTGTCTGCACGGACTCATGCGCACTGTTATTAGAAACATATTTGCGATCCCGTCAAAACGTAATTGATATTACAGTTTAGTTGATTGGGACGTATTTTTAAGGAGACCGTGCTGGGGAAACTTAAAGGCAGATTCTATAAATGTAAAGATGCAATAAAGTCTATAAGGAGAAGAATTTTACCTGAACTCTAGAGACCTTTTGATCAAATTCCACACGTGTAAATATGTATTCTCATGGTTACTACCCCGTCTGACATGTGATTCCAAAGATTGCAGAGGTCGAAGAGAGAGAGGCAGAATGTCCAAAGGGCGAAACACACAGGCTGCGTCACTTAGCATCACGTCGGATGACACACCGGACGTGCAAGACAGACCAACGAAGTAATCAAGGTGCATTAGATGATGTGAGCCGATTCTTTTCTGCTGTGTCATGTTTTGGGAATTACTCACGAGACAATCTTGTCACGTCGACATTGGGGAAGTAGGACAATGGCGTAGCCTGGAATGGCCCTGATGTCTCTCTCCCCATCACCACGGGGTCGTGTGCTCGCACAGAACATGCATGCAGGACACCATTTCTATTCTTCATCACTTGCAGTTGGTGGAGCAGTACAGTAACGTAACTGGCACCATCATTTTAATTAGAGAAATAGGGTTTTCTGCACCTAATGGGACTATTACAGCCTCATTTTAAAATCTAAGTGTTTTTTTATGCAAAAATACTGCCTAGAGCAGCTTTAATATCTGTATAAATATGAGCTATTGTGAGTGTAAATAACAAATCATCAGTCATCATTGTCAGCCCTCAATAACGGGAACATTTGTAGAACTTAATTGTGTATGTTAATTTGAAAGCATTCTGCTCTTTTTATGTTATTACACTCTTTACATTCAGCGTTCACTGTAATAAAGAGTTAGCGACATACGATCAGCGGCTGCAGCATCTGCTTGACTTGAGAAGCCTGAGATGATTACATCAGCCCGTACTTTGCTCTTATTCAACACTTTTTTTGTGCTAATATTTGTCATCATCGCACGCTTTGTGCGGCGAGAGGCAGATCCGATTTGAACAGAGGCAGGAACGGGTAATCAAGTTAGAAGTTAGCAAAAGTGTCTGCTGCATTTTAATGGCGATGGCCTGTGCTCACCGGATAGTTTAGGATTTCAATTGTTGTTGTTTTTCAGTGAAATGCAGGTGTTTTGTGAAGACAGACGATTCTGCCCTGTGTGCCAAACATTCTAATGAAGCTCACGTACAGTCCATAATTTTAACTATCCCCCACCTGCCAGCTAGCCACACACACACGCACGCACACACAGAGTACACAAACAGGCATGGGCATAGCACGCACACACATACACACAATATGCACTAATGAAGCTGTTCTCCTCTCCTCTCTTTTCCGTTCCTGGCTCAGTGAAACATGCATAAATCATAATAAACAGAGAGATGAATTTTTAATCAGCAGCTCCCTGCCTGTGTCTTCAGCCCCAACCTCCTATGGGGAGGAGAGGCTGAGATGTGCCAGGTATATGGAGCAGGATCTGGCAGCGCGTCCTCCGGGAGCACTACTCACTGAGACATGCCTGTCTGGGCTGCCTCTTCCTGGGCATGATCTGCTGGACCGGGCCATCTCTCCGGAGACGAGACTGGTCGGGCCGACACATGCTGTCTGTACCTGCAGGATAGAGTGCGATCTGAGGGGGAAGGCTTTGCTAGTGTTGTAGCATCAAAGCTGTGCAGCTGTGGCGTCCATCACACCTGTTGATGTTCGTCAAGAAAGAACAAATTAAATACGTATTTATTTGGAAGACTCGGTGGGAAACTCAACAAATGTCTTTTCTTTCATCTGATTTCACCAGATTTGAACCAAAACAAATCAAATTATTCTCAGATTCATACCAGGGATTACAAGTATGTAAGGTTTCAGGCGGCTGAGCTGCTTTCTAGAGAATATCCGGAAAGGATTCATTTAGTCTTTTATTCTAGCGATGGTCCAACCATGTGCTCAATATTTGTGGATGATCAAGTCTGGAAAGGCTTTTTAATATTACAGCGTCGAAGCTGTACAGCCATCGATGTAGCTACAAATAGAAGGTCATCACGTCTAGAAGCACAAATCAAATATATTTGACTAAGACTCTGAATGAGATGGGGACCCCAGAAGTGGTCAGGGGGATTGGGATAATGCCAGAGACTGGAGATATTGCATATCTTTATGATATACTAATATGTTGTTGGAGGTTCTTTCATACACTCTCTTAATAAACTGTGACGTGCACGCTTGACTTGATGTTGAACTTGGCCTCAGTCCATCGGCTCAATACCACTTTACTGTGATGTACGCCATTGATTTACCTCATAAAAACTTTAGTTGGTTTATTTTGCTCTCTGTCTGTGAACGTGAAGTCTGACAAAAACACAGAGATGCTGAGCAGAACTTGTGGATAGTGGGGCGATGTCGGCACGGCGCTGGGCCGGGCGGTCCAGAGCCGGACCGGGGCGAGGCGGTTCTAGATGTATGAGACGCAAATAGGCCCACAACATAACAACATGAGCTGAGCTGTCACAGGGGATTACTTCAGCTAGGCGAGCCAGCGGGGTCTCCACTGCTCTGCTGCTCTACCAGAGAGAGAGAGTGGTAGTGTGGGGGGGGGGGGGGTGCCTGTTTCTGCGTGAGAGAAAAGGGAACAACGGCAAAGAGGAACAAGGCGAGAGAAGCAAAGTGAGGCAGTGAAAAGAAGAAGAGAGACAGAAGAGAGACAGAAGAGGAAGAGAGCGCAGCTTGCAGCCTGATAAGGTGCACTTGCCAGTTTATAATGTTGGAGCTCTCGTCCGAGCTCGGCTTTGAGGGGAGAGTGTGTGTGGATGCCGTGTGCTGCCCCCCTTCTGCTGCCGCCAGCGCAGAATCCATGGGGACCGACGAGCTGCTGCTGAGGTACACACACACACACACACACTCACACACACACACACGTGGTCACCCATTTTTCTGACCCAGATGGGGATTTGTTACACTTCCATCGAAGGTGTGGCGTCATTGGTTTTGAATAAACAATGTGAGCATTTTCATACGGCGGGGGAGGGGCTTAGCAAAGTACAGGTGCTGCTGATTCCATTTGAGAGGATTGTGACGTCTGGCATCGTACGCTCCGAACAGGTTTTGCCGTAACGCTTCCTACCTGGCTCTCTGTCTCGGTGTTGTTGTTCGATGGCGGCAGATTTCTGCTTCCCTTGCAACTGTTTGCCCAGTCGAGCGGAACATCCAACGCTTGTACTTCTCCTTTTTCTCGCTCTCTGTCGAAGCTCGTCCTGTAGTGTACGCAACGAGGAAGTAGAATTCAACTGACATCTGGTAGCATTCACAGCTCTTACATGAACTATCCAGCACTTCATTTGCATCCACCTTTGACATCATGGATGCTTCTCAGTTATTATTTATATACAGTTGTGTTTGCCCTTCGTCTAATTTACATTTTTGTCATATTCCACCCACATACGCATGAATATGTATAATTTCTTTTTCTTTTACATGGTGTCAAGAGTTGTAGTATCTCTGTAGGGTCTCTGAAGCTCCTAATAAAATCCTAACGTTTTAAAGTCCTGAAGAAAAGAAGAAAGACTGTATATTATATGGATTCTTCTTCTAACTTTAATTAACTTTAAACTAAGTGTTCAGTTGCTTTAAAACCCTAACCCTAACCATCTCTTGGCAGGAGAACTGGTTTAAAGACGTGGATTCAGATTTCTTTCACCTCCGAGGCAACAAAGATCTTTAAAAACCAAATGAGCTTGTCTCTTAGAGAGAAGAGTTTAAAGAGGGGAGGCATCCACTCAACCGAAGCAGGATCTGACATTTCCCAACTGAATTGATGTATTTGTATTTGTACTTTCATTCATTCAGGTCTGTCTCATTTCTGGGATGTTTTCCACACAAACGGAGGGATGATGGATGATGATATTTCATCTGAACTCCCCTCCTGTTGCATAAAAGATTGGGACAAGCGTCTGCTGCGCTCCTGATCGTGAAAAACAGTCATGCTGAGGTTGACTTGTTTTGCAACGAGTCAACATAGTTCATTGATGTTTGCAGGTAGTAATTTATTGCACCGTAATTTACTGACTGAATCAGTGAACGCTTCATTGGGTGACAAATGAAACCGCTTTTGAGGCATGTACTTCATTTGCAATTTCCCGATGAAGAAATGTGACTTTGAGCGGTTTCTGCATCAGGCAGTTGCTCCGAGCGAGAAGCACGGGGGGGAATTCTTGCAGAAGTTTAGCTTGTGTGCAGGACGGGCGAGTGACTGTTGGGTTGAGGTACCAGCGCACGTCAGAGGACGGATACCTTTTGTCGTGCAGTCAAATCAAATCATCAAATCAAATGTATTTATATAGTCCAATATCACAAATTATACATTTGTCTCAGTGTGCTTCACAGACTGTACAGGTTACGACACCCTCTGTCCTTAAACCCTCTGTCCTCAGACCCTCTGTCCTTAGACCCTCTGTCCTTAGACCCTCTGTCTTTAGACCCTCTGTCCTTAGACCCTCTGTCCATAGACCCTCTGTCCTCAGACCCTCTGTCCTTAGACCCTCTGTCCTTAGACCCTCTGTCCTCAGACCCTCTGTCCTTACACCCTCTTTCCTTACACCCTCTGTCCTTAGACCCTCTGTCCTTAGACCCTCTGTCCTTAGACCCTCTGTCCTTACACCCTCTTTCCTTACACCTCTGTCCTTACACCCTCTTTCCTTACACCCTCTTTCCTTAGACCCTCTGTCCTTAGACCCTCTGTCCTTAGACCCTCGCATCGCACAAGGAAAAACTTCCTAAAAGAAACCCCATAATTAAAGGGGGGAACATGTTAGAAACCTCGGGGAGAGCACTGAGGAGGGATCCCTCTCCCAGGACGGACAGACGTGCAATAGATGTCGTGTGTACAGGATAAACAACATAGTACAAATACAACATTTGACCTGATCCAAGGCAAACCTGAGCCAGCCCTAACTATAAGCTTTATCAAAAAGGAAAGTCTTTAGCCTGCTCTTAAATGTGGAGAGTGTGTCTGCCTCCCGAACACAAGCTGGTTCCACTGGAGAGGAGCTTGATAGCTGAAGGCTCTAGCTCCCATTGTACTGTCAGAACTGTAAGGACACGTTCACACATTGGATATGAAATGAAACGGTGACTATGAGGTCAAAATGCTGACTTTCAGCTTCCATTTGAAGATGTTTAGGATCAGTCAGAGGCAACAATGACTGTGAGACGAGCAGGAAAGTTTGCAAGATGGCAGCTGTCCAGGCCTGGCCGGGCATCAGCAGGGACAGGAGCTTCTCAAGAAGACTTGAACTGATGCAAACACCGTCAAATTAGGCAGTGAAAGTGAAAGTTCATTGATTTTACACATGGAGATCGTCTCACCAGTCACTTTGACTTCCTCTCAGACTGTGAAAACAGTTTTATAATGTTGTTTGTTGCTCTGAAAGGAGCTTTTCTTAAATCTTAAAAACACTCAAGTGACTTCCAGTATCTTGGCTTTGGCTCGGCGACTGCAAATATTTATGCTTGCACTACAAACCAGGAGGTGCAGAGTCTGGAGTCTGGAAGACGTGATGTTTACCAGACAGACACAAAGAAACCATCACGCTGCATCAAAGGAAGCGCAGGATCCAGTGTTTCTGTAACTACACTCACACTCGGGACTAACAGTGAGGATATCTCGGCCTCTTCTGCTTCCATTTTGACAATTCTTTTTAAATCCGTCTCTCACGAGTCCTCCAACTTTATGAAAGTGTAATACTTGTAGCACTTTGTAAAAGTTTGAACTTCATAGTCATTGTTTCACTTCAAATCCAATGTGCTGAAGTACAAAGAAAGAATCTGTCAGTGTTTTGCTACTTTCAGACTGTGTGTGTGTGTGTGTGTGTGAGTGTGTGTGTGTGTGTGTGTGTGTGTGAGTGTGAGTGTGTGTGTGTGTGTGTGTGTGGAAGGAATCTAAGGGGAGGAATTTTGACGAAAGCCGAGATAATCAGCGTAGTTTCCTGTGAGAGTTTGCACCTGTGAGTTGATATTAGTTATTTTCTTTTTCTTTCTACCTTCCACTTTGCTGGCGGTAAAGCCAAGCGTCCCCCCCCCCCATACACACACACACACACAGTGTGCCTAGCTAATGGTGTGAAGGATATGAGTCTTCTATTACGGACCTGCCCATTGGTTTAGAGTCACTGCATCTCTCTTTCCCTGCCATTTAGCCAGATGGGTCAAGGCATTGGGCCCCCGTAAATCCCCCCCCCAGCTTTCTTGAATTTGCTAAACCTGCTTCCTCGACGAAGGGAGCGCACCTCGTCTCCACTACAACGATTTAATCTGCCGAGCACCTTTTCAATCAAAGAGTGTCAGGCAGGGCCGCTCTCGACACGACTAATACAATGCATGGACACACACGTGCAGGAAGTGGGGGAGTGCAGAGGGGCTGGCGGCAAAACACTGACACGCGCACGTGCACCGTATGCCCATGCGCAGATCGATACTCGCAATCATCCAGGTGACAATGGGCCGCAGGTTTATCGTCGCCCTGATTCACACCGAGCTATCATCACCTTCGCACAATCACACAATCAAGGGGGGGGGGAGTTTGGAAAGGAGAGGGTTCATATGTGAAAGAGGAGGGAGGGGACAGAGCACGGGAGCTCGCAGGTACATGAAATGTGTGAATATGTGCGTGAAATGAATTGAAATGGGTGTGAAAGTGCATCTATTTGCGGGCAGATGTGTATACACCTCCCTGTGTGTGTGTGTGTGTGTGTGTGTGTGTGTGTGTGTGTGTGTGTTGTGTGTGTGTGTGTGTGTGTGTGTGTGTGTGTGTGCAGTGTGCGTGCATGTGTGCAAATGGTTACATTCCATCATGTGCATATAGCATGTGCGGGCGATGTGTTGTATTCCTCTGTTTTTCTGAGTGTGTGTGTGAGTTGGTGCACGTACAGTACCTGTGTGTGTGTGTGTGTGTGTGTGTGTGTGTGTGTGTGTGTGTGTGTGTGTCAGTTGTTATCAGAATGACACCATCCTGCTCTCTCTCCTGCAGCCCCAGAGGATCAGTGGAGCTGCACCAGTTTCAAATGAAAATAAATGAGAGGCAGTGACCGCTACTGCCTGGGTCCCACTTTAATGAGGAAAAGGAGCAGAGAGGGAGGGAGGAGAGGGAGGAGAAGGAGGACAGAGGTGGAGGAGGGTGGATGAAGGCAGGGTGGGGGGAGAAATTGGAAAGTGAGGGAGAGATTGGTCGGAGTTGGCGACGAAGGTGCCGAGAGAGACGAATGGAGAAAGGGGGGGCCAGTGATGAATGGAAGGCCCCTCTCTGTCACTGATGCGATGGCCAATTACAGTGTGAGCGCGCTCCGGTGCACTGCAGGTGGAGCGTACAGTGTTTTGAGTGGCCGGAGAATATCCCTCCATCCTCCATTTGCATTGAGAGGAGAAATCACTGCACAGTGTACAACTTAGAGCAGCTTTGGGGGTTCACTGTGCGACTCAGGAGGACTGCATTCACGTCCTGCACCATTGTAGGTCTGCACTGTACGAGTGTGCTTTTTTAACACCCGGTTAAAAACCCTGTATCTCCAAATATAGTGGGGTTCTCAGTTTTGGAGATAAAGCAAAGGATTACATGCTCCATTAAGGATTTCTGTTCTGCTCCTTCTCAGGCTAAATAAACCTCGACAGAGGACGGGAACATTGTTTGTTCACCTCTTACACACATTTAAAAATAAGCCAGACCAAAACCCAAACCAAGAGGAGGACTAACTGCAGTTTTAACCCCCTTCAGGGTGAGAAAGCATCGCAGTGTAAAGCTTTACTGAATGTGATGATTCTGCGTTACAGTGCGGAGGGTTACAAGTCATAACTGTACGCTGTAGTTGTCACATCCAATAACCCAACACACGTGGAGAACTAACAATATTGTTTTTCTTATTTCTGTGTATAATACAGAAACACATCTCCTGCATGGCACTACTATTTCCCTCCCGTATCAAGTACAAACTGAAAGAGTTTTATTACATTGTTAGGAGTTTAACTACAACACTGGTAATCGGTGGAGTACCCCCATAAAAGTAATTGTATCACGTCGAGCTTTAGGCTAAAGCTGCAACTTTACCTTACTTCAAAGCGTTCCACAGTCTGCTATAGGGTTGTAAAAAAAAAAACCTGACAAAACTCCACTTGATTAGATCCTTAAGAATCCCACAGGATGCACACGGTGCTCCAACCACAACCAGAGCAAAGTCATCTCGTTGAGAGTTAGGAGATACGAGGTTCCCCCAGACGACGGCGATACGTCTCTACTTCAGCACGGCTTAGCGCTGTCCAGTCCAGTCTAGCAGAGACCATTAAAACTAGCAGACAGCAGCACATAGTATAGCCGGGAGGCCTCTTCAGGGGCAGAGGACATCAAATGTGTGTGTGTGTACGTATGTGTGTGAGAGTGAGAGAGACACACACTTTAAGTCATGTTGAGACCACCGGTGCAGACATTAGTGTGGGAGGGTCAGTGAACAGGTCAGGAGGTATTTGTTCAACAGGGTTGTACTTGATCTGAATGTCCTGTAACGCAGAGTGTGTGTGGGTGTTTGCATGGCGACATGTACATGTGAGCATGAGGGTCAGATGGCGAGGATGGTTTTTATGTAACCCTGTCAACTAGACAGAAACGTAAGACCTTTCTTTGTTTCAAACAAATGAAGTGTCCTTGTGCATGCTCAATGATGACATTTCTGAATATCCTGAAAATAATAATATAGCATGCATAGGCCTGTGAATACAGTGAAGCCTGCACATGCTGAACTTCTTCACTGGAAGCTATTGGAGGCTGATAATAAGTAGACATTTAAAACAAAATGAAAGAAGCACTGATCGGATGCATCAGTGTTTGTGTCGGATCGTGTGCAAAACAGGTCAGTAAGCATTTAGCGGCTGCAGGTAAATCTGGGAATCCATGTTAACTTGGAACACAGTGTCCTAACCAGAGTCCAGCAAGGACCCATAGCAAACTGAGAAGAGAGGGAGGAGCGGGGTGAGTGACGGAGGAGAAGGGAACGAGACGGATGAAAGGCAGGAGAGAGGGTCGGGCTGGGGAAAATATGGGAATGAGATTTGAAGATTGAACAGTGAGTAGCAGCGAGAGTGTTGGACGGAGATGTGGGGGAGTACTCCTGCTCTGCTTTTGTTTGGTTGTTCTACTCTGGGGTGCTGCGCTTGACAGAATAAGAAAGTACAGGAGAGACGAGATGGGGACGCCTCCATCGTCCTTTCATTTAGGAAGTGATTCATCTGCAAACACACACACACACGTGTGTAGCGTAGAATGATCAGGATGTGTGACTGTGTGAGCGCTGAGGATGAACGGTAACGGTCAGGGTCAGTCTGCTTTCGGGCTCCTCACATGTCCACTTAGGCTCAAACGCAGCTGCTTGCTTTCCTGAATTATTCATGAGCCCTTCATTAAATATTCACGTGTGAAAAGCCGGCGCCATCAGCTACCCACAATCCTCTCCTTTGGGTAAGATGCGCGCAGGAAGCATAGAGAGCCCTGGATGGCGGTTTACAGAGTAATAGACCACAGAGTGGCTGCTTTCAGGGTTTCTTTTTTAATTTGCTCTGGAAGACCTCCTATATTTTTTCCCGTCTCTTTGTCTCTTTCTTTTTTCTTCACCCCGCCCTATCTCCTCCTCCTCCGCCTTCCCTTCTCCTCCTTTCTAAGTGATCGATTTGTATTGTTCGGGCAGCTGAGCCCCCCCAGCCCGAGGTGAGAGAGACGAAGGCGGTGCGAAGACAGAAATAACTAGACAGAGGGAAGAGGCGAGAAAGACACAAGTAGCAGAGCAAGTAAGGGCAGAGGGAGACCTTGCCATGAGCGGGATCTGGGAGAACATGGAGCCCTAGGGTGGAGAGATGGAGAGATAGGAGAGGTGATAGCTGAGGGTGGGGGAAAGGGCAGAACAACAGCTACAACTGGGGGGAACACAATGTGTGATGCGTTCACTGGCTCTGAGTGAAATACAGGCTCAAATATACATTTCTTACGGTGCTTGAAGACGGACCAAGCAGCAATCTCGAGGTCTGAAGAGTGAAGAGTATGAAGAAGCACCTGAAACGTGCATTCTGTCTGATGTCCAGCAGGTGGCGACTCCACTGGTTTCGTCCGATTGTATAGTCTATAAGAAAATGACAACACGTCTCACTTGATTTATTACGCTCAAACGCTGGTTTCAAGTTCAGCACGATGTTGCATCTTGTAAGTTCTGGTACCATTTAGAGTTAAACAGGCGATAAAGCAGCGTGTGCTTTGGGGCGGAGCTACCTTGTGATTGACAAGTCGCGACCACGGTGGTATCCGGTTTGGGTGTTGTTCCTGTTTCGTTTTACAACTTTAATCCTCACAGTATGTTTTTCAGTTCATGAACGCTTATTGTAATATTTCGGTCGCCTAAAAAGTCTTGTTTACCAATGTTGTCGCCACCTACTCGTGTCACCTTTGGTCCCAAAAAGACCAAAATGTAAAATGTGAGGATTCAAATCCCACAAACCCACGAGTGACTACGTCCACTTCTTATTTACAGTTAATAGTTAAACCACTTGTTTTCTTGTGCTCACTGTACTTCCTCGTTTGTTTGGGGGTGGGTGAGAGAAGAAATGATTGGTTCTGAGCTCCAATGAGCAGCGCTGCTTGTTTGCAGAAACATCCAGACTGTGTGATGTTTCCATGTTTGAGAGGTTAGCGTCGTGTCTTCAGGAAAAGTTGGCAATGAAGCAAGATGTGAAGGTTTGAGGAGACTGAGCAGATGTATAATTATATTCCAACCACCTGCCAGACTTCTGTACGAAGAAATAAAGGTGTTTGTGAAAGTTTTACCAAAATAGGACTTTCTCAATTATAGCTACATTCAATGTTTGGCCAAAGTCAAGCTTATTATAAATATAACATTATGGAAATATGTCTTGTAATTTTCCCATCATTGGTTGCAGCCCTGTTGGCCTGTTCCAACGTCTTCACAGTTAGCATTGCTAACGACAAAGCTCGCGGCGTAGCTTTGTCTTTACATGCAGGTCTGACAGTTGTTGCATCATCTTAACCTTAACCTGCAGCTCTGGAAAGAATATGCACACCAACAAATGTATGCTTTTCTGTCCATTCAGTGCATATTACATGAGCATACCAAGGTCCAGGAAACAAAACACATGCTTTCATTTTCAGTCTATGCAAGGCTCCATTGTCATATGAAGGACAAGGGCATTATTTCTCTTCATATACTGTTTAAATGAATAACCTGTTGGGCAGAGTCGCGTCTTATTTAGAAAGAAGAAATAACTGAAGACTTCTTTTATAAATCGTAATATTCTTGATTCAATCATCTGGATTTTTCTAGAACGCATGCATCATATTAAAAGCAATATTAAACAGCTGCAACACAAATTGCATATTAAATCTGACGGTTTCACATGACTACATTGAACATTGAGAATGTTCATGTTTCATTAATGGACGGATGCATTTTGTTTGGCGAACAGGAGGAAAGGATTTGTTTGGAATTCGAAGCAAATGAGGAGATTTGATTGCGTGATTGTTTACCAGACGCACATGCGTTCCAGTCCACCCGCTGCATTTCCGCCGCAGCAGCTGACACGCCTGCACATGGCGAGACAGGTGTTCGTAAGCCTCCGGCAAACACAGATGAAAGTACACATGCAGTTTCTCGCTATACCCTCCTATCATTACCCGTGTTATTCCAAGATGATTATCATTAAAGTCTCTCATGTAGTAATAATAGTGAGCGCCGTCCTTCTCAGCTTGGTTTTCAGTGCACAATAAGGTGAGATGTGGTTGGATATATATTGCAATTTAGAAGTTTGCAAGATCAATCAATTCGCAATCACCTACGTGAGATTCCAAGTCTTGAGTCTTGCAGCGGTATCAAGCCATGTAAGTAGATTTGGTTTTGTTTGTCTGTTTTACATTGTCAACAGTTCTCAGAGGGACTATTTCTTCAGTAGAAAGAAGTTCCAATGAAGCCTAAATGAGTCCTAAAACCTGGAAATTAGTCGGCAATGTTGCACTAAAGGCTTTTTTTTCAAATTTGAAACACAAGCTTAAACATTTTAAAGTGTATGATGCAGGAAGCAATATTTAGAGCAAGAACTCTGTTTGGATAAAACAAGGTGGCAGATCGCAAAACAGTTGGACACAAGTAGAGAAATAAGTGCAAACAATGATTGTTGTATCGATGTATCAACGTGTTGGATTTGGTTCATGAGCCATAATCTACAAACAGCATCATGTTCCGGCGTGAACATGAGACCCTGATGATGGGACCGCAGCCCATTATGATGCAGCAGTTGGTTCAATAATGTCCGGGACAAGCCCTGTTTGGTGAAGAAGGGTCAAGTGCGGTGAAACACGCAGCGTCGTCCCCACTCCTGGGACACTGCGAGCCCTCAGGCGCTGATGTAGGATCAGCCTTTCCCATCCATACTCTGACCTCGGTCCTTGCAAGTAAACATGTAGACTGACCCCCGAGCAGAGCCGTGGGCCAAGTCCCACCCGCGCCATACACTTACCCGGCTGAATGTGTGCATGCTGAGCACTTTTTTACCATTGACCCAGATACTCATATTCTTCCCCCAGAGAGCTACCTCTCTCAGTCTAAAAGAGGCTCATTATTTTACTGGAGTGCCCCCCCCCCCCCTCTTCTCCTACAGAGGAGGGAGGAATTGGGGCAACCTGGTAGCCGTGCTGCACAGGGGTGCATTCAAGCCCGCTCCGGTTCCACAGGGAGGCACACTGGATCCACACAATTAACACAGCGTAAAATAGAGTCAGCAAATTTGCAGCTAAATTATAGGCCGGTTCATTATTACCAGGATATCCCCACGCGTGATCGCACCTCTCCAAATTTTGGGCCAACTCATTTGATTGTAAATCACCTAACTGGCCATGCTTTTATTAAGTCGCAACACTGAAGCATGTGTGATATTCTATTCTTACAGTCTGCAATTCATATGCTCTGGATCATGATTGCCTATTGTAGTCGGCGGGTAGTCAGGCTGCATAAAGAATAGCCCATCATGCATTAGTGTGGGGGCGTTTCAGGTCAGTGAGATGATTAAACACGATCCAGGAAGGCCGGTTTGAGGTTTGAGGGAGTTTCAGACGTCAAAAGATGGCACTTCTACATATTTGATTGGCACATTAACTCATGTTTAACTTTTTTGTTGGGCAACCCTGCACGGGCTAATGTCATGTCATCTCTCACGGTCCCAATTCTCTCCTAACCAGTGGATAGAGCAATACAATAATCAGCATGAGACCAATAACAACAACAAACTAAATCCTGGATTTAATAATTCCCAGTGTTTTCTTATTGCTTCTACGTGTCAGTACATATTTAGCAACTTTTAGACAAAGTTATCTCTTTGAGAGTAACAAATCGTCCTTTTTGTGTCACACTGTACAAGCGGTTAATAGCAAAATGACATTTATAAATGAGAAAAGGCCGCTCATTAAATATGCTGAAGAGGGCTGTAATTGTTAACATATCTTGATACCTGAGGTTAATTCTATCCTGGTGTCTTAAATAAGTGCAAATCTTGTGTTTGAAGGAACTGGTGATTTAATATATATATTTGAACCTTGTGTTTTTAAAGAACATGTAATGGAGACTCGTGCCCCTAATGATGCCTAATGGTTAAAGACAGTGGTTAGAGACAGCGATGGCTGAGGAGACCTAATAGTTAAAGATCAGCTGCAGCGTAATGCGCCACGCCTCCCCGGCTCGGCACCTGGTTCTCCAACAGTCCGTCAGTTGCGCTGTTGCAGAGCGAAATTTCAGACAGGACCGGCGGAAGAAAAGCAGGAGAAGCGAAGGGGGAGAGGAGGTGGAGAATGTGACAACTGCTGGATGCGGACAGAGTGTGTGTGGCTGGCTACACTGCCTTTAGGGAGGCCTCGGCTCTTGCACCTGTCCCTCTCCGTCTCCGCGGCCAGGCGCAGTTTGGGCGAGAGCGACGCTCCTTTTTATTTATCAGGCAGGGCGCACAGCGGCGGAGGCGCACACACACGAGACTGTACGCACATACACAGGGCAGGCAGGCAACATGACTTCATCCTACAATCTGGATTTTCTGCCCGATATGATGGTGGAGAGCCGCCTGCTTGTTCCCGGAGACAGAATGTGAGTTATTTCCCACCTCTCTTTCTCGCTTGTGATGTTTTTTTTGTGTGTGTGTGTGATCTTTACTGTCCTGAAAAGCAGCTGTCCGATGTGGAAATGTTGCTCCGCTGCTGGATATGTGTCTGGAATCGGGGTCACAATCAGCCGGCGTGACTGTATCTCTGTGTTATTGTGTTAGTTAGGGCTTGTTGTTATTAATATCCGTCGATATATTGCACGGGGATCGCAGGAGCGCCCGGGGCTGTTATCAGGGATAGACAGGATGGTGATGAATGAACGCCATTATGGGGAATTAATGCTACCGCCGTGAATAAACCTTGTCTTTATGAAGCTGTATCATCTGCTTCATGTCGTCAAATTGTTGCAGCTCGTCGGGTCGAGCCTCGGCTTCTCCTCTCGCTCCGTGGAATAGAGGAGGGGAAGTTGCTCTGATTTGCAGCAGCCGCCCATTATAATGTCTCTGGCTCTCGCCGGGTTGGAAGCGGTGTGTTCGGGACTGTTGCAGCCGCCTGTGGGAGCGCACCGTGCTGAAACATAAAGAGCACAGAGTCGATCCGTCTAGTCTCTCTGATGGTTTAAAAAAAAAAGCTTAGGGTGGAAGACTGGAGTGATCTCAGTCACATGATTTAACTCCACTAGAGGCGTTTTTCTGCGCCCTCAGCGCATGTTATTCTCCACTCTTTGGATGCATTTGCAGAGAAATCCAGTGTGAACAGCAGAGAAGCAACGCAGAGGCTTTTTAAGAACATGCAGGAATGCTTGGATGAGTGGTATCTCGTGTTTTTCAATTGGATTTGCAGTAATTCAGTTAAACTCCGGAATTTCTAGAGCAGGGACAAAGGGAGGTTTTCATCCCGACATCACGGTCATGCGTTTTTTTTTTCTCCACAGTGCATGTCCCACTTATGTCCCCTCAGCTCACAGCGCCTAGTTGTTGATGGAGCATGCTTGGGTTTTTTCCCAGCAGAGAAAATACAGGCTGTAGTTCTGCCTTTCCTCTTCTTATCAACGTCTTTTTTTCCTCCAATGTACAATCCACAGTGTATTTTGAGACATATCACTTAACTTCTGGTGACTCGTGATGTAAAAGAATAGAAGAAATGTAATGAAGTGTGTGTGTGTGTGTGTGTGTGTGTGTGTGTGTGTGTGTGTGTGTGTGTGTGGGAGATGTTGTGAGAAACTGATTCAGACTCAAAATGCGAGGCATTTTAGGATACTGCATAATTATCACACAACTTATGAAATCACGCAGCAGCTGGAGGTGAACTGGAGTTGACTATACCATAAGAGTTGTATTGTCACGTAACATATTCTGTAAACACATTGTTTAGTACCTCAGGCTAACTACGAGAAAATTATAATACCATCATATACTGTAAAGTGTGTGTTTACTACTACATATGCAGTATGAGTCACTAAACTAATGCTATATGAATAATCATATCAAATGCATGCCATACAGCACCACAGGCATACTTATAAGATCATTAAAGCGTTACTATAAACTGGGACCCACCACGTGTAGGGACTCCACATTTCTTCAACATGCTCTCTGATTCTAGTTCCATTCTCGCCTAAAATGATTTGACTGCCACAGTTTTAGACGAGCAAACGACAAGTAGACTTCGGACCCACGAGGTCTGTAGTCCCCGAAACAGCCAACAGTGTGTCTATACTTGGTACGTAACTGAATGCTTCCTTTCACGTGATGGGTGTCAAGAAACAAAAAGGTGTCAAATGAACTGGTGTCGGTGTCCCTTTAAGTGTATCCTACTTGTATAAAAGATACACAGACCTAAAGGGGACACCAGCTGCTCTGTGGGATTATTATAGAAGTATAAGAGATCCAAATGTCCAACAAGTGTTTCATATTATAAAACACCATGAATCACACAATTACTCATATTCCTGTTTGCAGCATGCTATGAGGACGGGGCGTGCACTTTGCCCCGCAGCGTCTCCCTCCATTGACTCTTCTTGTAGTCTATTACCCTGATGCCGTGGTGATGAGGCGGCTTTCTCATTAATCACTGTCACCAGCTCTGACGGCGAAGGACCGGCGGGGGCTGGACGAGGAAGCCTTCACGCTCCCGGCCAGCCTTCTCTTCCTCCCCCTGATGTGTCTTGCATCACCAGTTGTGGGTTCAACCGCCCTGCAGGGAAGGATTTATGAGTAATGCATGTCGCGGCACTAGTGAGGCCCATCGGAGGCCTCTTACCCGGCCGGTGAGGAGGCGGACAGGGTAAACCAGATGGCGCTTATGGAGATGACACTTTGTATTTAGGCAAACACGCCTCTTTGAGCCCGGGGGAGGAGCTCTTGTTCATCTGTTGATATCATTGTGTTTAATGACGCTATTTCTCCAGTAGCAATGTAAAAATGTACATTCATGCACCTTAACGTCTTTCCACTGGAGTGGAAGGCCTTGCCGCTTCCCGTAGCGACTCCCCCGTTGACGCCGACTGCATTAGACTTGACAAATATTAGCTGAGATCATATCAGAACTAAGTGGAAGCAACAGTGTAATCTCTCTCTATCCAGTCTTATCAGGGCATGGGAACATGAAAAGGGGGTAAAGTGAGAGACTCAGAAAAAAAGGAGCGGGACCCCTGCCCTTCACTTTCCACTCCAACTCCCACTGTGTGGCTCTCTGGGAAACATGCGACCCCGTCACCTCCTTCAACACCGCGTTGAATCCCCAAACTCTAACATTCAGGGTCTATCGAAGCACTTCGAAGCTGACCGACAGTATCTTCTCTTGCACACAGCAATGACTGAAGATGCTGCCAAAATTCAAGTAAACAAGAACGCTCGGTTGCTAACGTTAACAGATACACTGTGTGCAGAGGGAAACACAAGACGGACACGCAATAATGCTTCAAAATGCCCCATTCTTGCCAAGCGTGCACACAGACGGGCCATCGCTTCTCTCCGAGGGAAAATGTGTATCTGACCACCGATTCTCTTTACGACCACCCCCCCCCCCCCACACTTATATCCTCTCTCCCCTCTCCGGACCCCCTTCCAAGCCTGAAAGTACACAAATCATGAACCCAACAGCTGAAAGGGTCCTGTGACGGACAACATGGGGTTCTTGTGAGAAATATATACGAGCGTGTGTTTGTTTGAGGGGGTGGGATGGACAGAGCGCAGCTTTACAGGGAGGGGGAACTGGAAGGCTGATACAGAAACAAAAACCTCTCATGCATGTTGTTCTCAGCATTTTTATTTTTAACCCTGGTCAAAGAAATTCAACCTCAACAATCCCACTTTTTTAGAAGATTGTAAAAATCTTAATGCCTTATAGGACTTTGTTTCTCCTTTGCACTTTGATGCTGCATTTTATGTGGTGCTTTATAACGACCTTTTATTATTATTATTATTATTATTATTATTATTATTATTATTATTATTTTCTCAGGCAGAGTTTAGTCCAGATTGCCCAGCCCACAAAACAATCACAATTCTGCAACATCCTCCGAATCAATTCAAGTTAAAAGCTTCACACAATTATTGATCAATCGCGAATTGAACACGTAATCAAACAGAAACTGCATCTTAGATTCTGCATTATTCAGTATAGACGATCAAACCGGTGCATCAGACTTCTCCTGCACGTGAAATAGCAGAAGAGATGATACGAGCAGGGTGAAAATTGACATGGGCAGACTGGGAGAGGAGAATACGGGGGGGAAAGGTGTGAAAGAGGGAGGAGGTGTGATAGTTTGACAGCGTTCGACTCCCTGGAAAGACAACTGGTCGGATTTGAATTGTGTCTCATCTGATGTGGAGATTAAGAGAAAATGAGAGGAGAAGGAAAGAGAATAGGTGGTGGTGGTTTTATCTGTCATAATGATGAATGCCTTTGCTCTGCTGGGGCTCAGGAGCAGTTGTCTGTGGCTGACACCGCTGTGTGTAGGTGGTGATGTATCACAGGCGTGTGTCTGAGGTCTGCAGGTATGTTTACGGACACATGATGAGGTCAACAGGCGTTTTTATATGTCATAATTGTGCGAGGAGGTGGAGGTGTGTGTGACGGCCTGGAGATGCATTTCCATTTACAAGATGTCGCGTGAGTTTCAACCAGCAGAAAGCCAGAAGTGAACTTTGAGAAATTGCAGTTGGCTAAGCGACAGATGCTCGCGGAGCAGAGGGTTGCTAGGAGCAGGACATCCACGCTAGAAGGGATTTCCCTACTGTGACCAGACCCTTAACTGCAACAGAGAGTGGCGTCAATTGACGGCCATAGCACATACTCTATGTGTCACACTGACAGAAACAAAGTACAGCCAGTGATGTGTGGACCTGGAGAGGGAACGTGCAAAAGATTGGCTGCTTTTGTGGAGATTTTGACGACTGCAGTTGGATTCTGCTGGAGCGTCTTGCTTAATCTCCACTACTGATGATCTGCTCGGGATTGTCAGCCATGTTGTGTTGGAGGCCTGAGAAACTCTCCCGTCATCTCCTCTCTTTGATTCTTCCCGTCTGATTAATTCATTTGACTCTTCAAGAGTGGATAGGTGAGCTCCACTATCTCCCGTGATTATTTCTTCTTAAGGACATCACTGCATTAGTCTCCAGCTCGGTGCTTATTCAAGTCAAGTACACATTCGCACAGCACACATAGACGCACACATAGATTGAGCTGTGCAATGAGAGTATTCTGTGTGGGATTGTATGTGTGAGACTTGTTTTCGGAGAGGAGTATTTCATCACTTGGCCTTGAAACGAATGAAGCATGCACATGCTTTCAATGCTGCATACACACATTGCCACCCACACAAATACGCAGCATACACCCCACGTGACACACACACACACACGCATATACACACGCATGCAAACACAGTCCCCATGTTGTTCACATCATGTCCCTGGGCTGTAGTAACGGACAGAAAAATAACTGAATCCTAAGAGACTAAGAGAACACGGTGATGATCTCTCTTCGTTTCCTTGTTTATGTACATCTCTCATCTCCACCACCTCTTCTTCTCTCCTTCATCTCATTCTCAATAGTCAGCCATTGCATTTGTACTGTGCAGTGGCATTACTCTGCCTTGCCAGAGGGAGGGCTTACCTCATGCATGTCTCAGTCGATTCTTTCTACCCCCTTCTTCCCCATCCCTCGATTTATCCCTCTTTGGCCTGTATCTTCCTCTCTTTCTTTCTGCACTCCCACTCTCTCCCTCCTTCTCCATTCGAGCGTGCTAAATGCTTTACCTCTGTCAACTCTCGAGTCTAAGAGGAGCTCATTATTGTGGAGAAGGAGAGGAATTTGGGATTATGAGCAACATTGGACTGAGGCTCTTGTTCGGCTAAAAGAGCCGTCAGAATTACAGAGCAGGATAGACTTACCTGCGTTAGTTGGCGGCATTATTCACTAATCGCCAGGGTTGAGGGTTTTACGGTGATTTTAAAATGATTACTTCTCGGACTCTTTTCCCGGCAAAATGGAAATTCAAAGTGTGATTTTTAAACAGAACGATAGACAATTAATGTTGCCTGCATTCACCCCGACACAGTTGCTGGGCTGGTTAGCTTGCACAAGAGCATATGTTGGACCACGTGAGAGCCGGCCCGGTGACATTACACAGCATAGAAACTTAAAATCACACGATAGCCAAAGGTCACAGAAAGGTCAGTGCCAACTGCTATCAGCGTGCAGAGCAGCTCCTGTCGTACAAATCACATTCTGGTTTTCATTCCAGACGCCTCAGCAGCTGTTTTTTTTGCTTTTTAAAAGAGATAATCCTTTGTGTCTTTATTGTTTGATTTTGCTTCAGTCTGTGGTGCTAATTGGTTATTTTCGGTGGCACCTTTCACTTGTCAGACAAAACAGCGTGACCAGTATTGTGAAGTCTTTTTCCTCTTGGATCCGTGGTTGATTAATTTCTAGGTGGCACTTCCTTTCTATGCCTGCTCATGCACATGCTAATGATCCAGTTCTGCTTCTATTTATTCAAAACAAATCATAATTGTGAATCATATGCCTTCCTGTGCACAACAGGATGTTTGCCAGTGAAGACATACCAGACACTGAACACAAATGCAATCATTTTCAAGACTGGCTGGGATGCTAGGTGGAATCATTGTGTGTGGTATCAATGAGCAAAACTGTCATTTTCGTGAGAAATGAATATTTCTTCAACATATCTTGAATTGCTTGTAGGGGGAGTAGGGGGTAACTTCAATCAGCTGGTGTCGTGTTTGAAATGGAAACCTGCAGGCTCTTGGGGCTGGATGGCACTTGGTTATCTCTGTTGTCGCGTACGGCAGAGAAAAAGAATTTGATGGGGTCAAACTTTCCATTAATTTGCCATTTCTTCCTTGTGTAACCTTTAAACTCTTTGTACAAACTTGTTGCGTAAGTGGACGGACTGTATTTTTTGATAGAATTGGCCAATAAACAGCTCAGCCACTCGAGATAATGAAGTTCGTCTTGGATTCAGTGTTTTTTATTTACAGTGGAAAGGTTTCAATAGCTTTTCAATTGAGAACATTCTGCCACAAATATCAATTACTTCTTTAAAAGTAAAAGACAAGTAAATTACTATTACGGCATTCCATTAGCCCCCAAGAACCTCCTGACCCGACCTTATAATGGAGTCTAAGTAGGAATCAAACCTCCAGCCATGCATGGGGGATTAATCCGAGTCTTCCACCCATACCTTAGGCTTACACCCAGCCTCATTGACGGAGCACAGACTGTACTTCCTACCCATAAATCTCTCTGTCGAGTTTCTTCTTCCCAGCCTGACTCTCTTCATTCCCTTCTTTTTTTATAAGGGCTCTGCAAAACATACACGTGAGCTCATGCACGCAAAAAAACACACATATCCATACACAGCTGCAGAGCTGTCAGGTCTAACCTTGACTCGCACAGAGAATGAATCGTAATGCAAAGGGGAGGGCGGGGGCACAGACAGGATGTCAGAGAGCTGCTGCTCGTCTCCCGACCTACCTCCTCCTTCCCTGTGGAGTCCGAACTCAGCACAATCTTTCTGTTAAAGGCGTTTTATATCACCAGACAACACCAGCTACCTTTTTCTTTTCCTCGCTCTAAAAGCAAAACAATTTTGCAAGATTAGCATGTTTGTCAAATCAACATAGACACCACAGTCGTATATCCCCGGGAGCTTATGTGTTGCATGCTAACGCAGCTAGTAGGTCATTTCAATAACATCACCAGCTGCCAAGCTAGACCTTAAACTTAAATAATATGCAGTAAACATATCTTTAAATAAGTTTTACGTTGGAGATGGATAAAATCCCAGGTGCTACTTTTTTTCTTTTGGTCGCTCACCTTAAACAGTCTTGATTGCAAGCGCGGTACGCATCCAAGTCCGGCCGATTCAGGCTGCAGACTTGGTCCAATTTGGTTTAAGAACCAGTCTCCCTTGAGCAGCTCTCTGCCCAGCTTTGTGCCGGTGTCGGCTCATAAAATCTGTCCAAATCAGTCTGACACCATGGATCGATGGTTGCGTGTCATTTATCACAAGTCTGGCAACTAGGTGTGCCAGGCGTGAGCCGCTGTTGGGAAAAGCTATTTTGGCTACCTGGGAAAGTTGAAGTGACAGGACAGAATGTGGCATTAGTCAAAGTGATGAACACAGGAAGTGTTGGAATCGACTGGATTGCTGAAGCTACAACACATGCATGACTTCATAGACTATCCTTGAACCTGTTATTCCTTATTCTCTTCCCCTCTACGGTATTATATCCTCATTGAGTTAATCAAGAACATGCTCTTCTCGTGACGTTTCCTAACATCAAACATTATCACACTGGACTCATTAGGGTGTACTGTTTGGAGTCCGCTACCTGAAAGTGTTTGCAAAGCTATACAGCCGGCCTTCAGCAACTCCCCAGCAGTGATAGATGTTTGTGTTCCAGATAGAGAAGTGATCGATGGCAGTATTGTTGGGAGGGGCGTTCAGAGTTGCTGTTATTGTGTTTCGGAAAGCTAAGGGGAGATGGGGTGAGGGGGGGCAGGGGAGAGTTTGACGGGTTTATTGAGAAGCGTGATCTAGTGCACCGCCCCGGGACTCTTAGATGTAGTTAGAGAGAGCGGGAAAAGAAAGAGGGATGGATTAAAAAGGAGAGAAGAAGAGTTAGTGAAGGTGAATGCATGGAAGTAGAGGAAGTCTGCATCAGAGGAGAGAATAGAAGAGGGGAGGGGGTAAAGGCAGGAAGTGAGGGTGGTGCAGAGGTGGGAATAAATGTGTAGGTTATCTGTTGATGTTTATCTGCTGTGTCCTGAGGGCTTGTGCAGTCATAACAGTGATCTAATCTGCACCTCTGGAGAGCACACACACACACACACATTCGCTCTCAGTGCCCATGCCACCAATCATCCATTTAAACCGCCATCTATCAGCTCATCGTCCAATCCATCCATTCAGCCCACATTTCCCATTTCCACTTTTTAATGTATCCTCCCCTTTATACCTTCCACCCTTCAGTCTGTGCTTCCACTTCTACAACCTGCTGAAATCCTCTTTAGTCCCCCACCATCTATTTTATTCAAAAGATTGTGTAGAGCCCTGCAGGTGATGGGTTGGGAGTTTGGGAGTCTGCATGAAATGTTGACTTACACTACCACTAGGGGGCGCCACTGTTGGGCGTTTCCAAGTCCAACACTTAGTGGCCTTTAAAGAGCAACATAGCAGCTGCTACATACCTTGTTTTTGCTGACATCTGTTGCTTTAACGTCTTGCTTTGACGTGTACTCCAGGGTGTGTCGCTACACCATGATATCACCATTTATTATCCAATGTAATCATTTCAGTGCAGGCACTGAATAGTTTCCAACAGATTGTTATATAGTTTTGAAAGAAGGCTTTGAACCTCTTTTCTAAATAAGAACTAATGGATGCACATTTTAGGGAAAAGTCGACCCACTCTGCCCGTGTGTGATTGTGAATAAAATGCCTATATTAGCTTGTTATTGGTGGACTGATATATTTGTCCACTTAAACCTCCCTCCACTGTGTTAGAAGCCACTTCAAGGACCTGCATGCCTCGCATGTTCCCTGGCCTGTTAGATGCTGAGTCGGTATCATATGGACATATGTATGCACCCTATATGTATGTCACATGACAGGTGACAGTGGAGGGTGAGTGCTAGTTAAGTATGTGGGTGTATTTAATGTATGTAATTAGACCATCCCTGCTGCCTGGAGGAATCGTGTGGGAGTGTGGGGCACAAAGAGCATTGACAGAAATTGTGTTTTTTTTATATTAGCCACTCTCCTCCCTTGCATTTACCACAGGGAGATTATAGTCCCCATATTTAGATGAAGGCTTGAGTAAACAGTCGGCCATAATATATCAGTGGACAATGCAGAAGTCTCTATTTACCTTGTTTTTACTCTTATGTATTCAGAGCTAGCATGGCTGAACTGCGCCGGAGGATTGAGTTCAGCATTTTGTGATTTCTCTTTGTGAGTGTTTGTGCACATTTCAGGTGTGTGTCAGTGTGTTTCTGTGCAGTATGGTGAATTTGCATAGGTGGGCATATCAGCCGTATTTGCACAATGCAGCGTTTGACAGAGGTCGGAGCATCGTGTGGTGATAATGGCTAAAACCAACGTCAGCTTCTCACTCCCCTGAAAAGCGAAGTCCCTTTTCAAAGAAGTGAGAAAACAGAGTGATTCTCCTCCTTCAAACACCGCCGCTTAGGCAAGGGCACTGTAATTTGCCACTGAGAAGCCGAAATATGAGGTGTCTTTTGAGCTATTGATTCCTGCTGGCCTAAGCCTTTTCAGCGGCAAGAGGGAACAAGAGGATGGAGAAAAGAAAAACGAGGGCGAAGCCATTCCTGTGGATGAAACACAAACATCTGGTGCATTTTAGGGCTTTGGCTTCACTCAGATAGATGTTGTAATGTCTGTGTGTGCATGGATGTGTGCACAGAGCATGCCTGTGAGCGTAGCTACTCATCCATGCATGCATGTACGCCCAACAGTGCCTCGCTATATTCAGTAATAACCCGATACAAGGCAGGGGAGTGGAGAATGGCCTCTCAACCCCTGTAGTATGTGAAGGAGGGAGGGAGGGAGGGAGGATGCTGGGGCTAACATGGCTTCATTCCTCCAAGCTGCTGCTGATCAAACGGGTTTGATGGCTTTGGCAGAGGGAGAAACTGAAGGCACCACTGGAAAGACATTAACACAAGCGGGAAAGAACCTTAAAGGAGCAGAGTGGCAATCTCGACTGTTTGGCTCATTTCCCTCAGCACAGATCTATTTTACAATGTCCCAGACCATTTCCCACTCGGGATGCTTAGCTCGTGTGATCTCTCTGCATGTTTGGATGTGTGTGCGATGAAGCTCCCCCCCACCCCCTTAAGTCAGCCTAATTTGTATAATTGAAAACAGTCATCTGATGTGCAGTTCAAAGGTTGGGCAGACAGCGGCAGCACTAAGATGTCGCCCAGTGATGCATGAATTAGCACCTTAGCTAATTTAGTTCTGCCCAAGTGCCAAGGCAGGGAAGCTCTGAAGCATCGCCACTTCAAATGTATTATTTATAAGCTTAAATATACATGATTGCAAGGAAAATGTTTGTATTTGGCTGGAAAATGTAATTTCCAATTAATGTTAGGTGGTGTTTTTTTATTTTTTAGGTTATATTAGATTCACTCTGACTCGTAAACTTAAGGGACCCTTGAGAAACGTATTGGGGAGAATATAAAATACACGGTGGTGTAGCGAGAGAGTTTCAAGGTATTTCTTTGTAGGTACAGTTTTCATCCGACCACAGCAAAAATATCTCAATTTGAAACAA